>NC_092335.1:50525000-50865000 GCF_046630445.1 Rutidosis leptorrhynchoides | reverse complement strand
ATCTAAACCCAATCGAATAAGAATATGTTGGATTGCAGATGTTGGTTCACATTTTTATACAAATACGTGCTCCTATTTGTAAAAATTGTATCTGTAATTGAAAAAGTTGGTTTGCATAATCGAATGGTGATGCAGCTTTGTAAGCGTAATTGTTTGAGCTAACAAAATTCAAATAGTCGTAGGTAGGAAAACCGCAAAATCGACGACCTGAAGTTTCAGTATTGAAAGCAGTATATATTTACAATCTGTAATTGCTGATTGTCACTAGTTGATTTGTTGGTTTTAGGTTTTGAACATCATTTGGAATCGAAATAAATCAGATGGTGATGATGAGGTATTGATTTTTAAAATGCTATGAGACATTGCTTATTCATCATTTTCTTAACTTAGTTGGGCAACATCATACAGTTGACTTACTGTGCTTTTGAAAATTTGGGTAATTGCAGATTATAATATACAAGGATTTATGGGTTTTAGAGATTTCATCGTTTGCTATGCAGGTTAGTCGTTGCATGTATATTATCTACTCTTGCAATCTTACAGATGTGTTGTTGGTAAATTTACTAATGGTTTGCAAGATGTGGATGGCACCGTACTCTCTTTATACATTCAACACCTGAGTTTTTTAACATCTTATTGTCTTTAAACTTTAAATTGTCTATACTCTCTTCATACCATTCAACTCCTGGGAGTTTTATGCATTTGTTATTTCTTAAGCATGAATCGATTTTTGGGATTAGGTTGATTATTTGGTATCAAACAGGCGAGGTTTTGGCAATGGTTCAGGCAAAGCTCTTGAAGCAGCCAGATCACTGCATAACTTTTTATGCTTGCTCTCATCTGTTATGAGTTGATGATTGAGATGGAATCAAGGATAACAAGAGGTACATTATCATATAAACCTGCTTTATTACTTTTTTTTTTAAATTTTGAGTACTGTTGTACATATTGCAGCGTCAGGTGGGGTTAACAAGTCAAATAATTCAGTCGTTGTTTTGAAATTGTCAAATTATCTTATATCATATCCAAATCTTATCCTTACGATCATGTAACATGCATGTATTTGTCAGCTTATCTTATCAATAAGTTATTTTTGACTCAAAATGTAATACTCCTCTATGATCATTTGTAACAATCAGTTCTTCTTAGTTTACCCATTGACTGATTCCATTTACATACTTCTCAAATGTTAGAGAAGTATGTACAACATTTGCTCATTAACGGTGTCGACTCATAATTTTGTATCTATTGTTTCTAAATGTACATTTCAAGCCCTATGTTCATCATCAACATTGCCGCTACTTTTGAAGTACACTCTTATGTACATTCTAGATTTAATAACTGTTACATTACCATTTATATATCATTATAGTTGGTGTTAAAACATACAAAACTCATTCCTTTTTAATAAATAATGAGTCGATCGAACTAACGGTGTATTCATGAAAATTGGCAGTTTGAGAATTATGTGTAGGTCAAGGCAATAATTACAATTAGAATACTATTTAGGATCTAGCTATTAATATATGTTTCTATATCAACTTTATATTCACTGATTACCTTGTGCGTGCAGATACCTGTTGAACACAGTGGAGAAGATGGAATGTAGAAGCCTCTTGATAGTAAACAAGATTCCTACTCTTCTATAAATAGTGTACGAATGCTCGACTTAACATTTTTTGCAACAAAGTAAGCTAATAGAGTACTTAATAGAGCTTGTGCGTTATGTATAAACGACCATTGCATCCATGTTTGTTAAATTTTAGATTGTGACATTCAGAAAGGTTGAAGTAGTGAGGAAATTTATCTATCTCGGTTAAAAGATAGCTCTTTGTTTTTATTATGCACTCACAATTAATCAGGAGTCTTCTTTTATTTCAATTTGCACTTAAATATGTAAATACATTTATGAAGGTTATTAGATGTATGTTTTTATGTGCTTGTGATCATTAGCAAAAACATAAATAGGAAAAGCGGGTTATTTTTATGCACTTAAATATGTAAATACACTAATCCTTTTATTCTTTATTGGTGGATTTTCAGGTTTAAGTAGGAAAAGCGGTTGTTTTCAATTACGTATAGTTTGTTACATTTCACAGTTGAAGTGTCAAAATGGTAGGTCAGACACGATGGGTTATCGGTCAAATCATGAATGGTTTGAATATCGTGCATAGAGGCTTTTCATTACAAAGGGATTTGCTTAATCATCTACTATTTAATCTTTATATAATTGTTTCATTAATTTTAGGCAATCTGTCATGAGACATTAATTTTATCTAATTCTCGGAATGTCTGTTTTAGGTTTGATGTTATGAATTATCTTTATGAATACATGAACATCAAGTTCTATGTATCCCAAGAGTTGGCCAAGTTTGGAATTTGTTTGCCTCATTACAGCTGACTGTAAAGTATCCAAATGCATCACCGAATATGGGTTACCTTTTTATGTATTGTGGATATGGATATATAGCCTGCTCAAAAAATCAAAGTGTATCGTTTATTTATTCATGATTTGAGCTTTGACTGGGTACTTTTGAATGTCATTATTTGGTGGATTAAATTCTCAAGAACTCAAAGCGTAAACATGACATGGACGATTGATGGAATTTCTGGCTTCATTTGACAAGCTAGCAAGGTAACAACTATTTTTACAATAGTCAAACATACCGGTATTTGTTAACATATTGGTTCTCATATTTGAATTCCTTATGTATAAAATTGTACGATATATTATAGTGTAATTAATCAAAGATAGAGTGCATATTTTTATGTAAATGTATTACTTTATATGAACAATTTTTTTTTGAAAAACTCAGCGAATTCGCCGATCTTAACCATTTTAATTATTTCCTTTCTTCAATCATAATGTGACGTCTTATACAAATACTTGATAAATTACACATGATAACTACTTATTTATTAATGTTTGTCGAATCTTATTGTTTATTCACTTATTTGCAGACAGATAAATTACGCGTTGTTACATTGAACCATATCCAATGTATAACGGCTTTCGTTATCTTTACAATTCATCAGCACATTAAGAGACTGAAATCCTGGAATAAGCTGTGAAAAACCAGACCTAAAGTTTAAGATGAAAGTATAGTTTTTAGTATTATTATGGGTTACATTGTTTTTATTTGTTTTTTCAAAAACATTAATGGATCATTATTCTATTATTTTTTCTTTCCAATCAACCGTTCAAATACTATATAAAATCCTATTACTTGATTAAATTCAATTTCAATTTGACCCATAAAAAAGTCCCGCGAATTCGCGGGCCTTAAACTAGTAGTTAATAACTAATTTTCGAACTCTCACTTCGCGCCGGGAGTTCGGTTTTTAATGTATTTTATTGTGTTTAGTTACAGAACCTGCGAGTGAAAAATCAACGTATATGAAAAGTACCCTAAATATTTAGTGTTTTTTAAAAAAATGTCCGTTTTGTGTATAGTTAGTGACATTGTGTTTGTAAAATTATTTCGAGTTTAACGATGGTGTCGGAAAATTAAATCGTTGCGAGCGAGAAGATATGACTCGTTGAATATTTGAGTGTAGTTTATTTAAGATATTTTATGAAAATTTTGATTTGACACTTTAACCCCCTGTTTTGGGGGTCGATTTTAATTTTTGAACAAAGTGTGGGGGGCGTTTGTGGTGTTAGTTAAAAGAAAGGGGAAAAAGGTGAAAAGACGAAAACGCCCCTGATACTATTCTTCATTTTTGTATAATAATAATAATAATAATAATAATAATAATAATAATAATAATAATAATAATAATAATAATTGATCTCACATTAAAAAGAATAAATTTATAATAATTTGGATATTATGTTATCTTTAGAATTAGCTTTTAATTAAAGTTTATAATATTTGGTTTCAAACTATTTAATTCAAAAACTGTATCGTATGAATTGTATACCTAAATTGAATTAACTTCCGTTCGTTTTTTCTTCATAAGTTGAACTTTGTACATTGTATATCCAGGTGTAAAGATTCACTGAATATAATACGATGGAAAAGAAATGCGCTTACTTGTTTATTTTGACTATCCATCCTTCTTATTTTATTTGAATATATTAAAAATAATTAAAAAATAAAATTTATGCAATAACTTAAGAACTTTGCAAGTTTATACCTGCTTTTAAGAAACGAGCCCATATTACTCTATTAGTTTGGATGGAATGGTTGCAAAACTCGTACTATTTGTAATTTTCTTATGTTGTTTTAGCTTCTCGCTAGTTTAGCCTTGAAAAATTAATGTTGTTCGAAAAAAAAAGGTACCCATAGAGGTGTCTATATCCTCGTGTCGTGTGGACTTATTAATGTATAGTACGTGTTTACATGAAATCCACGTTGTATAAGTATCTTTTAAACAATTACTCTTTCATCCAAACTTGTAATTAAAGGTGAGTTTTAAAAGAGTACGTGTTTAAATGTTTAATACTGTACAATCAATAAGATAGGAGTACTATGTATCTTTTACTATGCAAGATGATTTTATAAGTTAATGATCGATATATACTTCTCATGAAAAATAATATAAAAATGCTGTGTCCATTGAAATTTAAACTCTGCAATCTTACGATTAAATTCTGTCCTAAATCAACAATGGGGATTTTGTGATTGATATTTTTCTTTGCCTTAGAAAATAATACCGGTAGAGAAAATGGTCATAGATATCATTAACCATATATTGATCATATGTTAATCGTATATTAATCATATATCACACATAAACGATTATATGAACTTACCAATAGAAAAATAAAAATAAAAATCCTATTGTGATCAACTTAGAAAATTGACAACTAGTTGGATACTTGCAATCTTACAAGAAAAATAGAAATCTTAAGCAACACAGTACACACAATCGAAGAAACCACATAATTTGGGACCCCGATGGGCTAACGCAATGATGAAAATTGTGACATAAGATGGACCATTAACCATAAAGAATTTCGAAGTGTCAAAATCTAAAAGAAATACCTCAACCTTAATTAAGAAAAAAGTGCACTTAGAACTTATATACAAGTTCCACGATCACACACGTAACACTTTGTATTAATTACTATTACTCTATTAGATGTACGTTTATATGACATGTGTGTGATACGACTTTTGTAACAAGAAATTTCATAAACTTATATTTTCCTATATATTGACAAAAATGATATCGAGGTCCACTTCGTGAGGCCTACAAAATCGCATACGAGTGCGTGGGGCTGTGATTATTACTTACCCCGAATCCAACTGACAAGTACACGATCAATAGGAGATAAACACTACGGGTCAATCTCATTAATGTCCTTATGTAGCGAGCGCTAAAAAACTAACACGAATAATATGTATTGTTGACTAAGAAAACTCATGCAGTGTACGAAAGAAATTGGTTCAATTCTATCATTAACATCGAAATACCTTAAATATGAAACCGGTACATATTGACATACACATATATCTTAAGATATCGTTTCTACGACAAGTGATTACCAGAAACGGAGTTTGCATAATATATGTATTCACTGAATCGTCGTTGACATTATTAAACATATATCGTCTTTAAGTTTTCATCGGAAAAGGGCGTAATGGATGTGTTGGAGAATGGCCCGTGGATGATCCGTAACATTCCGATTATATTAAATAAATGGTCATCGGATGTGTCGATGACTAAAGAGGATCTTACCAAGGTGCATGTTTGGGTTAAGATGCATGATATTCCCCTAGCGGGTTTCACTGAGGACGGGCTTAGTCTTATTGCTTCTAAGGTTGGGAAACCAATGATGTTAGATTCCTATACTAACACGATGTGTTTGGAGGCTTGGGGGAGATCCAAACTTTGCAAGGGCAATGATTGAAGTTAATGCTAATAAGGAGCTTCCGGAATCTTTGACGGTTGCTACTCCAAGCCTTGATGGTAAGAATCAAACTATTGATATTGTTATGGTTGAGTATGAGTGGAAGCCGCCAAGATGTTCGGGATGTAAAGTATTTGGTCATAAGTGAAATGTCCCGTTCATATTGATTATAAACGTTCCATATTAATTGATTTCGTTGCGAGGTTTTGACCTCTATATGAGAAGTTTTTCAAAGACTGCATTCATTTTTAAAACAACCATAACCTTTATTTTATCAATAAAGGTTTTAAAAACATTACGTAGATTATCAAATAATGATAATCTAAAATATACTGTTTACACACGACCATTACATAATGGTTTACAATAGAAATATATTACATCGACATATGTTTCTTGAATGCAGTTTTTACACAATATCATACAAACATGGACTCCAAATCTTGTCCTTATTTTAGTATGCAACAGCGGAAGCTCTTAGTATTCACCTGAGAATAAACATGCTTTAAACGTCAACAAAAATGTTGGTGAGTTATAGGTTTAACCTATATATATCAAATCGTAACAATAGACCACAAGATTTCATATTTCAATACACATTCCATACATAGAGATAAAAATCATTCATATGGTGAACACCTGGTAACCGACATTAACAAGATGCATATATAAGAATATCCCCATCATTCCGGGACACCCTTCGGATATGATATAAATTTCGAAGTACTAAAGCATCCGGTACTTTGGATGGGGTTTGTTAGGCCCAATAGATCTATCTTTTGGATTCGCGTCAATTAGGTTGTCTGTTCCCTAATTCTTAGATTACCAGACTTAATAAAAAGGGGCATATTCGATTTCGATAATTCAACCATAGAATGTAGTTTCACGTACTTGTGTCTATTTTGTAAATCATTTATAAAACCTGCATGTATTCTCATCCCAAAAATATTAGATTTTAAAAGTGGGACTATAACTCACTTTCACAGATTTTTACTTCGTCGGGAAGTAAGACTTGGCCACTGGTCGATTCACGAACCTATAACAAATATGTACATATATATCAAAGTATGTTCAAAATATATTTACAACATTTTTAATACGTTTTAATGTTTTAAGTTTATTAAGTCAGCTGTCCTCGTTAGTAACCTACAACTAGTTGTTCACAATTAGATGTACAGAAATAAATCGATATATATTATCTTGAATCAATCCACGACCCAGTGTATACACGTCTCAGGCTAGATCACAACTCAAACTATATATATTTTTGGAATCAACCTCAACCCTGTATAGCTAACTCCGACATTACTGCATATAGAGTGTCTATGGTTGTTCCAAATAATATATTTAGATGGGTCGATATGATATGTCAAAACATTTGCATACGTGTCTATGGTATCCTAAAATTACATAATATATTAGAATACATGTATAATACAATATAAGTTAGCTAGGATATGATTTGTATAGAATTGTTAATATTTCCCGTAGCTACTAAAATCAAAAAATATCCAATCTTGTTTTACCCATAACTTCTTCATTTTAAATCCGTTTTGAGTGAATAAAATTGCTATGGTTTCATATTGAACTCTATTTTATGAATCTAAACAGAAAAAGTATAGGTTTATAGTCAGAAATATAAGTTACAAGTCGTTTTTGTAAGAGGTAGTCATTTCAGTCGAAAGAACGACGTCTTGATGACCATTTTGAAAAGCATACTTCCACTTTGAGTTTAACCATTATTTTTGGATATAGTTTCATGTTCATAAGAAAAATCATTTTTCCAGAAAAACAAATTTTAAATCAAAGTTTATCATAGTTTTTAATTATCAAACCCAAAACAGCCCGCGGTGTTACTACAACGGCGTATATCCGGTTTTACGGTGTTTTTCGTGTTTTCCGGTTTTAAATCATTAAGTTAGCATAACATATAGATATAGAATATGTGTTTAGTTAATTTTACAAGTCAAGTTAGAAGGATTAACTTTTGTTTGCGAACAAGTTTAGAATTAACTAAACTATGTTCTAGTGATTTCAAGTTTAAACCTTCGAATAAGATAGCTTTATATGTATGAATCGAATGATGTTATGAACATCATTACCACCTCAAGTTTTCTGGATAAAACTACTGGAAATGAGAAAAATGGATCTAGCTTCAAAGGATCCTTGGATGGCTTGAAAGTTCTTGAAGCAGAATCATGACACGAAAACAAGTTCAAGTAAGATTTTCACTCGAAATAAGATTGTTATAGTTATAGAAATTGAATCAAAGTTTGAATATGAGTATTACCTTGTATTAGAAAGATATCTTACTGTAAATAAGAAATATTTCTTGAGGTTGGATGATCACTCTACAAGATTGGAAGTAAGTTAGCAAACTTGGAAGTATTCTTGATTTTATGAAACTAGAACTTGTAGAATTTATGAAGAACACTTAGAACTTGAAGATAGAACTTGAGAGAGATTAATTAGATGAAGAAAATTGAAGAATGAAAGGTTTTGTAGGTGTTTTTGGTCGTTGGTGTATGGATTAGATATAAAGGATATGTAATTTTGTTTTCATGTAAATAAGTCATGAATGATTACTCATATTTTTGTAATTTTATGAGATATTTCATGCTAGTTGCCAAATGATGGTTCCCACATGTTTTAGGTAACTCACATGGGCTGCTAAGAGCTGATCATTGGAGTGTATATACCAATAGTACATACATCTAAAACCTGTGTATTGTACGAGTACGAATACGGGTGCATACGAGTTGAATTGTTGATGAAACTGAACGAGGATGTAATTGTAAGCATTTTTGTTAATTAGAAGTATTTTGATAAGTGTCTTGAAGTATTTCAAAAGTGTATGAATACATATTAAAACACTACATGTATATACATTTTAACTGAGTCGTTAAGTCATCGTTAGTCGTTACATGTAAGTGTTGTTTTGAAACCTTTAGGTTAACGATCTTGTTAAATGTTGTTAACCCAATGTTTATAATATAAAATGAGATTTTAAATTATTATATTATCATGATATTATGATGTACAAATATCTCTTAATATGATATATATATATACATTAAATGTCGTTACAACGATAATCGTTACATATATGTCTCGTTTCAAAATCGTTAAGTTAGTAGTCTTGTTTTTACATATGTAGTTCATTGTTAATATACTTAATGATATGTTTACTTATCATAATATCATGTTAACTATATATATAACCATATATATGTCATCATATAGTTTTTACAAGTTTTAACGTTCGTGAATCACCGGTCAACTTGGGTGGTCAATTGTCTATATGAAACCTATTTCAATTAATCAAGTCTTAACAAGTTTGATTGCTTAACATGTTGGAAACACTTAATCATAACAATTTCATTTAATATATATATAAGCATGAAAAAGTTCGGGTCACTACAGTACCTACCCGTTAAATAAATTTCGTCCCGAAATTTTAAGCAGTTGGAGGTGTTGACGTATCTTCTGGAAATAAATGCGGGTATTTCTTCTTCATCTGATCTTCTCGTTCCCAGGTGAACTCGAGTCCTCTACGAGCATTCCATCGAACCTTAACAATTGATATCTTGTTTTGCTTAAGTCTTTTAACCTCACGATCCATTATTTCGACGGGTTCTTCGATGAATTGAAGTTTTTCGTTGATTTGGATTTCATCTAACGGAATAGTGAGATCTTCTTTAGCAAAACATTTCTTCAAATTCGAGACGTGGAAACTGTTATGTACAGTCGCGAGTTGTTGAGGTAACTCAAGTCGGTAAGCTACTGGTCCGACACGATCAATAATCTTGAATGGTCCAATATACCTTGGATTTAATTTCCCTCGTTTACCAAATCGAACAACACCTTTCCAAGGTGCAACTTTAAGCATGACCATCTCTCCAATTTCAAATTCTATATCTTTTCTTTTAATGTCAGCTTAGCTCTTTTGTCGACTTTGGGCAGTTTTCAACCGTTGTTGAATTTGGATGATCTTCTCGGTAGTTTCTTGTATTATCTCCGGACCCGTAATCTGTCTATCCTCCACTTCACTCCAACAAATCGGATACCTGCACTTTCTACCATAAAGTGCTTCAAACGGCGCCATCTCAATGCTTGAATGGTAGCTGTTGTTGTAGGAAAATTCTGCTAACGGTAGATGTCGATCCCAACTGTTTCCGAAATCAATAACACATGCCCGTAGCATGTCTTCAAGCGTTTGTATCGTCCTTTCGCTCTGCCCATCAGTTTGTGGATGATAGGCAGTACTCATGTCTAGACGAGTTCCTAATGCTTGCTGTAATGTCTGCCAGAATCTTGAAATAAATCTGCCATCCCTATCAGAGATAATAGAGATTGGTATTCCATGTCTGGAGATGACTTCCTTCAAATACAGTCGTGCTAACTTCTCCATCTTGTCATCTTCTCTTATTGGCAGGAAGTGTGCTGATTTGGTGAGACGATCAACTATTACCCAAATAGTATCAAAAACACTTGCAGTCCTTGGCAATTTAGTGATGAAATCCATGGTAATGTTTTCCCATTTCCATTCCGGGATTTCGGGTTATTGAAGTAGACCTGATGGTTTCTGATGCTCAGCTTTGACCTTAGAACACGTCAAACATTCTCCTACGTATTTAGCAACATCGGCTTTCATACCCGGCCACCAAAAATGTTTCTTGAGATCCTTGTACATCTTCCCCGTTTCAGGATGTATTGAGTATCTGGTTTTATGAGCTTCTCTAAGTACCATTTCTCTCATATCTTCAAATTTTGGTACCCAAATCCTTTCAGCCCTATACCGGGTTCCGTCTTCTCGAATATTAAGATGCTTCTCCGATCCTTTGGGTATTTCATCCTTTAAATTTCCCTCTTTTAAAACTCCTTGTTGCGCCTCCTTTATTTGAGTAGTAAGGTTATTGTGAATCATTATATTCATAGATTTTACTCGAATGGGTTCTCTGTCCTTCCTGCTCAAGGCGTCGGCTACCACATTTGCCTTCCCCGGGTGGTAACGAATCTTAAAGTCGTAATCATTTAACAATTCAATCCACCTACGCTGCCTCATATTCTGTTGTTTCTGATTAAATATGTGTTGAAGACTTTTGTGGTCGGTATATATAATACTTTTGACCCCATATAAGTAGTGCCTCCAAGTCTTTAATGCAAAAACAACCGCGCCTAATTCCAAATCATGCGTCGTATAATTTTGTTCGTGAATCTTCAATTGTCTAGACGCATAAGCAATTACTTTCGTTCGTTGCATTAATACACAACCGAGACCTTGCTTTGAGGCGTCACAATATATCACAAAATCATCATTCCCTTCAGGTAATGACAATATAGGTGCCGTAGTTAACTTTTTCTTCAATAACTGAAACACTTTCTCTTGTTCATCCTTCCATTCAAATTTATTCCCTTTATGCGTTAATGCAGTCAAGGGTTTTGCTATTCTGGAAAAGTCTTGGATGAACCTTCTGTAGTAACCTGCTAGTCCTAAAAACTGGCGTATGTGTTTCGGAGTTTTCGGGGTTTCCCACTTTTCAACAGTTTCAATCTTTGCTGGATCCACCTGAATACCTTCTTTGTTCACTATGTGACCGAGGAATTGAACTTCTTCCAACCAAAATGCACACTTTGAAAACTTAGCGTACAGTTTTTCTTTCCTTAACAACTCTAGCACTTTTCTCAAGTGTTCTTCGTGCTCTTGATCATTCTTCGAGTAAATAAGTATGTCATCGATGAAAACAATGACAAACTTGTCAAGATATGGCCCACACACTCGGTTCATGAGGTCTATGAACACAACTGGTGCATTAGTCAATCCAAATGGCATAACCATAAACTCGTAATGACCGTAACGCGTCCTAAAAGCAGTCTTTGGAATATCATCCTCCTTCACCCGCATTTGATGATATCCAGAACGTAAATCGATCTTCGAATAAACATACGAGCCTTGTAGTTGATCAAATAAGTCGTCGATTCTCGGTAGTGGGTAGCGGTTCTTGATGGTAAGTTTGTTCAACTCTCGGTAGTCGATACACAACCTGAATGTACCATCTTTCTTCTTGACAAACAAAACAGGAGCTCCCCACGGTGATGTGCTTGGTCGAATGAAACCACGCTCTAAAAGTTCTTGTAATTGGCTCTGAAGTTCCTTCATTTTGCTAGGTGCGAGTCTGTATGGAGCACGAGCTATTGGTGCAGCTCCCGGTACAAGGTCTATTTGAAATTCAACAGATCGGTGTGGAGGTAGTCCCGGTAATTCTTTCGAAAATACATCGGGAAATTCTTTTACGACGGGAATATCATTGATGTTCTTTTCTTCGGAATTGACTTTCTCGACGTGTGCTACCATAGCATAGCAACCTTTTCTTATTAGTTTTTGTGCCTTCAAGTTACTAATAAGATTTAACTTTGCGTTGCTCTTTTCTCCGTACACCATTAAGGGTTTTCTTTTTTCTCGTATAATGCAAATTGCATTTTTGTAACAAACGATCTCTGCTTTCACTTCTTTCAACCAGTCCATACCGATTATCACATCAAAACTCCCTAACTCTACTGGTATCATGTCAATCTTAAATGTTTCGCTAACCAGTTTAATTTCTCGATTCCGACATATATTATCTGCTGAAATTAATTTACCATTTGCTAATTCGAGTAAAAATTTACTATCCAAAGGCGTCAATGGGCAACTTAATTAAGCACAAAATTTTCTACTCATATAGCTTCTATCCGCACCCGAATCAAATAAAACATAAGCAGATTTATCGTCAATAAGAAACGTACCCGTAACAAGCTCCGGGTCTTCCTGTGCCTCTGCCGCATTAATATTGAAAACTCTTCCGTGGCCTTGTCCATTCGTGTTCTCCTGGTTCGGGCAATTTCTAATAATGTGGAACGGTTTTCCACATTTATAACAAACTACATTGGCATAACTTGCTCCGACACTACTTGCTCCGCCATTACTCATTCCGACACTATTTGTTCCTTTCGTTCTGTTAACCCCTGGTCCGTAGACGTCACACTTCGCCGCGCTATGACCATTTCTTTTACACTTGTTGAAAAATTTGGTGCAGAACCCCGAGTGATACTTTTCACACCTTTGGCATAGCTGCTTCTGATTGTTGTTGTTGCTGCGGTTGTTATTGTTGTTAGGATGATTGTTGTAGTTGTTGTTGTTGTTGTTGTTGTTGTTGTTGTTGTTGTTGTTGTTGTTGTTGTTGTTGTTGTTGTTGTTGTTGTTGTTGTTGTTGTTGTTGTTGTTGTTGTTTTGCCATTTGTTGTAGTTGCGATTGATGTTGCGATTGTTAGGATAGTTGTTGTTGTTTTGGTGACTCTTATCACCGTTTTCCTCCCACTTTCTTTTGACTAGCTTCACATTGGCCTCTTCGGCCGCCTGTTCTTTAATTCTTCCTTCAATCTGGTTCACTAGTTTGTGAGCCATTCTACATGCCTTTTGTATGGAGGCAGGCTCATGTGAACTTATATCTTCTTGGATTCTCTCTGGTAACCCTTTCACAAACGCGTCGATCTTCTCTTCCTCATCTTCGAACGCTCTCAGACACAATAAGCACAATTCTATGAATCGTCTTTCGTACGAAGTAATATCGAATCCCTGTGTTCGTAACCCTCTAAGTTCTGACTTGAGCTTATTGACCTCGGTTCTGGGACGGTACTTCTCGTTCATCAAGTGCTTGAATGCTGACCACGATAGCACGTAAGCAGCATCTTGTCCCACTTGCTCTAGATAGGTATTCCACCATGTTAACGCAATACCTGTGAAGGTATGCGTAGCGTACTTCACTTTGTCTCCTTCAGTACACTTACTTATGGTAAACACCGATTCGACTTTCTCGGTCCACCGTTTCAATCCAATTGGTCCTTCGGTTCCATCAAATTCTGAAGGTTTGCAGGCAGTGAATTCCTTGTAGGAGCATCCTACATGATTTCTTGCGCCGTTAGCTGTATTGCTAGATTCAGAGTTATTGTTGGTATGTAGCGCGGCCTGTACTGCCGCTATGTTCGAAGCAAGAAAGGCACGAAATTCCTCTTCGCTCATATTCAAGGTGTGTCGAGTAGTCGGTGCCATTTCCTTCAAAATAGTCAAATGAAACGAGTTAATCATATAGAATATCAAGAGTAGTCAATAGTATTTTGTAGCGTAATATGAACTTATTTATAAAAGCTCTTTCTTCATATTAGCGTTTTATACTCTTTAATTCGGGTAGTACCTACCCGTTAAGTTCATACTTAGTAGCTAACATACCATTTCAACTACTACAATTCTATATGAAAAACTAATCACAAAAAAAATATATCATATTCAAACCTTTATATAATAACTTGCAAACTTACAATACCGCTATTTTACATATAGCATGAAATATAGCACATAAAACTTTGATACAAAGCAGTTGCGAAGATAATTCTAGTTAATAAATAAGGCGTTCAGCAAAGGCAATAAAGACACGTAATTCATACGTCCAGAAACAAGTCATGCATTCTGGTTTTACTAATACCACTTCCCATCCTTGGTTTTGTGGAACATAACCGTTGTGACCGATAGTAAGACAATGTGTTGTAACGTCGTCAAAAGGATGAAGGTTACGTAATGACCAACAGTCTCGTAATAACCTAAAAACCTCATTTCTTACCCCAATTACCGACTCCGTCACTTGTGGGAACGTTTTGTTTAATAGTTGTAGCCCGATGTTCTTATTATCACTTTGGTGAGAAGCGAACATTACTAACCCGTAAGCATAACATGCTTCTTTATGTTGCATGTTAGCCACTTTTTCTAAATCACGAAGTCCTATATTCGGATATATTGAGTCAAAATAATTTCTTAACCCGTTGCGTAAAATAGCATTTGGGTTCCCCGCAATATATGCGTCAAAGTAAACACATCGTAACTTATGGATTTCCCAATGTGATATCCCCCATCTTTCGAACGAAAGCCTTTTATAAACCAAGGCATTCTTGGAACGTTCTTCGAATGTCTTACAAACTGATCTCGCCTTAAATAGTTGTGCCGAGGAATTCTGACCGACTCTAGATAAGATTTCATCAATCATGTCTCCGGGTAGGTCTCTTAAAATATTGGGTTGTCTATCCATTTTGTGTTTTTATACTGTAAAATAGACAAGAGTTAGATTTATAAAAAAAATACTTATTAATACAAGCAATTTTTACATATATCATAAAGCATAAGCACACTATATTACATATATTACACAACACGAATACAACTATCTTATTACGACTCGCTCGTTTCTTCTTCTTCGGTTTTGGTTCGTTTTGCCAAGTTTCTAGGGATATATAATGTTCCCCTAATACGAGCCATAGTTTTCCGCATTGGTTTAGAAAAATCTGGTGGTTTAGAGGTTCCCGGGTTATTGTCACAACTTAAGAAATACGGGTGTTGACGATACATATAAAGTTCATCGGGTTTGGAATCAAATTTCTCTATTTTTATGCCCTTTCCCTTATTGTTCTCTTTTGCCTTATTAAATTGTGTTGGGATAATTTCTATAACATCATCGGAATCCTTGTCGGGATCCGATTCATCGGAGAATTGGTAATCCTCCCAATACTTTGCTTCCTTGGCGGAAACACCATTGACCATAATTAACTTTGGTCGGTTGGTTGAGGATTTTCTTCTACTTAACCGTTTTATTATTTCCCCCACTGGTTCTATTTCTTCTTCCGGTTCCGATTCTTCTTCCGGTTCCGATTCTTCTTCCGGTTCCGACTCTTCTTCCGGTTCCTCTTCGGGAACTTGTGAATCAGTTCACGAATCATTCCAATTTACATTTGACTCTTCATTATTATTAGGTGAGTCAATGGGACTTGTTCTAGAGGTAGACATCTATCACATAATATCAAACACGTTAAGAGATTAATATATCACATAATATTTACATGTTAATAATATATAGTTTCCAACAAAAATGTTAAGCAATCATTTTTAAAGAAAATACGGTCGAAGTCCAGACTCACTAATGCATCCTAACAAACTCGATAAGACACACTAATGCAAATTTTCTAGTTCTCTAAGACCAACGCTCGGATACCAACTGAAATGTCCCATTCATATTGATTATAAACGTTCCATATTAATTGATTTTGTTGCGAGGTTTTGACCTCTATATGAGACGTTTTTCAAAGACTGCATTCATTTTTAAAACAGCCATAACCTTTATTTTATCAATAAAGGTTTTAAAAACATTACGTAGATTATCAAATAATGATAATCTAAAATATACTATTTACACACGACCATTACATAATGGTTTACAATAGAAATATATTACATCGACATATGTTTCTTGAATGCAGTTTTTACACAATATCATACAAACATGGACTCCAAATCTTGTCCTTATTTTAGTATGCAACAGCGGAAGCTCTTAGTATTCACCTGAGAATAAACATGCTTTAAACGTCAACAAAAATGTTGGTGAGTTATAGGTTTAACCTATATATATCAAATCGTAACAATAGACCACAAGATTTCATATTTCAATACACATCCCATACATAGAGATAAAAATCATTCATATGGTGAACACCTGGTAACCGACATTAACAAGATGCATATATAAGAATATCCCATCATTCCGGGACACCCTTCAGATATGATATAAATTTTGAAGTACTAAAGCATCCGGTACTTTGGATGGGGTTTGTTAGGCCCAATAGATCTATCTTTAGGATTCACGTCAATTAGGGTGTTTGTTCCCTAATTCTTAGATTACCAGACTTAATAAAAAGGGGCATATTCGATTTCGATAATTCAACCATAGAATGTAGTTTCACGTACTTGTGTCTATTTTGTAAATCATTTATAAAACCTGCATGTATTCTCATCCCAAAAATATTAGATTTTAAAAGTGGGACTATAACTCACTTTCACAGATTTTTACTTCGTCGGGAAGTAAGACTTGGCCACTGGTCGATTCACGAACCTATAACAAATATGTACATATATATCAAAGTATGTTCAAAATATATTTACAACATTTTTAATACATTTTAATGTTTTAAGTTTATTAAGTCAGCTGTCCTCGTTAGTAACCTACAACTAGTTGTCCACAATTAGATGTATAGAAATAAATCGATATATATTATCTTGAATCAATCCACGACCCAGTGTATACATCTCTCAGGCTAGATCACAACTCAAACTATATATATTTTTGGAATCAACCTCAACCCTGTATATAGCTAACTCCGACATTACTGCATATAGAGTGTCTATGGTTGTTCCAAATAATATATATATATGGGTCGATATGATATGTCAAAACATTTGCATACGTGTCTATGGTATCCCAAGATTACATAATATATTAGAATACATGTATAATACAATATAAGTTAGCTCTGATATGATTTGTATAGAATTGTTAATATTTTCCGTAGCTACTAAAATCAAAAAATATCCAATCTTGTTTTACCCATAACTTCTTCATTTTAAATCCGTTTTGAGTGAATCAAATTGCTATGGTTTCATATTGAACTCTATTTTATGAATCTAAACAGAAAAAGTATAGGTTTATAGTCAGAAATGTAAGTTACAAGTCATTTTTGTAAGAGGTAGTCATTTCAGTCGAAAGAACGACGTCTTGATGACCATTTTGAAAAACATACTTCCACTTTGAGTTTAACCATGATTTTTGGATATAGTTTCATGATCATAAGAAAAATCATTTTCCCAGAAGAATAACTTTTAAATCAAAGTTTATCATAGTTTTTAATTATCAAACCCAAAACAGCCCGCAGTGTTACTACAACAGCGTATATCCGGTTTTACGGTATTTTTCGTGTTTTCCGATTTTAAATCATTAAGTTAGCATATCATATAGATATAGAACATATTTTTAGTTGATTTTAAAAGTCAAGTTAGAAGGATTAACTTTTGTTTGCGAACAAGTTTAGAATTAACTAAACTATGTTCTAGTGATTTCAAGTTTAAACCTTCGAATAAGATAGCTTTATATGTATGAACCGAATGATGTTATGAACATCATTACCACCTCAAGTTTTCTGGATAAAACTACTGGAAATGAGAAAAATGGATCTAGCTTCAAAGGATCTTTGGATGGCTTGAAAGTTCTTGAAGCAGAATCATGACACGAAAACAAGTTCAAGTAAGATTTCCACTCGAAATAAGATTGTTATAGTTATAGAAATTGAATCAAAGTTTGAATATGAGTATTACCTTGTATTAGAAAGATATATTACTATAAATAAGAAAGATTTCTTGAAGTTGGATGATCACTCTACAAGATTGGAAGTAAGCTAGCAAACTTGGAAGTATTCTTGATTTTATGAAACTAGAACTTGTAGAATTTATGAAGAACACTTAGAACTTGAAGATAGAACTTGAGAGAGATCAATTAGATGAAGAAAATTGAAGAATGAAAGTATTTGTAGGTGTTTTTGGTCGTTGGTGTATGGATTAGATATAAAGGATATGTAATTTTGTTTTCATGTAAATAAGTCATGAATGATTACTCATATTTTTGTAATTTTATGAGATATTTCATGCTAGTTGCCAAATGATGGTTCCCACATGTGTTAGGTGACTCACATGGGCTGATAAGACCTGATCATTGGAGTGTATATACCAATAGTACATACATCTAAAACCTGTGTATTGTACGAGTACGAATACGGGTGCATACGAGTAGAATTGTTGATGAAACTGAACGAGGATGTAATTGTAAGCATTTTTGTTAAGTAGAAGTATTTTGATAAGTGTCTTGAAGTCTTTTAAAAGTGTATGAATACACATTATAACACTACATGTATATACATTTTAACTGAGTCGTTAAGTCATCATTAGTCGTTACATGTAAGTGTTATTTTGAAACCTTTAGGTTAACGATCTTGTTAAATGTTGTTAACCCAATGTTTATAATATCAAATGAGATTTTAAATTATTATATTATCATGATATTATGATGTACGAATATCTCTTAATATGATATATATACATTAAATGTCGTTACAACGATAATCGTTACATATATGTCTCGTTTCAAAATCATTAAGTTAGTAGTCTTGTTTTCACATATGTAGTTCATTGTTAATATACTTAATGATATGTTTACTTATCATAATATCATGTTAACTATATATATAACCATATATATGTCATCATATAGTTTTTACAAGTTTTAACGTTCGTGAATCACCGGTCAACTTGGGTGGTCAATTGTCTATATGAAACCTATTTCAATTAATCATGTCTTAACATGTTTGATTGCTTAACATATTGGAAACACTTAATCATAACAATTTCATTTAATATATATATAAACATGGAAAAGTTCGGGTCACTACAATAAGGACTCTCAATGCCCTAAGAACATTATCGTCCAAAATTATATAGCTGATACAGAGGGTGTTAAGTTAGTCACTGGGAAAAAAGTAATTCATGTGGATAAGGATGGTTTTCAAAATGTGATAAACAAAAAAGGAAAAAGTCATGCAGCCTGGGATCAAAAAAAGGAGAACAAAAGGGGTATTGCGGTTGGTAAACCTAAGAAAAAATTGGTCTATCGTCCGAAGGTTATTCATGATGCAAATAAACGTAGTTCGGATGTAGGGACAAGTAAGGATCCTCAAGTGAAGACTCAAAACATGTTCGGTGCTTTAAATAAAGATATATATAACCTTGTTGATGAACCGAACGATATTGAATCTGATAATGAGGAAACAGCCGCATTTATGGCAGGGAAAAATAGTGCTAGGACTACTACTCCGTTTGGTATGAAGTCGGATTGGTTGTAGGTGTTAGTCCTTGTCTAGCTGGTTTGTTAGTGTGTTGCTAGTCCTGTTTTGTTTAAAGGTTCTAGCGTGTTTTTGTGGTCGTTTGTGAGGCCTCGAGTTTCTCTTGTGGTCGTTGTTCTTCTTGTATTTTTTATTATTTTTATATATATACTAATTTGCGTAAGTATGCTGCATTTCTATTGGCTAAAAATACCAACTTTCACTGTTATACTGTAGCGTTAACTGTAGAAGTTTTTTTTTTTTTTTGTTTTTTTTTCAGAGATCTCCACCTAATTTGCACCACTTTCAACTACCTACAACCACCGTTTGAGTCAAACCTCACATACTAATTTGCGTAAGTATGCTGCATTTCTATTGGCTAAAAGTACTAACTTTCACTGTTATACTGTAGCGGTAACTGTAGAAGTATTTTTTTTTTTTTTTTTTTTCCAAAGATCTCCACCTAATTTGCACCACTTTCAACTACCTACAACCACCGATTGAGTCAAACCTCACAGGACCATCACCCTCCTTCCACGACCACTGTCGGTCTCACTAACACCATCACCGATTGCTAACACAGTAAATCAACCGATCGAAGCAACACCGTCAACCACCACTAAAAACCACTGACAAACACCACATCAGCCCCAACATTATTAGTTGAAACTTTAAATCAATGAAAACAAAAAAAATACAGAAAAACTAAAAAAAAAGAAAAATTAAATACATGGTGATCGAAGTTCCGATGGTTGACGGAGACGACATTTGCCGCTACCGTCGTCTTCCTCCTTCCACCACCACGAACTCCGTCAACCACCACCATCATCAACCCCGAATTAGTTATAGATCTCAGCATAAGTATACCGAAATATACATTTAGATCTGACCGACGAAAACCTCAAATTAGTTATAAATATGAGCATAAGTTTACCGAAGTATACATTCAGATCTGACCGACGAAAACTTTTGATGATGGATATAAAGGATGACAACTGATGATGATTACACGATGAGTAAATAAAAGGGTGGAATGTAGAAAAAAGAAACAAAAATAAATAAATAAAGAAACACGAAGTAAAACTAAAGTGATGGCTGCTTTCTGTGTGTCATTATAAAGTGGTGAAATATAAAAACAAACCCTATAGTCCAACACGGTTCTCACTTCTCATGGGCTTCAACCCATTAATTTCAAATGGTAGTTTCAATCTTAATTTTTTTTTGGGTAAACGGGTTTTCACCCGGTGAATATCATTAATGATCAAAACTTACAACCAAGGCCCAATGATTAAAAGGCCAACTGAAAGGATCCGAAACTAATCATCCGGACATCGTCCATATAGATTAAAAACGAATTACAATAGTTGATAACATCGCGAGGTACTTGACCTCTATATGATACATTTTACAAACGTTGCATTTATTTCTTAAAGGCAATCTATTATTACATCGAGAGTTGACATATTAGCCTAACATTTTATAACAACCAAATGATCTAATCTGCCATTTTCATAACAATAGTCTTTAATGAACTTCAATGACTCGAATGCAACGTCCTTGTATCATAGCTTAAATGGTCCCAAGTAGTATCCTTAACATGAGCTAATGCACAGCGGAAGACTTAATTCGTACCTGAGAATAACATGCTTTAAAACGTCAACATAAAGTTGGTGAGATATATAGGTTTGATGCTAGCAGCGTTATAACAATGGACCACAAGATTTCGTATATAATCATTTCAATAAAAATATTCTAAGTGGTTGAGCACTTGGTAACCATACTTAACATTTAATCACGTCGCATATTCCCTTTAATATGAAATCTTACTACACCGTACCAAGGTGTAGTCGCAAAACGAAGTACTGTGCAACCGTTGAATACTGGTCGTCCAGTCCGGTTGGGGTTGTCAGGCCCGATAGATCTATCAACAGGATTCGCGTTTACAATACCGCTGTAAATATTAGTTACCAAGCTACAGGGAAGTATGCCAGTGGTACAACTCAACGTAGAATATATTTTTCAGTTACTTGTGTCCATAACGTAAATCATTTATAAAACAGCGCATGTATTCTCATCCCAAAAATATTTAAAGTTCAAAAAGGGACTATATACTCACTGTTGTCTCGAAGATATATATATTTTTGACTTGGTCTTCCGGTTGATATCACGAACCTATCCATATATAATATATCAATATATTTTCATTTTAAACAAACATCTCGTATATATATTTATAATACTTTTAATACTTTGAATAATTCCTTAGTCCGTAGTTAGCGTTTCGATGTTAGTAATTCAATTTTAATGGTTCATTTTTAGATGTTTAATATACCCGCAATAAATAAACCCCCAACGAAATAAATAAAACTCCCATAAAACCCCATCGTATATGTGTTGGTCGAGATTAATCTTGACCCATGGTACCGGTGTTGTCAAATGACGTGTTGCGTACATAAAGTACCGGTGTTGTCAAATGACGTGTTGCGTACAATCATGGGATCTTATGATTAATCTTCTCGTGTTGTTTACGGGTGATCCTGAACCATATGAAATTGAATTATGAGTACATATATATAAAATATCATGTTATCTTAGAAATATGTGATTTATATCTTTTTTTCCAATTGATCCCGTAGTTGAAATGATCTAGGATAACCAATTTTGTTTCGGTCATAGTTTCTTCGTTACAAGTCCGTTTTCGTTGATTCAAATTGCCATCTTCTTGGATCGAGTTCTTCTTTAAGACTATGAACTGTAAATACCTTGGTTTGTATTCAAAATCATACGGCATAAGTGAAACATTAGTGAAACATATGAAGTTAAACATTTTGTTACAAAAAAAAATCATTTAATGACCATTTTTCTAAAAATACTTATACTTTGAAAAACCAAGTTTTACCTTATTAAATTAGCATATATTTAAGTTATATTACAGGTCTTGAAGTATTTTAAAAGTTAAGTTAGAAGGATCTATTTAGTTTGCAAACAAGTTTGAAAACATTCAAACTATGTTCTTGTTGTTAAACTTTTGTACCACAAAATAAGATAGCTATATATATATGAATCGAACAGGGTTATGAACATAGATTCTACCTCAAGTTCCTTGGATAAGTTTGCTGTAAAAGAGGAGTAAGAAGCTAGAATCAAAAGGGTGATAGAAGTGGATGAAAGATTGGAAGTAAGTTGGTGTTCTTGGAAGGTTTTCTTGAAGTGTTTTTGTATGGTTTTCTTATGGTGTTTATGTAAGGTTTTTGAAGCTAGATCTTCTTAGAACTTTACTGAATTGTTGAAGGTGTTTAAGGGTTATAAGTGTGTGTGTTTTAGCTAGGAGATTGAAGTAGTAAATGAATCAAAATGATGATACATATATACTCCTAAAAATGTGATCTTTAAGGATAACATGACAAAATTTTAGTTTGTAATCTTATGTATTTGTCAAACAATAATACAAAAGCAATTACCTTATACCTAGGGTAGTAACAAGGGCTGGTTAGGTGGTGATTTGATGTGTATATACCAATAGTAAATACGTATAGAAGCTAGGTATGATACGAGTACAAATATTCTAGATATACGTATAGAAATTTTGTGAAAAATGGAATGAGGATTCAAATATAGCTATCTTTTGGGAATACACTTATATGATTTTATGTATTTAAGTCTTAAAAGTGAGTAAATACATTACTTATACGATATATGTATAAACATTATAAGTCTTAAGTATTTATGTCAAATAACGTTACGTATAGTTATCGTTTTGAAAGCTTAAGTTAGTAGTTTCAAAATATACTTATAACTTATAGTTTTTGATACAAAATAAGATATTAAAACATTCATTAATCATGTTAAATATGTATATATACATATATATACGCAAACGTATAATTATCATATATTGTATAGTTCGTGATATCGTCGGTCAAACTAGACGGTCAAACGTTGTGTAAAACTCTTTTCGGAAATATAAATCTCGACAATTTGGATTACTTATCATGTTGGTAAGTTTTAATTTATGTAAATATTAATCTTATAAGTATAGAACGATCGAAAAAAAATGCGGGTCAACTTTAGGGTTTTTGCTTATCGTGTCGGAACCATATAGAGATTAGAGTTTAAATTTGGTCGGAAATTTCCGGGTCGTTACAGTACCCATCCGTTAAAGAAATTTCGTCCTCGAAATTTGGTAGAGGTTGTCATAAATAACCATAGGAATGTTTTCATGACGGATATGAGGTAATAATGAAATTTTATCATTATTGAAAGATTTAGATAAAACGATTTGGTTATGTGAGACGCACGAGCGAAGCTATCACAAAAAAAAAAAATGAAATGAGTAAATATGGAATCGTTTTTAATCGATGACGTGGTTTAGAATTGATTTCCGGGATTTAAGGGATTTAGGAAAAATCTTACGTAATAAGATTTGGTTATTCGGCGATCAGAATCTTCTTTGATTTAATGCGGTAATCTGTTTCGATTTCTTTGTCGGATATTTCACTATAAATCCACCCCTTCGTTTCCTTATTTTTCACAACTCGCATCTTCTACTCTTTCTCCTTAATTCCTACTTTAAGGTATCCTTTGAAATGCTTCATCCCGTTCTGATTTTTGTTATACTTCTAACTTTTATATCTTTCATTCTTCTCTTCCATCTACCGCCAGAAGAATCTATTCACTTTTATGATTTTCTTGGAATTATAATGTTTCTAATTCTCCCGTGTCTTTACGTCGCCATACGTATTGATATACATGGTTTGTAGTTTCTGGGTGGTTGTTGGGTTTGATATCTTTCCTTATACTTCGATGCTCCTGCTTCTGTTTTCCATAATCATTGTCATCCATAGTTAATATTCTCTCCTATTTGCTGTGATCTATACCCCAATTTCTATTTTGGGACTTTGTCCCTTCGTTTCTTCTTCCCGTCCTTGAGTCAAGCGATCAATAGTTCGGAATTCGTAGGTATAAAATTTGGAATGAACCTAGCTATTGGTTTTAGAATAAAATTGTAATGGCACGATCTTGATTCGTTAAATTACTCGAATATTCCGGAAAAATAGAACTATCAAGGTGATACGTTCTAATATGTTTGGAGACTTGATAGAATGTAAGAGCCGTGTAACATGGCACATGATGACGGTACTGTGAATCATCACATTCCATTAGAAACTTAACATGACTTACTGTAATATAATGAAGTTGATCAAGTTTCATTATATTATACTAATTCATGTATCAGTTCCCAACACTACTTCAAACATTCCTATTTTAAACTTGAAGGTTTTAGAACTTAGAAACTAACACAGTTTCTTTTATATTGTAACGCAGATATTACGGAGAAATACATGATTTTGGAAAAGAACAGTTGTGAGAATATCTCCAGAAATATGGAGGATATGTATAACAAAAGATATGAAGATATCTTATAATATCTAAGATAAGATGATGATGAAGAATATCATCGGGAAAGGTTTAGGATAAGGGGTAGGTTTTTTTTTTTTTACTAATGGTTTCAGCAAGCACTGAATCGTTTGAATCCTTTGAAAGCAGATTCAGTTCTTGTGATTTATCTACATCCTCCTTCATACTTTGCTCAATCCGTTTTCCAGTTCCAACTCTCCTCTTTTTCTAAGCTTTACCAATACAATGTACTTCATCATTAAACTTTTGACTGTTAAAGTCGTTTACAGTTTTTTTTTTTTTTTTTTTTTTTTTTTTTTTTTTTTTTTTTTCTGCTTCTTCAGCATTTCAAGAATTACTTCATAGTCCAGGATGTTTTTCAGAACTTCACATTCGAAAAATGTAATTCTTAGGGATAGTCGTTCTCGGTATAACTGGGAGAATTTCTACGAGATTTTCATAATACTGATTGCGGGTTTCGCCAAAGAGATAACGAGTTGCTGGTACGTCTGCTGATGATGTTGTGAAAAAGGTTCTCCGGTAACAACGTCGAAAGGACAAAGTATAAATATCGAGATTATAATAGGAGTAGTCTCACTGAGAAGTCGAAGTGGAGCTGTGACAAAATTAGCTTCTTGAAAAGGAATCGTATGATTGTTTTTGATAATGAATGATAAGGAATTCGACGCGGATACGTTTTAACTATAACTTCGGTTTCGAAAATTTTTCAGGTGCATCACTGTATGCATAAATCTTTCTTCCGTAAACGAGGTGCGGCTGGTTCAACTTCTCGATCGAGGTGTTTTCAAGAATCATGAAAAGATTTGAATGAGGATTATAATTGTCGAAGTACAAATGAGGTTTAGGATGAAATCAAGTGGCAAAATTGAAGAATTGTTTAGTTTCATATGTTATAATCAACATTTTATTTCATTTTAATTGTCCAATGTTTCTTCTTTATGCCACTTGTTGGATTTGGATAGGTAAAAAAAAATTCAAATATGAAATTTAAATGGAAATGGTTATTCTGGGGTGAACGGATACGTATATCGATGGTTGTAAGTAAAATAACAAATGACCGTTGAATCAGATTCAAGAATGTACAATATAACTTATTAATGTGAATTCTAAATATTCCTCGGGTACTACCCACCCGTTAAAATATTTTCATCATTATTAGTTTGTACGAAGGAATTTTTAATTACTATCTTTATGAAAATATACTTGCATATATATTTTCTTCAGAGATAATCATAGATTTAATGAGTCAATAAGATAATAAACTCATTTGATTTATCGTTAATTCTAGATTACATAATCTCTAAGACTTTAGAAATTACATAATCGTCATACGATACGTAAAGCGAAGATAATCGATGTAGAACGATATATAGAACGAAGATCATACTCGAAGTACAGATATTGAGTCGTGTGATGTTGATATTCGAGATACAGATTGTGATGTTGAGATTTTGGGGGTGACAAGAGTACTGTCGGCGTTGATGATGGTGGTATAGATTATGCTGCTGGTGCTGCTGCTGGTGTTTGTAACCTTCGCACCGTATTTTCTAAAGCCACTACCCGAGCGCGAAGCTCGTTGACTTCTTCTATTATACCGGGATGATTGACGGTTGGAACGAGCGAATGAACAAGATTCGAAATATGGGATAGTATGTAATCATGACGAGATACTCTAGAAATGAGCGAGAAAATGGTGTTTCGAATAGGTTCACCGGTAAGTGCTTCAGGTTCATCGTTAAGAGGACAATTTGGTGGATGGAATGGATCACCTTCTTCTTGCCTCCAGAGATTTAGTATATTACGAACCCATCCCCAATTCATCCAAAATAGATGATGGGAAATTGGTTGATCCATTTCGGTGACGCTGTTCTCGGAGCTCGAATGGAAATCCATATCGGCGTAGCTATCGAAGTCGGAGGAATTCGAACTGGATGAAGAATCCATCTTGTATAGTCGGAGAAGTGAATTTTTGGTTTGGAATAGATTATAGGAGTTGGGTTTGGTACTCTTCAATACATAATTTACATATGTATATATAATATCAAAATCCCATGAATTACGGAGAATCTTTGAAATACGTCAGGCAATGTCTATAGTAACAGATACGCTAAGATATGAATTTTTGTCTATACACTATCGATGCACTAAATGCAGTAAGATGTGTCTAGACTTAAGAATGATAAGCAGGCAGTTCCCTAAGGATGATAAGCAGATGATTTCCGACTAGGATTGATAAGCAAAACTTTTGACAGGCAGACACGGTCAAAGTCCAGACTCACTTAATGTATCCTAACAACTACTAGTTAGACACACTAATGCAAGGCCTGGTTCGCTAAGACCAACGCTCTGATACCAACTGAAAGGATCCGAAACTAATCATCCGGACATCGTCCATATAGATTAAAAACGAATTACAATAGTTGATAACATCGCGAGGTACTTGACCTCTATATGATACATTTTACAAACGTTGCATTTATTTCTTAAAGGCAATCTATTATTACATCGAGAGTTGACATATTAGCCTAACATTTTATAACAACCAAATGATCTAATCTGCCATTTTCATAACAATAGTCTTTAATGAACTTCAATGACTCGAATGCAACGTCCTTGTATCATAGCTTAAATGGTCCCAAGTAGTATCCTTAACATGAGCTAATGCACAGCGGAAGACTTAATTCGTACCTGAGAATAACATGCTTTAAAACGTCAACATAAAGTTGGTGAGATATATAGGTTTGATGCTAGCAGCGTTATAACAATGGACCACAAGATTTCGTATATAATCATTTCAATAAAAATATTCTAAGTGGTTGAGCACTTGGTAACCATACTTAACATTTAATCACGTCGCATATTCCCTTTAATATGAAATCTTACTACACCGTACCAAGGTGTAGTCGCAAAACGAAGTACTGTGCAACCGTTGAATACTGGTCGTCCAGTCCGGTTGGGGTTGTCAGGCCCGATAGATCTATCAACAGGATTCGCGTTTACAATACCGCTGTAAATATTAGTTACCAAGCTACAGGGAAGTATGCCAGTGGTACAACTCAACGTAGAATATATTTTTCAGTTACTTGTGTCCATAACGTAAATCATTTATAAAACAGCGCATGTATTCTCATCCCAAAAATATTTAAAGTTCAAAAAGGGACTATATACTCACTGTTGTCTCGAAGATATATATATTTTTGACTTGGTCTTCCGGTTGATATCACGAACCTATCCATATATAATATATCAATATATTTTCATTTTAAACAAACATCTCGTATATATATTTATAATACTTTTAATACTTTGAATAATTCCTTAGTCCGTAGTTAGCGTTTCGATGTTAGTAATTCAATTTTAATGGTTCATTTTTAGATGTTTAATATACCCGCAATAAATAAACCCCCAACGAAATAAATAAAACTCCCATAAAACCCCATCGTATATGTGTTGGTCGAGATTAATCTTGACCCATGGTACCGGTGTTGTCAAATGACGTGTTGCGTACATAAAGTACCGGTGTTGTCAAATGACGTGTTGCGTACAATCATGGGATCTTATGATTAATCTTCTCGTGTTGTTTACGGGTGATCCTGAACCATATGAAATTGAATTATGAGTACATATATATAAAATATCATGTTATCTTAGAAATATGTGATTTATATCTTTTTTTCCAATTGATCCCGTAGTTGAAATGATCTAGGATAACCAATTTTGTTTCGGTCATAGTTTCTTCGTTACAAGTCCGTTTTCGTTGATTCAAATTGCCATCTTCTTGGATCGAGTTCTTCTTTAAGACTATGAACTGTAAATACCTTGGTTTGTATTCAAAATCATACGGCATAAGTGAAACATTAGTGAAACATATGAAGTTAAACATTTTGTTACAAAAAAAAATCATTTAATGACCATTTTTCTAAAAATACTTATACTTTGAAAAACCAAGTTTTACCTTATTAAATTAGCATATATTTAAGTTATATTACAGGTCTTGAAGTATTTTAAAAGTTAAGTTAGAAGGATCTATTTAGTTTGCAAACAAGTTTGAAAACATTCAAACTATGTTCTTGTTGTTAAACTTTTGTACCACAAAATAAGATAGCTATATATATATGAATCGAACAGGGTTATGAACATAGATTCTACCTCAAGTTCCTTGGATAAGTTTGCTGTAAAAGAGGAGTAAGAAGCTAGAATCAAAAGGGTGATAGAAGTGGATGAAAGATTGGAAGTAAGTTGGTGTTCTTGGAAGGTTTTCTTGAAGTGTTTTTGTATGGTTTTCTTATGGTGTTTATGTAAGGTTTTTGAAGCTAGATCTTCTTAGAACTTTACTGAATTGTTGAAGGTGTTTAAGGGTTATAAGTGTGTGTGTTTTAGCTAGGAGATTGAAGTAGTAAATGAATCAAAATGATGATACATATATACTCCTAAAAATGTGATCTTTAAGGATAACATGACAAAATTTTAGTTTGTAATCTTATGTATTTGTCAAACAATAATACAAAAGCAATTACCTTATACCTAGGGTAGTAACAAGGGCTGGTTAGGTGGTGATTTGATGTGTATATACCAATAGTAAATACGTATAGAAGCTAGGTATGATACGAGTACAAATATTCTAGATATACGTATAGAAATTTTGTGAAAAATGGAATGAGGATTCAAATATAGCTATCTTTTGGGAATACACTTATATGATTTTATGTATTTAAGTCTTAAAAGTGAGTAAATACATTACTTATACGATATATGTATAAACATTATAAGTCTTAAGTATTTATGTCAAATAACGTTACGTATAGTTATCGTTTTGAAAGCTTAAGTTAGTAGTTTCAAAATATACTTATAACTTATAGTTTTTGATACAAAATAAGATATTAAAACATTCATTAATCATGTTAAATATGTATATATACATATATATACGCAAACGTATAATTATCATATATTGTATAGTTCGTGATATCGTCGGTCAAACTAGACGGTCAAACGTTGTGTAAAACTCTTTTCGGAAATATAAATCTCGACAATTTGGATTACTTATCATGTTGGTAAGTTTTAATTTATGTAAATATTAATCTTATAAGTATAGAACGATCGAAAAAAAATGCGGGTCAACTTTAGGGTTTTTGCTTATCGTGTCGGAACCATATAGAGATTAGAGTTTAAATTTGGTCGGAAATTTCCGGGTCGTTACACCAACATCCAGGCATTGTGCGCTAACAGAAGGCCAACAAGCCAAACAAAAAATAAATAAAGTAACAAGTAATCGACTAAGCTACTCCAAAATTCCATTTCAACTTCAAGTCACGAACATGTTGCGAGTCTTTGAACTTCAAAGACATGATCTTGAGACTAACTGAGGACACAATAGCCTTAACGACTTGATCCAGGTTACGACTATCACCTTTAAATAACCGAGCATTCCTTTCTTGCCATATATAGTACACCGATGCAGAAAAAAGAAGCTTGGAAACAATCACGCGTGCCACACGACGCTTAGCCACACCACTGAAATATTGGATAATCTCTTTCCAATTATCATTAGAAATGTGTAAAGGCATCACTCCTTTAACCCGCATCCAGACTTGCTTCGAGAATTGGCATTCAAAGAATGAATGGGACTGTGAGTCCTGTTGCACATTACATAGAGCACATGAGCTGCTAATTTGCCTCGCTCCAATCTCCCAAGGTTTTAACTTCTCTTGAGTTCTAAGCTTCTCGCGAACCATAAGCCACATAATGAATGAATGGCGGGGGATCTGTTGAGGATACCACACCATCGGATACCATTCCACTAAATCAGCTCTGTCCCTTAACGACTCCCACGCCATTTTAGCTAAAAACTCGACTAGGTCACCCTCATTGTTTTTCCATCGCACCACATCTTCTGTATTTGGGTCTGGAGGCCGAGTATGTAACAGTAGAGGAAACCGATCAGTCCACCCATTTGGCCATCTCCACTCATTATGGTTAATCAAATCTGCTACTCTAGACTGGTTTGTTAGACCCACTTGATGAATTTGACGATGAGAAATAAATTCAGATAGATTCCCATAATCCGTCCATGAGTCATGCCATGCCAATGTACCTTCACCATTACCAATGATATGATTGATAAACGGTCTGATCAAACCATGCATATTCAAAATCTTCCTCCAACTATATGAAGCTGTAGCTGGAGTATCCACCTCCCAAAAAGTTTTATTGACAAGCCTATACGAGTGTATCCACCGCACCCACATTGACTGCTTGCGAGTGATCAAACACCGAATATGGTATGCCATAAGAGAAACATTCCATGTTTTCAAACTTTTGATGCCTAACTCACCCTCCTTTTTTGGAAGACAAACATCCTTCCACTTCACCTTTGCCTTACCCTTCTTCATATCGCCTTGACACCATAAGAAACCACGCAAAAGTTTCTCAATATCATTGATAATCGCATCCGGTAAAACAAAGACAGATGACCAATACACTTGCATTGAAGAGAGAACCGGTGTGATTAATTGCACTCGACCAGCAAAAGATAAGAATTTGTTTTTCCAATCCCCGATTTTTGTTCTAACACGATCTACAAGAGCTTTACAATCATTATTGTGACGATCGCTCCAAATCCATATGGATAATACGTCATTCATTGATTTCATTACGAGGTATTTGACCTCTATATGATACGTTTTGTAAACATTGCATTCTTTTGAAAAGGTACACCATAAATGAATATTTAAATCAAAGGTTTTCGACATCTGATGATTTCTACATATAGACAATCTGTGACGATCTCTCCAAATCCATATGGACGAACACGTCATTCATCGATTTCATTGCGAGGTATTTGACCTCTATATGATACGTTTTATAAACATCGCATTCTTTTGAAAAGGCACACCATAAGTGAATATTTAAATCAAAGGTTTTTGACATCTGATGATTTCTACATATAGACAATCACCGTAAATAATAGTTTACAATAATACTTCCGTTGACAATGCAATCAAAATAAGATACATGGTGATGATTTGGTGAATGCAACGTTTCCTTGAAAAATATGTCATGTAAGACTCCATGCACATAGCTTGTCTAACATGTAAGCAAACAGTGGAAGACTTCTAGGAAACCTGAGAATAAACATGCTAACAAGTGTCAACACAAAGGTTGGTGAGTTCATAGTTTTAGTGTTTCGCATAATCTGTATATAAAAGTGGATCACAAGATTTCAGTTGTTTCATTAAGAAACGTTTATCAAAAGATTCTACAAAATTGAGCACCCTGGTAACTAAGCTTTAACGTTATAATAAGTACCCCTGTCTAAACATACATGCAACCAACATGTACAATACACGCAAACCAACGTGTACTAAACTCAAATAGCATACGTCTGTTTTATAGTTCAGGCTAGGCTTTCTATACCTGGAATAGACGGGGATGTCAAGCCCTATGGATCCATATATAACTACTCGCGCCCACCAGTTCTTATAACCGGCAGTTACTAGTTACCAAAGCTAAGGGATTTTCGGTTTAAACTCGGTGTAGAATTTAATATTTACTTGTGTCCATTGCGTTTAAAATAAAGTGCATGTATTCTCAGCCCAAAAATATAGATTGCAAAAGCAATTAAAAAGGGAGCAAATGAAACTCACCTTAGCAGCACATAAAGTTGTTCATCGTAATGTGACCGAAACTCGGAATATCAAATAATCGTAGATCTCAACCTAGAGAACATATGTTGGTCAATAAATGTCTATCAAGCTAGGTCAGGTCATAGTGTATCACAATCCTAATGCTCGATATCGACATACAAAAGTTATCCAATGTTGTTTCAAAAAATCAATTTTGACAATAGTTCAACAAACGAGACGTACCTTATATAAGGATTCATTTACTCGGTTGGTAATATTTAAAAGTTCACTTTATCAATCTCGTAAACAAGTTGTTTAAATCTTAATTGCAGATTCAAAAGCAATTTCAATTAACGTCAATCATAATTCAGTTGATCATATCTTTTAATCCATTCATCGAAACTATTCGATATCTAAATGAAAAGTTTATTGATTTTTTGCCAGCTTTCCAAAAACATGTATATCATATACCTTTTACCAGTAGTTTATGTATTTAATTAGTGATTTATTATAAACTGTTGAACGATGAAATTTAACATACAAGCCTGTATAAATATATATACTCGAGCACTAGACATAGATACACAATTAATATATAAAAGATAATATATGAATGCTCACGTATCAATATTGTGATTCAATATTGTAGGAAAGTACGTAGACGCAACAGAGATGATAAACATTAGATTGACCTTACGAGCATACCCTTGAACCATACCCATAACTTCCATAGTCATAACCCATAATTTCCTTATCTCTGCCCCGCTCGTAAAACCCGTTTTTAAAAGTGACACGCTCATTACCTCGTCGTAGTATTTTATGTATAAATGGTAATAATACTAATAATGATAATAAGATTAATAGTAATATTAATCTTTAATAATAATAATAATAATAATAATAATAATAATAATAATAATAATAATAATAATAATAATAATAATAATATATGATAATAAAATAAATAACAGAGGGAGTAATATAGATTTTATGTGTGTGTTTCCCTCGAGCCAAAACTGTCGAAATATATAGATGTGGCCAGGATTTTTATCCCATGCGATCGCATGGGAATCATGACACACAGCCATGCGATCGCATGGCTCTTGTTGCCAGCCCACAATTGTTTGTTTGCTACCTCGTCGACATGTTTTTATATTATAAATATAATATATTTAATTTTATATAATTAATTATATATTATATTATATTCACGTGCATAGTTGATTTGTAATTTTTGTCCCGATAGGTCGTACGTTGTCACTCGACTTATGTCCCGGTTCTGGTTTTTCAAATGTTCCTTCGTACGCTGAGAAAACTTGTATTTTACATTTTGAGATACGTACCTTTGTCAAAATATAGCCTTAAATTATCTCTAAACTATATCACTCGAAATATAACTTATACAGTTGAATGTTTTGGTCATTTACTTCTATAAATCAATGTCTCGCTATTTGTTAAAATACATTTTAAAATAGTGTTTTACTGTAGCAAAGTTACTGTAGCTTTTCGGGTACTGTAGCAACTCAAAAATACTGTAGCAAATTAGTGTTTTACTGGTTCATCTTAAACTTTTTAGTTAACTTATCTAAATATCAATCAGATTATCAAACCAATAAGTTTAATGCACAGTATCATTTACTTAACACTTTGTTACATTTTCAAGTTATAATATATGTATCTATTTACATATAATTATTCACGAATCGTTGAGAATAATCGAAGGGTAATTGAATAGTTCAAAATTTTGAGATTCAATTTTATAGACTTTTCTTATCGTGTCGGAAACGTTAAAGATTAAGTTTAAATTTGGTCAGAAATTTTCGGGTCATCACAGTACCTCCCCGTTAAAGAAATTTCGTCCCGAAATTTGAGTGAGGTCGTCATGGCTAACAATAAAAATATTTTCATGACGTACATGAGTTGATAAATAGAATTTTATCCGTTGAATAATATGGATAAAACAATCCGATTACTCGAAGCGTATGCGAGAAGTTATGAGGAAATAGAGATTCATTTTAACTCTTGACGTAGTAACGATTGATTTCCGGAATTTAAGGAATAGAAAATCTTCATTATCTAAATAAGATTTGATTCTTCGGAATTTGTGGAAATTAGGATTTTCTTTGATTAAATGTGTAATCTGCCTCGATTGCTATGTCTGATATTTCGCTATAAATTGACCTCTTCCGTTTCATTTATTTTCACCACTCCTATTATCTTTTCCCTTATTTTATACTTCCAAAAGATTGTGAAATGCTTCATCCAGTTCTGATTCTTGATATACTCCTAACTTTCATATCTGTCATTCTTCTTTTTAATCTACCACCAGAGGAAGTTATTTTCTTCTATCACTACCTTGGGGTTATAGTGTTTTTCATTCTCCCGTGTCTTTATATTGCTATACGCATTGATATACACGGTTTGTAAATTTATGTGTTTTTATCGGGCTTTTTATTCTCCGTTATATTTCGAAGCTTCATGCTTTCGTTCTCTCTTCCTGCCTTCAAGTCAAGCGAATAATGGTCCAGAATTCGTAGGTATGAATTTTGAAATGAACATAGTTAATGTTCTAAGAAAGGAATTGTAATGGCATGATCTTGATTTGTCAAATTACTAGAATATTCGGAAAAGACCGAATCATCAAGAAATATATTTTCTTGATATATTTAGAGATTATATAGAATAAAAGAGTTAGGTAACATGGTTCATGATGAGGGTGGGATCTGTGAACCTTTATCACGTTCCATTAGAAACTCAGCATGACTTACTGTAATATAATCACGTTGATCAAGTGTCATTATATTATACTAATTCATGCTTCAGTTCCCAACACTACTTCAAAACATTCATATTTTAAACTTGAAGGTTTCAGAATTTAGAAACTAAAATAGTTTCTATCATGATGTAACACAGATAGCGCGAAGAGATGAATGGTTTCAGATAAGAATAGTTATGAAGATATCTCCAGAAATATCGAGGATAATTATAATGAAAGATACGATGATGTCTTAGAATTTCAGAATATATGGAATCAAAGAATGATGCGGAAAGTTTGTCTGTGAAGGTTTAGAATGAGGAGTAAGGTGTTTGCTAACGATTTTAGCAGACAATAAATCATTTGGATCCTTTGATGGTAGATTTCGTCCTTGTGATTTGTCCACAGCCTCCTTCATGGTCTGGTCAATCCGTTTTCCAGTTCCAAATCTTCTCTTTTTCTCAGCTTTACCACCTTACCATTCTTTATCATTAAACTTTTGACTGTTAAGGTCGTTTACAGTTTTTGCTGCTTCATCATCATTGTTCCAATTTCAGAGAACTAGTTCATAGTTTGGGATGTTTTTCAGAAACTTCACATTCGAAGTATGTAAGTCTAAAAGATAGAAATTATATGTATATATATAACTGTTGGCATAGAATTGCCGTGAAATTCGAAATACTGATTGCTAATTCCCGGTAGTTGGTATGGCAATTACCGTTACAAGATGTGGATGAGTACATGATAGGGTTTCAATGAACAATCATAATGGTTTTTCGGAGAGACTTTAAGTCACAGATTAATGAATTTGCTGGTAAATTTACTGTTAATGTGGTGGAACATGAAAGGTTCCCCAGTAACAAAAACGTATATGCCAAAGTTACAAATCTGAAAGGTCGTCGTTGACTGGTTGAACGGTTGATAATACTGGATACTTTTGAAAAGGAATTGCAAGGTTATTTTCGGTAAAAACAATGCTAATGGATCTTGCACAGATTTAAAGTTAAAGTATAGCTTTGAAAGATGTAGAGATCTAAGAATGATGTCACCGGTTCAGAGTTATACCTTGGATTCTGATCCGTCAATATCAGAATATGTAATTGAATTTGTATGAAAACGATTGTATATCGTTGTGAGCATTGATAATAATTTTTGAATCAAAGTTGAAGAATGTACAGTGTAACATATTAATTGTGAACTTATATATTTCCCGGGTATTACCTACCCGTTAAAGATTTCACAATTAATACTTTGTACAAAAGAATTTTTATTACAGTCTTTATGAAAATATATGTATGTATATTTTCTTCAGATGTAACACAGATTTAATGAGTTAATATCATATTAAGCTCATTTAATTTTTGGCTTGACTTAGAAATGATTAATCTCTAAAACATTAAAGATTACATAATCTTTACGGAATATTTTGCTAATGTAATCGATACTTCATTATTTATTCTTATTCCTAGGTGAAGGATGTTGATGCTCGTGGAATTTTTGTGAACCTTACAAGGCACAGATGATGTTTTCTGGAAAGTTTCGAGTACATCGAAAATGAAAATGTAAGATCAATTATGTAATTGAATAATACACTTGGTTTATTATGAAATGGAATTCATTGAGTTGAAACAGAGATTGTAGTTAACGATGGTTAAGTCGTTAACGAAGGATGTACATCATAGCATATTAGTAATATGAATTAACCGAATAGTACCTACCAGTTAAGATTCACATGTAATAGCTTAGTACGAAAAGATTTATTTTGATTTCGAAATTCATATATATTAAATATACATAAAATTTCTTCAGGGGAAATGAGTTAATACTTCATCGGTTATTGTCGCTGGTATTTCTTGGTAACTACGGTGCATATGACGTTGATGTTCAAGGTACATATTGTGATGTTGAGGCTTGCGGTGTGGATGTTGTTGGTGGTGGTAATGGTACTGTTGGTGTTGTTGTCGGTGGTACTGTTGATTCCAGTGATTCCACTGGTGCATGTAACCTTTGCACCATATTCTCCAAAGCCACTACCCGAGTGCGAAGCTCGTTGACTTCTTCCATTACACCGGGATGATTGGTGGTTCGGACGAGCGGATGAATAAGATCCAGAATTTGAGAGAGTATATGATCATGACGAAACATTCTGGAGATGAGAGAGAAAATGGTATTACGAACAGGTTCGCCGGTAAGTGCTTCAGGATCTTCGCCAAGAGGGCAATGTGGTGGATGGAAGGGATCGCCTTCTTCTTGTCTCCAATAATTAAGTAGGCTACGAACCCATCCCCAATTCATCCAGAATAGACGATGGCTAATTGGTTGATCCATTCCGGTTACACTGTCTTTGGAATTCAAGTGAATATCCATATCGGAATAGCTGTCAGAGTTTAAGGAATTTGAACAAGATACGGGATCCATCGTGTATAATTAGGGAGATGATTTTTGATATGAATTAGATTATAGAATTTAGTTTGGTATTCTTCAATACATAATTTACATATGTATATATAATACCAAATTCCATAAATCACGGAGAAATTTTCGGAAGATGTCAGGAAAAGTTTACAGTAACAGATACGCTAAGATATGAATTTTTTCTATACACTATTCATGCAATCAATGCAGTAAAACGTGTCTAGACTAGGAATGATAAGCCGGTAATTTCCGACAAGAAATTATAAGCACAACTTTTGACATGCAGACACGGTCGAAGTCCAGACTTACTAATTCATCCTAACAACTATCAGTTAGACACACTCATGCAAGACCTGGTTCGCTAGGACCAACGCTCTGATACCAACTGTGACGATCGCTCCAAATCCATATGAACGAACACGTCATTCATCGATTTCATTGCGAGGTATTTGACCTCTATATGATACGTTTTATAAACATTGCATTCTTTTGAAAAGGCACACCATAAGTGAATATTTAAATCAAAGGTTTTCGACATCTGATGATTTCTACATATAGACAATCACCGTAAATAATAGTTTACAATAATACTTCCGTTGACAATGCAGTCAAAATAAGATACATGGTGATGATTTGGTGAATGCAACGTTTCCTTGAAAAATATGTCATGTAAGACTCCATGCACATAGCTTGTCTAACATGTAAGCAAACAGCGGAAGACTTCTAGGAAACCTGAGAATAAACATGCTAACAAGTATCAACACAAAGGTTGGTGAGTTCATAGTTTTAGTGTTTCGCATAATCTGTATATAAAAGTGGATCACAAGATTTCAGTTGTTTCATTAAGAAACGTTTATCAAAAGATTCTACAAAATTGAGCACCCTGTTAACTAAGCTTTAACGTTATAATAAGTACCCCTGTTTTAACATACATGCAACCAATATGTACAATACACGCAAACCAACGTGTACTAAACTCAAATAGCATACGTCTGTTTTAAAGTTCAGGCTAGGGTTTCTATACCTGGAATAGACGGGGATGTCAAGCCCTATGGATCCATATATAACTACTCGCGCCCACCAGTTCTTATAACTGGCAGTTACTAGTTACCAAAGCTAAGGGATTTTCGGTTGAAACTCGGTGTAGAATTTAGTATTTACTTGTGTCCATTGCGTTTAAAATAAAGTGCATGTATTCTCAGCCCAAAATTATAGATTGCAAAAGCAATTAAAAAGGGAGCAAATGAAACTCACCTTAGCAGCACATAAAGTTGTTCATCGTAATGTGATCAAAACTCGGAATATCAAATAATCGTAGATCTCAACCTAGAGAACATATGTTGGTCAATAAATGTCTATCAAGCTAGGTCAGGTCATAGTGTATCACAATCCTAATGCTCGATATCGACATACAAAAGTTATCCAATGTTGTTTCAAAAAGTCAATTTTGACAATAGTTCAACAAACGAGACGTACCTTATATAAGGATTCATTTACTCGGTTGGTAATATTTAAAAGTTCACTTTATCAATCTCGTAAACAAGTTGTTTAAATCTTAATTGCAGATTCAAAAGCAATTTCAATTAACGTCAATCATAATTCAGTTGATCATATCTTTTAATCCATTCATCGAAACTATTCGATATCTAAATGAAAAGTTTATTGATTTTTCGCCAGCTTTCCAAAAACATGTATATCATATACCTTTTACCAGTAGTATATGTATTTAATTAGTGATTTATTATAAACTGTTTAACAATGAAATTTAACATACAAGCCTGTATAAATATATATACTCGAGCACTAGACATGGATACACAATTAATATATAAAAGATAATATATGAATGCTCACGTATCAATATTGTGATTCAATATTGTAGGAAAGTACGTAGACGCAACATAGATGATAATCATTAGATTGACCTTACGAGCATACCCTTGAACCATACCCATAACTTCCATAGTCATAACCCATAATTTCCTTATCTCTGCCCCGCTCGTAAAACCCGTTTTTAAAAATGACACGCTCATTACCTCGTCGTAGTATTTTATGTATAAATGGTAATAATACTAATAATGATAATAAGATTAATAGTAATATTAATCTTTAATAATAATAATAATAATAATAATAATAATAATAATAATAATAATAATAATAATAATAATAATAATAATAATAATAATAATAATAATAATAATATATGATAATAAAATAAATAACAGAGGGAGTAATATAGATTTTATGTGTGTGTTTCCCTCGAGCCAAAACTGTCGAAATATATAGATGTGGCCAGGATTTTTATCCCATGCGATCGCATGGGAATCATGGCACACAGCCATGCGATCGCATGGCTCTTGTTACCAGCCCACAATTGTTTGTTTGCTACCTCGTCGACATGTTTTTATATTATAAATATAATATATTTAATTTTATATAATTAATTATATATTATATTATATTCACGTGCATAGTTGATTTGTAATTTTTGTCCCGATAGGTCGTACGTTGTCACTCGACTTATGTCCCGGTTCTGGTTTTTCAAATGTTCCTTCGTACGCTGAGAAAACTTGTATTTTACATTTTGAGATACGTACCTTTGTCAAAATATAGCCTTAAATTATCCTTAAACTATATCACTCGAAATATAACTTATACAGTTGAATGTTTTGGTCATTTACTTCTATAAATCAATGTCTCGCTATTTGTTAAAATACATTTTAAAATAGTGTTTTACTGTAGCAAAGTTACTGTAGCTTTTCTGGTACTGTAGCAACTCGAAAATACTGTAGCAAATTAGTGTTTTACTGGTTCATCTTAAACTTTTTAGTTAACTTATCTAAATATCAATCAGATAATCAAACCAATAAGGTTAATGCACAGTATCATTTACTTAACACTTTGTTACGTTTTTAAGTTATAATATATGTATCTATTTACATATAATTATTCACGAATCGTTGAGAACAATCGAAGGGTAATTGAATAGTTCAAAATTTTGAGATTCAATTTTATAGACTTTTCTTATCGTGTCGGAAACGTTAAAGATTAAGTTTAAATTTGGTCAGAAATTTTCGGGTCATCACACAATCACTGTAAATAATAGTTTACAATAGTACTTCCATTGACAATGCAGTCAAAATAAGATACATGGTGATGATTTAGTGAATGCAACGTTTCCTTGAAAAATATGCCATGTATGACTCCATGCACATAGCTTGTCTAACATATAAGCAAACAGCGGAAGACTTCTAGGAAACCTGAGAATAAACATGCTAACAAGTGTCAACACAAAGGTTGGTGAGTTCATAGTTTTAGTGTTTCGCATAATCTGTATATAAAAGTGGATTACAAGATTTCAGTTGTTTCATCCAGAAACGTTTATCAAATGATTCTACGTAACAGAGCACCCTGGTAACTAAGCTTTAACGTTATAATGATAAATACCCTATTCGTTTTAATACACGCAAACCAACGTATCCTAAACTCAAATAACACACGTCCGTTAAAAAGCTAGTGCTCTAGCTCGGACGGGGATGTCAAGCCCTATGAATCCATATACTGTTATTTGCGCCCACCATTCCATATCCTATGTACTGGCAGCTACTAGTTACCAAAGCTAAGGGATTTTCGGTTTAAACTCAGTGTAGAATTTAGTATGTACTTGTATCCATTGCGTTTAAAATAAAGTGCATCTATTCTCAGTCCAAAAATATAGATTGCAAAAGCAATTAAAAAGGGAGCAAATGAAACTCACCTTAGCAGCACATAAAGTTGTTCATCGTAATGTGATCGAAACTCGGGATATCAAATAATCGTAGATCTCAACCTAGAGAACATATGTTGGTCAATAAATGTCTATCAAGCTAGGTCAGGTCATAGTGTATCACAATCCTAATGCTCGAGATCGACATACAAAAGTTATCCAAAGTCGTTTTAAAAAGTCAATTTTGACAGTTGTTTAACAAAACGAGACGTACCTTATATAAGGATTCATTTACTCTGTTGGTAATATTCAAAAATCTAATTTATCAATCTCGTAAACAAGTTGTTTAAATCTTAATTGCAGATTTAAAAGCAATCTCAATTAACGTCAATCATAATTCAGTTGATCATATCTTTTAATCCGTTCATCGAAATTATTCGATATCTAAATGAAAAGTTATTGATTTTTCGCCAGCTTTCCAAAAACATGTATATCATATACCTTTTACCAGTAATATATGTATTTAATTCGTGATTCATTATAAACTGTTTAACGACGAAATTTAGTATACAAGCATATATAAATAAATATACTCGAGCACTAGACATGGATACACAATTAATATATAAAAGATAAAATATGAGTGCTTACGTATCAATATAGAGATTCAATATTGTAGGAAAGTACGTAGATGTAACGGAGATGATAAACACTAGATTTGATTCACAAATATACCCTCGAACATTATCCATAACCTCCTTGGCAATAACCCATAATTTCCTTAGCTCTATCCCGCTCAAAAACCCATTTTAAAGGTGACACGCTCATAACCTCGTCGTAGTATTTTATGTATATATACTACTAATAATAATATTATAATAAGATTAATAATAATAATAATATTAATCTTAATAATAATAATAATAATAATAATAATAATAATAATAATAATAATAATAATAATAATAATAATAATAATAATAGTAATAATAGTAATAATAATAATAATAATAGTAATAATAATAATAATAATAATAATAATAATAATAATAATAATAATAATAATAATAATAATAATATAAATATAATAAATAATAATACGGAGGAATGAATTGGGAAAGAAACTGGAGACCAGATCGAGCCTTTATAGTATGTGGCTTGAAACAGTACCCCATGCGATCGCATGGGGTTTACACTATATAGCCATGCGATACGCATGGCATGAATTTCCAGCTCACATGTTTTTGTCTTAACGCTTGTCGACATATTTATTTATATTATATATAATATATTTAATTTATATAATTATTTATATATTATATTAAATTCTCGTGCATAGTTAACCTGTAATTTTTGTTTCGATAAGTCGTATGTCATCACACGACTTATGTCCCGGTTCCAGTTTTTCGAGTGTCCCTTCGTACGCTGAGAAAACTTGCATTTTACGTTTCGTGACACGTACATTTGACAAAATATAGCCTTAAATTATCCATAAACTATATCACTCAAAGTGTATCTTAAACTTTCGAGTGTTTTGGTCATTTACTTCTATAAATTATTGTCTCGTAGTATATACATATACTGTTGAGTCCCCAAAATAATTAAGGATTTAATTATGACAAAATTGTAATTTATTTGCACTAAAGTGTTATGTGCAGTCAGCACAAGTTTGTTTATGTATAGACAGCAGATATAGCTGTGTCGAGTGTTTAGTTTGCTGCTCAGTCTACCAGCACAAGGTAGACAGTGTTCTTCAATCAGCACAGGATGTGTACTCCGCAATTCAAGAACATGAAGTGGCTCAGCAATGAAGAACCAGCACAGCTGGAATGCAGCTCACTACACAAGACAGCTATGCTCCATTATAAGCATAGTCGTTTCCCGAGTGGTCTACATCAATGGTACTATTCAACAGAAGTCAAAGACAAAGTTGAACAGAAAAGGACACGCGTCGGCGGCTGACAAGTGACCTTACAAGACCACGTGGGAATGCAGAAGGTTAACGCATGTGCAGACAAGGGTTATACTTTGTCATCACCTAGGGAACACAACATTCTATTTGTTTAATCAAATAGTGGTTCCAAACCGAATTGGGGTGTTCCTGCAAATAGCCACCAAAGAGGAAAGAAGAGATCATGCTCTCTGATATAGTTGTCTCCACAAGTACAGACATCCTATGTACCAGTGAACAATAGAACCATTACACGGTTAATAGGATTACTATAAATTGTTGTATCCACTATTGTTACAACTAGTGGTGTGGGTTTATTTTATTGAGTCAAAACGTGTAATAGCTGTTAGTTTACCTCTTAGCTATAATCTAGGTAATCTGTATCAACCAACTATCATTCCGCCAAGGATAGTTGTGATTCTTTGTGATTCAATCAATAAAGAATAACTGTTGAAAATTACCTGTGACTCTATTTATTTGCTTGTTTGAATACTAATCAAGTTTAACTGTTTAGTTAATTGAAAAGAAATTGTATTCACCCCCTTCTACAATACTTCTGTTGTTATCAAGGGACCAACAACTGGTATCAGAGCTTCAGTCTTGATAATTAATATCTTGGATCTGAATTCTCTCATGGCTGCATATTCTAATACAGCTTACCTTGAAAATGGCTCATCCAATAGACCACCCAAATTTGATGAAGATGAGTATGAAACTTGGAAGGCAAGATTCATGCTTCACCTTGAGTCTATTGACCCACTCATGCATGGTATCGCCAAAGATGGTCCATTTGTACCTACTGAGACTATTGGTAGTGCACCAGCTACAGCTGACACTCCTGCTGTTCCTGGCAGAGAGGTTATTCTCACTCCTTCTAGATGGGATGCTGAGGATAAATGTCGTGTTGGACTTGACCCTAAGATCAGAACCTTGTTAGCTATAACTTTGCCTAACCCACTGTTCAAACTAATTAAGGGAAAAGAAAATGCCAAGCTTATGTTGGACTATCTAGATGTTACCTATGAGGGTATGGGAGAAGTTAGGCAGAACAGAATGATTGCTTTAAAACGAGAATATGAAATGTTCTTTGCCTACAAGAACGAAACCCTTAAGCAAACCTTCATTAGGTTTAACTCCTTGATTGCTGACCTGATCACTCTGAATGTCACCTATACTGAGTTTGAACAAGTTAACAAATTCATAGATTCACTGCCCACTAAATGGAAATCCGTTACTGACCCCTTAAGAACCACTCAGACCCTAAAGAACTTTAACATGTCTTCTCTCTACAGTTCACTTTGGAACCATGAGAAGGCAGAGGCTAAATTTGAAATTAACTTAAAAGAAAACTTTAGGTCTGCCCCCACCACTTCAAAATCTTCTAAGACAGATGATACTGCTCTTATTGCTGCTGCTAAAAAGAAAGCTCAGAAGGCTTTACTGGTTCAAAAGTTGCTGGCAGAAGAAGAGTCAGCTGGGAGTGATGTGGATAGTGGTACTGGGTCTGAAGAAAGCAGTGATGGTGAAAGTGATGCAGAAGGGTTTGCTGAAGGTATGGCTTTGCTGGCTAGGTAGTTCAAAAGGTTCAATCGTAATAGAACTAGCAAGTCATACAAAGGGAGTAAGAAACCGAGTGCTAGGTATAGCAGCAAGTCAGTCGAGGGTCCTAAATTTGAGTGTTATAATTGTGGAAAGGTTGGACATTTTGCTGCTGAATGCATGTCCAGGAAACCTTCAACTTCACATGCTAACTCTTTCTCAAAAGCTGACAAGTACAAAAACAAGTACAAAGCTATGAAAGCTCAGATGAAGGAAAGTGCTAAGACTGATAAGAAGGGTAAAAAGCCAGAAAAGGTTCTAGTTGCTGAGCATCATGATTGGGATGAAACCAGCTCATCGTCTTCCTCTGATAGTGATACTGATGATGATGGTGATGGCTATGCTCAAGAAAAGAAGCTGTGTTTAATGGCCAAGGAGGTCAAGGAGTCTGATGAGGATGATAGTGGTAGCAAGTTTTTGGCTGATATGAGGGAAGCTGATCAGAAAAGAGATTCTCCTCAATGGAAAACTGAATTGATGTATAAGGTTGATAATTTTCGAACTTATACTGATGATGAAAAGGCCAAAATGTTTGACTACCTAAGAGTTGACTTATGTAGAGGCAGCAAACGTGAAGAAGTTTTGATATCAGACAACAAATCTTTAAATGAGAAACTTAAATGCAAAAATGATGAAGTTAAAATCTTGAAAGATGATATTTCAAAACTCGAAAAACAAAATTTTACTTTAAGGTCTCTTCACGTTGAGGCAGCAGAAGTCAAGAACCAGCTGGATAATCTTAAAAAGGTTGTCGCTTCATGGTGTACATCTGCTCAACGCACAGCAAAGTGTGTTAACGAGCAGGTGCCTGCCCAAGTTGAAGCTTTCTTTGCTGGTGACTATGCTGCTACTGCTGCCATTGCAGAGGTTACTTTCATGGACCCAATTCTTGAAACAGATCCTAAAGCTGTCTTTCCAAATACTTTTGCCAAGATAGTTAAAGGTAAAAAGGTCCTGACAAATAAATTTGTTAGACCTGCTACTGTGTCCCTACCACCTGCCATGAAAGAGATTTTGGAGGATGAGGTTAGAGCAAGAGAAGCCAGTACCTCAATTGATGAGACTACTGACCCCTCAAGCATCTACTACATGACTCCAAAAGAAAGACGTATCAAAAGGGAAATCACTGAAAATAATCTTAGAAAAGTTAAATCTACTGATTTCCCTTCGTGTTCGAGTTCCAATTATGCTGAGCCAGCTGATGACAAACTTACTGGTCAACCAGTAGCTGCAGACAAGCCAGTTAAACGTAATACTGGCAAGTCCAAGGCAGCAGGAAGAACATCTTCTAGTTCATCAGCTTCAGTAGACAAGCCAGTAACTTCCCACGCTGGCTCGTCAAATGATAAAGGCAAAGCAATACATCATGACTATGGTACTGGTTTCAAGAAGAAAGCTGCCCTTAAGGGAAAAGCAAAAGTGGACTCGAATGAAGAGCTGTCTATCACTGAGATTATGACAGTCAAGCTTGACCAGCTTATTGAGGCAGTAACCAAACATCGCCCCGATCCCCTTTACAATGTGTATGACCCATCACCGATACCAAATGTGAGAAAATGCTACAAATGTGGCAGCAAGTTTCACTTAGCCAACCGGTGTCCTTTTACCCCAACCCCGTCTACTGATGCTTCTTCAAGCAAACCAGCAGACAGGAAGAGATCATCAAAGATGACCCTTCCAGAACCCATCCTTGGATGGGTTCCCAAAAAGAACTAATCTCTTAGCTACTGTGCAGGGCATTCAAAACAAGCAAATCTGGTATCTCGATAGTGGATGTTCAAGACATATGACCGGATGTAAGTCCATGCTAATGGACTATCAAGAAAAAGATAGTCCAGTTGTTTCGTATGGAGATAATTCGTTGGGTTACACAAAGGTTTTTGGTACTTTGACTAATGAGAATGTCACATTCTCAAATGTTACATATGTAGTTGGGCTTAAACATAATTTACTCAGCATAAGCCAACTGAAAAGCAAGAACAAGATAGTCCAATTCAGAAAGAAAATTAGCACTATTTTTGATAAGACAGGGAAGCCACTGCTGACTGCAAAACGTCATGAAAACATGTATCAAATTGACATGAACACAGCAGTCACAACAACTGATACTTGTTTCTATTCAAAGGCAGCAGACAACCTGAAATGGTTATGGCACAAGAGACTCTCACATCTCAACTTCAAAGATATTCACAAATTATCCAGTAGAAGTTTGGTGTCTGGGCTACCCACCATGTCTTATGTAAAGGACAGACTGTGTCCTGGTTGTGAAAAAGGAAAACATCACCATGCCTTATTCAAATCAAAGCAAATCTCATCTGTTGAGAAACCATTTCATTTACTTCATATGGATCTCTTTGGTCCTGTTAATGTGGCCAGCTGTAGTGGGAAGAAGTATACACTGGTTATTGTTGATGAATATTCCAGATACACCTGGGTATTCTTTTTGAAGCAAAAGAGTGAAGCTGCTGATGAAATTATCAATTTTATCAAAAGAATGGAGCTTTTAAATGGGCAACTGGTGAAACAGCTAAGAAGTGATCATGGTACAAAATTCAAAAATGCTACATTAGAAGAATTTTTTGCTGATAAAGGTATTTCACAGAACTTTTCTGCTGTGAGAACACCTCAACAAAATGGTGTTGCAGAAAGAAGAAATAGAAATCTCATTGAAGCAGCAAGATCTATGTTAGCTGAGTCTGGGCTGAAAAATTCATATTGGGCAGAGGCTGTGAACACTGCATGTTTTACCCAGAATAGATCTCTTACTGTGAAAAGACATCAGAAAACTGCTTATGAAGTTCTCAAAGGAAGAAAACCCTCAATCTCATTTCTTCATGTATTTGGCACTCCCTGTTTCATTCTAAACAATAGGGATCAGTTGGGCAAGTTTGATGCCAAGGCTGATGAAGGTATATTCTTGGGATATTCCAACATGTCAAAGGCATATAGGGTTTTCAATAAAAGAAGGGTTTGTTTTGAAGAATCGATTAATGTTACATTTGATGAAACTGCCCCAGCTTCATCTTCCTGTCAAGAAGATGAAGAGTTATTGTTTGAAGAGCCTACTCAGCAAGGTCTCTATGATAAAGAGGAACCAGCTGCAAATCCCTCACCAATCCATGTTGCTGGGTTCTCTGATGATGAGATGGAACACTCTGTTCCATCTGTGTGTAAACCAAGTGGACCTACTGGCTCTACTGAAGTCCTGAAACTTGAGCATAGGTCTACTGGTTCTGAAGGATCACAAGCTGGCACTGGTTATACTAATACTGAACAGCTGTCTCCAATTCCTGCTCATACCTTTGAACCAGATGATGATCAAGATGCTGTGCGTTCCACAACAACTTCACCTGTTCATAACACTAGATGGAAAAAAGAGCATCCAATTGAGCAAGTCATTGGTAATCTGGCTAGTGGTGTTAAAACAAGAAGGCATGCAACCAGCAATTTCTGTATGCATGTAAATTTTGTGTCTACCATTGAACCTAAATGTCCTGATGAAGCAATCAAAGATCCAAGCTGGGCAGGAGCTATGCAAGAAGAGATCTCCCAGTTTGATAGGAATAAAGTTTGGACATTGGTACCTAAACCTGATGATGAAACTAAGAAAATCATCGGTACCAAGTGGGTTTTCAAGAACAAGATGGATGAAGATGGGATTGTGATCAGAAACAAAGCTAGATTGGTAGCTCAAGGTTTCAAATAGGAAGAAGGATTGGATTATGGAGAGACTTATGCTCCAGTGGCTAGGATGGAAGCTATCAGACTGTTCTTGGCGTATGCTGCTAAGATGAACTTTAGGGTATTCCAGATGGATGTTAAATCTGCATTTCTAAATGGGAAGCTGCAAGAAGAAGTTTATGTCAAACAGCCTCCTGGTTTTGTAAGCAGTAAATATCCAGACCATGTCTACAAGCTAGACAAAGCTCTTTATGGCCTCAAACAGGCTCCAAGAGCATGGTATGAGACACTTCATGTGTATCTCACTGGTATAGGTTTTAAAGTTGGAACAATTGACACCACTCTGTTCTCAAAAGAGACAGATGGTGATCTCTTACTGGTACAGATATATGTGGATGATATTATTTATGGATCTAAAAATGAGAAACATTGTCAAGATTTTTTAAAACTTATGTCAAAGACATATGAAATGAGCTTACAGAGAGACTTGCAATACTTTTTGGGATTGCAAATTAAACAACTTGATGATGGAATTTTTATAAGTCAGGATAAATATATCAAAGATATGCTAAAGAAATTTGGTCTGACCTGTTTAAAGGATATAGGGACTCCAATGGCAGCAACTATTAAAATAGATGCTGATCCCAATGGTGAACCAGTCAATATCACTGAATATAGAGGTATGATTGGATCCCTACTTTATCTCATAGCCAGCAGAGCAGATATTATGTTTGCCACATGTCTCTGTGTCATAACCCGACCTTAACCATAAGGACGAATACAATAACATATGATTTCATCGCGAGGTATTGACCTCTATATGCGACATTTTTCAAAAACTGCATTCGTTTTTACAATACAAACCATAGCTTTTATTACAAATACAAGGTTTAAACAACTTAATAATGATTATCGTTTAGCGATAATCTTAGACTTACAAACTTTACATGTGATAATAACAATATGACCTCCAACATATTTTACATTACAAATCCTCCGATATGCAGTTTTATTTTTGACACAAATATGCATACTCAAGATCTTGCTTAAATTCAACATGTTGCAGCGGAAGCTTTTAGTTATCACCTGAGAATAAACATGCTTAAAACGTCAACAATAAGTTGGTGAGATATAGGTTTAATGCCGGCAGCGTTATAAATATAGACCACAAGATTTCATATATAAATGTTTTAATAAAAATATTCTAAGTTGTTGAGCACTTGATAACCATACTTAACATTTAATCAACGTCGCATATTCCCTTTATTATGAAATCTTACTACACCGTACCAAGTGTAGTTACCGAAATGAAGTACTGTGCAACCGTTGAATACTGGTCGTCCAGTCCGGTTGGGGTTGTCAGGCCCGATAGATCTATCAACAGGATTCGCGTTTACAATACCTCATGTAAATAATAGTTACCAAGTTACAGGGAAGTATGCCAGTGGTACAACTCAACGTAGAATATATATTTTTAATCACTTGTGTCCATAAGTTAAATCATAAAATGCATGTATTCTCATCCCGAAATATTTAGAGTTTAAAAGTGGGACTATATACTCACCTTTTCCTTGAAGGTATTTAACTCGACTTGGTCTCCGATAGATATCACGAACCTAACCATATATATAATATATCAACATATTTTCTTTTCAAGTAATCGTTACATATATATATATATATATATACTTATAATACTTTTAATATTTTCTTAGTCCGTAGTTAGCAGTCTGTTGTTAATGGTCCATAATTAGTTGCTCAATAAAATAAATAAAGACCCCATCGTATTCGTATTGATCAGAATTAATCTCGACCCATGGTACCATGTTGTCAAATGACGTGTTGCATACATAAAGTACCGTGTTGTCAGATGACGTGTTGCATACAATCATGAGGTCTTATGATTAATCTTCTCGTGTTATTTACGGGTGGTCCTGGAATATATAAAATCAAATCATAAGTAAATATATATTAAATATTATGTTAAATAGCCAAGATATGATTAATCCGATTTTGTCATAATATGATATATTACAGGTTTTGAAGTGTTTTAAAAATCAAATTAGAAGGATCTATTTAGTTTGCGAACAGGTTTGAAATCATTCAAACTATGTTCTTGTTGTTAAAAATTTTATAACACAAAATAAGATAGCTATATAAATATGAATCGAATAAGATTATGAATAAGGTTACTACCTCAAGTTACTTGGATAAAGCTACTGGAAAAGATAGAAAATAATCTTGATCAAACTTTCTTATGATGATTATAGGTTGTTCATGAAGCTAGTTCTTCATGAGTATTTGCCGAGATTGTGAAGAACACTTAGAGTTCCTAAGAGTGTGTTTTTTTTTGGTTAGAGAAAGATGGTTGTAAGAATGAAATGAAAAACCAAGGTGATGGTGATACTTATAGGACAGTCTGGTTGTTAAGGGAACAAGGACAAATTATTGTGTTGAATTTTTGAGTAATAATGTATGCTAGCTTACAAATAAGATTCTCTCTTATCTAGGGCAGATCTAAAGCTGATAAGGATATTGATTTGATGTGTATTTACCAATAGTAAATACCGATGGGTATGATACGGTAAAAGAAGCTCAAAATCGGGCTTTTATTTTGGGTCCAACCGGGCCAAAAATAAAATTTTAAGACATTTTTAATAAAGCAATGTTAGCCCAAAAAAAAAATTCCAAGCTGACCTAGCAGCTCGACCCCAGCCAGGGGCTCTGCCCCTTGGACCCCGCCAGGGGTTGCCACCCCTTGGACCCCGCTTATCGGGGGCGCTGCCCCCGAACCCCCGTCATAATCAAGATAAGTTCAAACAAGTGTACACTCCACACTTCCCCAAACTTGTTCGATATTTATCAAGATTATTTTGGTTACAAATTAATCCCATTACACTTAAATCATATTGGTGACATAAATCACAACACATTATAGATTGTAAGTATATATGTCAAAGAACGTTACATATAGTTATCGTTTTGAAAACTTAAGTTAGTGGTCTCAAAGTATACTTATAACTCACTGTTGTTAGTTCACAATGAAATGTTAAACCATCCTTAAATCATGTTAAATATGTATAGATATGTACATATACATAATCGTATAATTATCGTGTGTTATATAGTTCGTGATATCATCGGTCAAATTGGACGGTCAAACGTTGTGTAAAACTCTTTTCAAAAATATAAGTCTCAACAGTTTGGATTGCTTATCATGGTGGTAAGGTTTAATTTATGTAAATATTAATCTCATAAATATAGAACGATCAGAAAATTCCGGGTCGTTACAGTACCTACCCGTTAAATAAATTTCGTCCCGAAATTTTAAAATTGTACCTATTTTACGTTCTCGGGAAATAAATGTGGGTACTTTTGTTTCATCTGATCCTCTCGTTCCCAAGTAAACTCGGGACCCCTTCGAGCATTCCAACGAACCTTAACGATTGGTATGTTGCTCTGCTTGAGTTGTTTAACTTCACGGTCCATGATTTCGACCGGTTCTTCTATGAATTGTAGTTTCTCGTCGACTTGGATTTCTTCAAGAGGAATGGTGAGGTCTTCCTTTGCAAGACACTTCTTAAGGTTTGAAACGTGAAATGTATTATGTACTCCGGCGAGTTGTTGTGGTAATTCGAGTCGATAAGCTACCGGTCCAATGCGTTCGATGATCTTGAACGGGCCTACATACCTTGGGTTCAGTTTACCTCTTTTTCCAAAACGTATTACACCTTTCCAAGGTGACACCTTTAACATAACCATGTCACTGATCTGAAACTCTAATGGTTTCCTTCGGACATCGGCGTAGCTCTTTTGGCGACTACGGACTGTTTTCAATCTCTCCTTGATTTGTACTATCTTCTCAGTCGTTTCGTGTATGATCTCGGGACCAGTTAATTGTCGATCTCCTACTTCATTCCAACAGATAGGGGATCTACACTTCCTTCCATACAGTGCTTCGAATGGTGCAGCTTTAATGCTCGCATGATAACTGTTATTATACGAGAATTCTGCTAATGGTAGATATTTATCCCATCCGTTTCCAAAATCGATCACACATGCCCTGAGCATGTCTTCAAGAGTCTGAATTGTTCTTTCACTCTGCCCGTCAGTTTGTGGATGATATGCGGTGCTCATATCCAAACGAGTTCCCAGGGCCTCCTGTAGTGATTGCCAAAACTTTGATGTAAATCTACTATCACGATCGGATATAATGGAAATAGGTATTCCATGCCTTGAAACAATTTCCTTTATGTATAATCGTAATAGTTTCTCCATTCTATCCGTTTCCTTTATAGGCAAGAAATGTGCAGATTTGGTGAGACGATCAACTATTACCCAAATGGTGTCATAACCCCAGGCAGTCTTAGGTAATTTTGTGATGAAATTCATGGTAATACCGTCCCATTTCCATTCTGGGATTTCTGGTTGTTGAAGTAATCCTGACGGCTTCTGGTGTTCTGCTTTGACTTTGGAACAAGTTAAACATTCCCCAACATATGTTGCAACGTCTGTCTTCAAATTAGGCCACCAATAATGCGTCTTAAGATCTTGATACATCTTTCCAACTCCAGGATGTATCGAGTATCTTGTCTTATGTGCCTCATTCAATATCAACTTCCTTAATCCACCCAACTTTGGTACCCAAATACGGTTTGCAAAATATCGAATTCCATCTTCCCGTATAACGAGTTGTTTCCCATACTTCTTCATTATTTCATTTCCTATGTTTTCTTTAGTAAGAGCTTCTCGTTGAGCCTCTTTGATTTGTGAGTTGAGATTCATGCGAATTTTTATGTTCATTGCTCGTACTCGAATTGGTTCCCGTTCCTTTCTGCTTAGAGCGTCGGCCACTACATTCGCTTTCCCAGGATGATAGCGAATCTCACAATCATAGTCGTTTATCAGCTCGACCCACCTACGTTGCCTCATGTTCAGCTGTTTCTGATCGAAGATATGTTGAAGGCTTTTATGATCGGTAAACACAGTGCATTTAACCCCATATAAGTAGTGTCTCCATATCTTCAATGCAAACACTACTGCTCCCAGTTCTAAATCATGCGTCGTATAATTCTGCTCATGAATCTTCAATTGTCGGGATGCGTATGCTATAACTTTCTTCCGTTGCATAAGGACGCAACCAAAACCTTGTCGTGAAGCATCACAATATATCTCAAAATCATCGTTCCCTTCAGGTAACGATAAAATAGGTGCTGTAGTCAACTTCTTCTTCAGTAATTGAAATGCACTCTCCTGCTCAGAAGTCGTACTTCTTCCCTTTTTGTGTTAACGCTGTTAATGGTTTAGCTATTCGGGAAAAATCTTGAATAAACCTTCTATAATAACCAGCTAAACCCAAAAATTGGCGTATCTGCGTTGGTGTCTTAGGAGTCTCCCATTTTTCAATGGCCTCAATTTTAGCTGGGTCAACCTGAATTCCTTTGCTACTAACAACATGGCCAAGAAATTGCACTTCTTTCAACCAAAATGCACACTTAGAAAATTTGGCGTATAATTGTTCTTTTCTTAACAATTCTAATACCAATCTTAAATGCTGCTCATGCTCTTGCTCACTCTTGGAATAGATAAGAATATCGTCAATGAAAACGATAACAAACTTATCTAAATACAGACTACAAACTCGATTCATGAGGTCCATGAATACAGCTGGCGCATTCGTTAATCCAAACGGCATGACCAAAAATTCATAATGATAGTAGCGTGTCCGAAAAACAGTTTTCAGAATATCTTCTTCTTTGACGCGTAATTGATGATAGCCCGACCTTAGGTCAATTTTCGAGTAAACACATGATCCTTGCAATTGATCAAATAAGTCATCAATTCTCGGTAGTGGATACCGATTCTTGATAGTTAACTTATTTAATTCACGATAATCTATACACATTCGGAAAGATCCGTCTTTCTTCTTGACGAATAAAATCGGAGCTCCCCACGGTGAAGTGCTCGGTCGAATTTGTAACAGACTGAAACCCGGGCTAGTTGTAAGTGGACTATTTTTGCCCTTAGGGTTTGTGCTTAGTCTTAAGTGCTTTTATTTTAATTATTTAATTAGTGTTTTATTATATTTGTGTTGTGTCCAGTTTGTGACAAGGGTCTCAGAACAGGTTTGTTTATTTTATTTGGACCTCGTTTGGGTTACCTAATCCTGTACGAAAGATATCAGATAACTGGTAAATACCCGTGTGTTGCACAGTGTGGGAATTAATCCCAAATATGGGACTAGTGTACTGTCTTCTTCTTTCCATTTCTAGAATTTTTCTTCACACCCGTACCTTCATCCCTCCCACCTAACCAAACCCTAATTCCTAAATTGTGTTCTAGAGCTCAAATTGTTCATACCATCTTGTTTCTTACAGATTACTGAGTCTATCAAGGTAAGTAACATGTGTTTTTGTGTTCAATTCGTTGTTAAATTCTTGGTTTTGTGTGAGTTTTGTAAAAAGCTTGAATTTGTGTCAAAACAAGTGATTTAAGTGTTGTTATGGTCAAATTGTTGTGAGTTTTGAGTCTATAACAAGTAGTGAACAAGTTGTGGTCGATTTTGGTGTTTAAGACGAGCTCTAGATCGAGATTTGAGGATTTCATCGTGAAGTCCGTAGCCTTTGTTCAGTTTCTGAGGAAGATGAACACAGTCGGACGACAGTCGACCGACTGAGGGTGAACCGACCGACTGGCGAGTGAACCGACCGACTGAGATTTGCCTTCGGCCGATTGATGTATTACCCAATGAATCGACCGACTGGACAGGTCAGTCGACCGATTGTGTCGACAGTCGACCGACTGTAAGTGTCAGTCGACCGACTGTGTGCACAGGGCAGAATGTTTTACCAAAGTGCCTTTTTCTAGCCGTTATGCTGCCCGTTTATATTTTGGTGTTCAGGATGTAAATTTTGAAAGTGCACAAGTGTTAAGCATGAAAATTTTAGCGGACGCATTTTTTTATGAATTTGCTATAATTCGCTGTCAGTGTGTCTAATCTTGATGGGAACACTATTCTAACTTGGTTTTTGCTGTTCTCAGGAGATAAGGACAAGGAAGAAGCTCAGAAATAATAACTGAGCAGTTGCTGGTAATTGGGGAGTGGGTCTATCTCCGGATAGAGTTTAAGTAGCATATCATGCTACTGTGGTTGACTCTTTTACCATGCATAGTGTAGAAATTGCCATGTTAGAATAATATAGTATGCCTGATGTTGTATGTGAATTATGTGTACACTGTGTGAATGGCACCAGTCGGGCCTAGGGAGACTGGGGACTCGAGACCGTGCCTAGGAGAGGTTAGAGTCCGTATGAGGTCAACCGTACCTAGGGGAGGTTGGGTCCATAGGCTACTGATTGTAGAGTATAGTGTGAATGATGCATCCCCTGCATCTGGATAACTATACTGTGAATTGAGTAGCAGGGACTATCGGTAGACTCAAGTCTGATCAGCTAGGAGTCGTGTGCTCGTACAAGCCGCTGATCCTCGTATTGTCTTATTGTATGCTAGTTGGTAGTTAGCATGTGTTGTTGTTAGTATATAGCTTGTGTGTGACTTAAGCTATATCTGTTAGATAGATTCCATTCACTTAGCGGTGCGCTAATCCCCCACATATTCTCCCCTTGCAGGTTTAGGTACTGCTAGTCGGGAAGGGTGCTATTGCAGAAGACATGTTTGACAACCCAACTCTGATGTGGACTTTTGTATAAATAATGTTTTGTGATAACGTAACACCGTTGTGTAAACTTAAACGTAATGACGTGACTTATATGGTGTTTGTTAATAAAGTCTTCCGCTGTGTATTTATAAAAAAAAAAATGGCCGGTGTTACAAGTTGGTATCAGAGCATGGTTTGGCAGCAAATACGTGCTCGTATTTTGTTCCCAAACCCTGAGGCAAGTCAAACATGTCTGTGGGAGTGGGGGCTAAGTGAAAATAGGATATACGTGTGTTAGTTGTGATTGAACTAACTGTTATCCACTAAGCTTTTGTGTGAGCTGTTTTGTAGCACAGGTATGGCTGATAGAAACGCAACTGACCCATCCAACCCCGGAACATTTAGAGCACCAGAAGAGGGTGTTGAGTCGGATGATGATCAGAGTAGTTACATCCTTCAGTTAGAAAGCAAGCTAAAAGAGGCTGAGGACAAAATTAATGAGCTTGAATTGGCGAGCCATTCTGGAAATGATGATACACCACCTGGATTCCCAATAGCGCAATCCCAAACGATACCTAATGTGCCCCAGAACCAGTTTCAGAATCAAATACCTAACCAATATTATATGCCACCACAAAACTCCTTTACTTACCAAAATCCTATGATGATGAATCCATACCAATTGCAAATGTTCCATCAACCTTACATGCAACCACCCAAAAGATGTACGTATAAGAACTTCCGTGATTGCAAACCCTCCGAGTTCTCTGGAAGTACTGATCCGACTGTAATTCTCAATTGGTTGCGAGAAGTTGAAAGGGTATTTGAAGCGTGTCAGTGTGAACCCGAGCTGAAGGTAACATATGCTAGTAGATTGTTAAAAGGTAGGGCTATGATTTGGTGGGATTCTTTGATTTCTAGTATACCAAAAGAGCAAGTGAGTATGATCACATGGGAGCAGTTTCATGGGAAGGTGTGTGAACAATATTGTAATCCATTTGATATGAACCGAATCAAGACTGAGTTTCTTGAAATGAAGATGACACCTCAAATGACGATCGATGAGGTAGTAGAGAAGTTTATGGATAAACTGAGGTTTGTACAACAATGGGTGCCAGACGAAGCGTCTCGTATCCAGCATTTTGTTAATATCATTCTGCCTGAGTACAGAACTTTTGTTAGATCAGCTACATCATTGTCTCAAGCTGTTGTGATGGCTAAGATGGTAGAAAGTGATGTTCAGGCTGCCAGAAACAGAATGTTTGGTAATGTGCTACAACAAGGTGGGCAAGTATCTGGTCAATCAGGATCTAAATTCAAGAAGTCTAGTGGGTTTAAATCGAAGGGTAAAAGTGGTCAGAGTAGTACTGGATCTGGATCAGGAAAAGGGAATTGGTGTCACACATGTCGATCTTCTCACATTGGTCAGTGTTCTGAGGCTACAAGAAGATTCTTAAAGTGTGGTGTTGTTGGGCATGAGTCTTCAGCATGTCCGTATCCGAATAGTGTGTGTTGGACTTGTCACAAACCAGGGCATCGTGCAGTTAGTTGTCCGTCGAAGAGTGGTAGTTCCGGGGTAGGTTCAGGGGCGCGTTCAGCATCAGCTGGAGGGTCAACTGCCTCGAGTGGGCAGAAGAGGAAGAACCCTCCAACAGCAGAGGCTAGAGCTTTTCAGATGTCGGTGGAAAATGTTGTGGCAACCGACGAAGTAATCACCGGTATGTTTCTAATCAACTCAATACCTACTCGCGTATTGTTTGATTGTGGTGCCAATAGGTGTTTTATGTCCCTAGATTTCTGTGCTAAGTTGAATTTACCAGCTACTGTGTTACCCAAGCCGGTTAGTGTAGAAGTAGCTAATGGTAAGACCACACCCGTCACAACCTATGTGACTGGGGTTTGTATAGAGATCGAAGGGAAGTCTTTCCTGGTGACTTGTTTAGTGTTACCTATTCCTAGCTTTGATGTAGTACTAGGAATGGATTGGTTGAGCTCGCTTAGGGCTAATATTAAGTGTGATAGGAAAATGATTACCTTTCGTTCGACCGATGGAACCCGTATTGTGGCCCGAGGGGAGCGGGGCGGGTATAATTTTCCGTTGATAACCATGATTAAAGCGAAAAAGTCGATGGAAAAGGGTTGTGATTCGTTTCTTGCGTATGTAATTGATGCGAAGAAAGAAAAGAGAACAGTGGCCGATATTCCAGTAGTATCAGAATTTCCCGAAGTGTTCCCAGATGAGTTACCAGGTCTGCCGCCGGTAAGGGAAGTCGAATATAAGATTGAGTTGGTTCCTGGAACAACTCCAGTTGCAAAAGCTCCAAACCGATTAGCGCCGTCTGAAATCCGTGAAATGATGTCACAGATTCAAGAGTTATTAGATAGTGGGTTTATCCGACCGAGTTCTTCACTGTGGGGTGCTCCGGTATTGTTTGTTAAAAAGAAAGATGGGTCAATGCGTATGTGTATTGATTATCGTGAATTGAACAAAAGAACTGTGAAGAATAAGTATCCGTTACCTCGAATAGATGATTTGTTCGATCAGTTACAAGGTGCTTCATTCTTTTCTAAGATACACTTACGATCCGGATATCATCAGGTTCGTGTTGCTGAATCAGATATACCGAAAACAGCGTTCAGAACAAGGTATCGTCATTATGAATTTCTTGTCATGCCATTTGGGTTGACGAAGGCGCTAGCAGTCTTCATGGATCTAATGAATAGAGTGTGTCGTCCATTCTTAGATAAGTTTGTGATTGTGTTTATTGATGACATATTGGTGTATTCGAAAACAGAGAGTGAACATGCTGAACATCTGAGGTTGGTTTTGAACTTGTTAAAACGTGAGCAACTATTTGCAAAATTTTCAAAGTGTGAATTTTGGTTACGTGAAGTGCAGTTTTTGGGTCATGTGATTTGTACCGAGGGTATAAAAGTTGATCCGACAAAGATAGAAGCGGTAATGAATTGGAATTCTCCGAGGACTCCGACTGAGATTAAGAGTTTTCTAGGATTGGCTGGTTATTATCGCAGGTTTATCAAAGATTTCTCTAAAATAGCGGGTCCATTGACTAAGTTGACTCGTAAAGATGTAGCCTTTCGATGGACTGACGAACAGGAAAAGGCTTTTCAGATATTGAAACATCTACTGTGTCAGGCACCAGTGTTAGCTTTACCAGAAGGTTCAGACGACTTCGTGGTATACTGTGATGCATCATATGCTGGGTTGGGTTGTGTCTTAATGCAGAGAGATAAAGTAATCGCCTACGCCTCGCGACAGTTGAAAGTTCATGAGAAGAATTATCCAGTGCATGATCTTGAGATGGCTGCAGTAGTGTTTGCTTTGAAACTGTGGAGACATTATTTGTATGGAACTCATTGTGTTATTTGTACAGATCATAAGAGTTTGCAATATATCTTCTCACAGAAAGAATTGAATATGCGTCAGAGACGGTGGCAAGAGTTGATCAAAGATTATGATTGTGAAATTAAATATCATCCGGGTAAGGCAAATGTGGTTGCAGATGCGCTAAGTCGTAAAAAGTCAAGTGAAAATGTGAAATTCCTTCGTTTGAATATAACTTCAGATTTGATTAACAGCTTAAGAACCTTTCAGGCCTGTGCTTTGGAGGACGAACATATTAAATATGAACAAATGATCAAACGAAAAGTAGACTTAAGTGATGACTCACGTGGACTAAAGACTTTAAACAATCGTGTTTGGGTACCTAAGCTTGGAGATTTGAGGGATTTAATTATGACAGAAGCTCACAAATCCAAATTGACAGTACATCCGGGTAGTAATAAGATGTATCATGATTTGAAAGCAGTGTATTGGTGGCCGACAATGAAAACAGATATCGCTCGATATGTTGAAAAGTGTCATATATGTGCTCAAGTGAAGGCAGAACATCAGAAACCTTATGGTTCGCTACATCAGTTACAGATTCCAGAGTGGAAATGGGAACATATAACGATGGATTTTGTGACCAAACTACCAAGAACTCAGAAACGACACGATATGATTTGGGTAATAGTGGATCGTCTAACTAAAAGTGCTCATTTTCTTGCTACTCGTGAAACAGCTTCGTTAAGTGAGTTAGCCGAATTGTATGTTAAAGAAATAGTTAGTCGACATGGCGTGCCATTTTCGATCGTTTCAGACAGAGATTCCAGATTTGTGTCGAATTTTTGGAACAGTCTTCAACAGAATTTGGGTACACGTGTGAATTTAAGTACAGCTTATCATCCTCAGACAGATGGTCAGAGTGAAAGAACGATACAGACTTTGGAGGATATGTTAAGGGCTTGTGTGTTAGAATACGGTGGTTCGTGGGATACACATTTACCGTTGGTCGAATTCGCGTATAATAATTCATATCATTCGAGTATAGGGATGCCGCCCTATGAAATGTTGTATGGTCGTCATTGCAGAACTCCGACTTGTTGGTTAGAAGCCGGGGAGAAACAGTTTGTAGGTCCCGAAATTGTTCAAATGACAGCCGAAAAAGTTGCAATTGCGCGAGAAAAGTTGAAAGCCGCTAGAGATAGACAGAAAATGTATGCTGATCCGCGTAGACGTCCGGTAACCTTTAGTGTGGGTGAACGAGTGTATCTGAAAGTTTCGCCGTGGAAAGGGGTTATCAGATTCGGTAAACGCGGTAAGTTAGCACCGAGATTTATTGGTCCATTTCAGATCAGTGAAGTGTTGAATGATCAGACTGTGGTGGTAGATCTTCCGCCAGAGTTAGCCGGTATTCATAATACATTTAACGTGTGTTATCTTCGTAAGTGCAAAGTCGATGATGAAACGCAACTTCTTCCTTTAGAAGATTTAAGGGTCGATTTGAATAAGAAATTGGTGGAAGAGCTGGTCCGTGTAGTTGACCAAAAGGTGACTAAGTTGAGATATAAAGAGTTACCGATGGTGTTGATTGAGTGGAAACACAGTTTGGGTTCTAATCTTACGTGGGAAATGGAAGAGTTGATGAGAAACCGCTACCCTCATTTGTTTGACCAAGACCAGATTCCTAGGACGGAATCTCCTTAAGGGGGGTGGATTTGTAACAGACTGAAACCCGGGCTAGTTGTAAGTGGACTATTTTTGCCCTTAGGGTTTGTGCTTAGTCTTAAGTGCTTTTATTTTAATTATTTAATTAGTGTTTTATTATATTTGTGTTGTGTCCAGTTTGTGACAAGGGTCTCAGAACAGGTTTGTTTATTTTATTTGGACCTCGTTTGGGTTACCTAATCCTGTACGAAAGATATCAGATAACTGGTAAATACCCGTGTGTTGCACAGTTTGGGAATTAATCCCAAATATGGGACTAGTGTACTGTCTTCTTCTTTCCATTTCTAGAATTTTCTTCACACCCGTACCTTCATCCCTCCCACCTAACCAAACCCTAATTCCTAAATTGTGTTCTAGAGCTCAAATTGTTCATACCATCTTGTTTCTTACATATTACTGAGTCTATCAAGGTAAGTAACATGTGTTTTTGTGTTCAATTCGTTGTTAAATTCTTGGTTTTGTGTGAGTTTTGTAAAAAGCTAGAATTTGTGTCAAAACAAGTGATTTAAGTGTTGTTATGGTCAAATTGTTGTGAGTTTTGAGTCTATAACAAGTAGTGAACAAGTTGTGGTCGATTTTGGTGTTTAAGACGAGCTCTAGATCGAGATTTGAGGATTTCATCGTGAAGTCCGTAGCCTTTGTTCAGTTTCTGAGGAAGATGAACACAGTCGGACGACAGTCGACCGACTGAGGGTGAACCGACCGACTGGCGAGTGAACCGACCGACTGAGATTTGCCTTCGGCCGATTGATGTATTACCCAATGAATCGACCGACTGGACAGGTCAGTCGACCGATTGTGTCGACAGTCGACCGACTGTAAGTGTCAGTCGACCGACTGTGTGTACAGGGCAGAATGTTTTACCAAAGTGCCTTTTTCTAGCCGTTATGCTGCCCGTTTATATTTTGGTGTTCAGGATGTAAATTTTGAAAGTGCACAAGGGTTAAGCATGAAAATTTTAGCGGACGCATTTTTTTATGAATTTGCTATAATTCGCTGTCAGTGTATCTAATCTTGATGGGAACACTATTCTAACTTGGTTTTTGCTGTTCTCAGGAGATAAGGACAAGGAAGAAGCTCAGAAATAATAACTGAGCAGTTGCTGGTAATTGGTGAGTGGGTCTATCTCCGGATAGAGTTTAAGTAGCATATCATGCTACTGTGGTTGACTCTTTTACCATGCATAGTGTAGAAATTGCCATGTTAGAATAATATAGTATGCCTGATGTTGTATGTGAATTATGTGTACACTGTGTGAATGGCACCAGTCGGGCCTAGGGAGACTGGGGACTCGAGACCGTGCCTAGGAGAGGTTAGAGTCCGTATGAGGTCAACCGTACCTAGGGGAGGTTGGGTCCATAGGCTACTGATTGTAGAGTATAGTGTGAATGATGCATCCCCTGCATCTGGATAACTATACTGTGAATTGAGTAGCAGGGACTATCGGTAGACTCAAGTCCGATCAGCTAGGAGTCGTGTGCTCGTACAAGCCGCCGATCCTCGTATTGTCTTATTATATGCTAGTTGGTAGTTAGCATGTGTTGTTGTTAGTATATAGCTTGTGTGTGACTTAAGCTATATCTGTTAGATAGATTCCATTCACTTAGCGGTGCGCTAATCCCCCCACATATTCTCCCCTTGCAGGTTTAGGTACTGCTAGTCGGGAAGGGTGCTATTGCAGAAGACATGTTTGACAACCCAACTCTGATGTGGACTTTTGTATAAATAATGTTTTGTGATAACGTAACACCGTTGTGTAAACTTAAACGTAATGACGTGACTTATATGGTGTTTGTTAATAAAGTCTTCCGCTGTGTATTTATAAAAAAAAAATAAAAAATGGCCGGTGTTACAGAATGAAACCACGGTCCAGTAATTCTTGTAACTGGCTTTGTAACTCTTTCATCTTAGATGGTGTAAGTCTATATGGTGCACGAGCCACTGGTGCAGCTCCCGGTACTAGATCTATTTGAAATTCTACAGATCTAAATGGAGGTAATCCTGGTAACTCTTCCGGAAATACTTCAGGAAAATCTCTTGCCACAGGCACGTCGTTGATGCTCTTCACTTTTTCCTTCGTTTCGACTTTATTAACATATGCTAAGATAGCATAGCACCCTTTCTTCAAGCACTTTTGAGCTTTCAAATAACTAATGAGTTTTAGCTTTGAGTTACCCTTCTCTCCATAAATCATTACTGGCGTTTTATCCTTACGAGGAATGCGAATTGCCTTCTTGGCGCACACAACTTCAGCTCCTATTTTGGACATCCAGTCCATGCCGACTATTACATCAAAACTTCCTAATTCTACGGGTATCAAATCAATCTTAAATGTTTCTCCGGCTAAATTTATTTTACAATCACGGCAAATTTTATCGGCTTTAATTAGTTTACCATTAGCTAACTCAATCATGTACTTAGCATCTAGAGGTAATGATGAACAATTCAATTTAGCGTAAAAGTCTCTACTCACGTAACTTCTATCGGCACCAGTATCAAATATAATAGATGCGGATAAGTTATTAATGGTAAACGTACCCGTAACAAGATCCGGGTCTTCACACGCCTCTCTAGCATTAATAACAAATGCTCTTCCACGTGCAGATCCATTATTCTTCTCTGGATTCGGACACTGGCTCTTATAATGACCCTGTTTCCCACACTCATAACAAGTAACAGTGGCCAAGGCAGTTCTATTTGCATTGGTGGCAGGAGTCTTGGTACCGTTTGTATTTGTAGCAGGAACCCTACAATCTTCAGCAAGATGACCTTTTCGATTACAATTGTTGCACACCACATTACAATAACCGGAGTGATGTTTGTGGCATCTGTTACATAAAGGATTTCGTCCTTTGTAACCTGAGTTTGAACCGCTACCCGCACCTTGCGTGGTTTCTTGTTTCTTATTGGATTGTTGATGATTACCTTCCCACTTTCTTCTGTTTCCCGATGTCTTGACATCGATGTTCTTATCCAGAATAATCTGGTCCATCAATTGGTTCGCCATGGTGATAGCTTCATGAATAGTCTTGGGTTTGGATGCTGTAACATTTGCCTTGACCTTTTTAGGCAAACCGTCTTTGTACAGTTCAATCTTCCGTTCTTCGGTTGGTACCAATTCGGGACATAGCAAAGCTAATTCCATGAATCGCTGATTGTAGTTGGTGAGTTCAGTACCAACAGCTTTCAGGCTTCGTAATTCAGCTTCCAACTTCCTAACCTCGTTCCTTGGACAATATTCGTTGATTAGCATTGTTTTGAATTCTTCCCAAGGAGTATCATAAGCTACATCTCCTCCTACGGCCTTCACATAGTTTTTCCACCATGTGAGTGCACTATCTTGTAGGGTGCACGATGCATACTTGGTCATGTCCTTCTCAATACAACCACTGATTTTAAACACAGACTAAATCTTTTCGATCCACCGGGTTAAACCGACCGGTCCTTCTGTTCCACTGAATGATGAGGGCTTGCAACCTTGAAAAGTTTTGTAAGTGCACCCCACACGAGGATTTGGGTTAACTGCAGCACCTCTTGCAGCCTCGACCCATAACATTCTGTCGTTCACTCGCTGATTGATGAGTTCCTGGATTTCTTGTTCCGTCATTCGGTTCAATCGCGCCATAATCTTCAATAAAAATGAAAAAAATAATTATTCACATGGAATATTATAGATGTAGTATGTATTTACAGTACATCGTAGCTTATTAATAATATGAACCAGTTATTATTATAAAAGCCTTTTCTTCTTATTAGCGTTTTATAATTATATCTAGGGTAGTACCTACCCGTTAAAGTTCATACTTAATAGCTTAGTACGAAAATCAATTACTACCACCCAAATAATACTTAACCATGGAAAATTATTGTATTTCACACTTCACTATTTTACATATGCTTATCTTACATCAAACATTAAGCAAACCACACTAGTAATATTATACAAAACATTATATAATCCCATGGTTTAAAACAACAGCGCATCATTTAACCCAAAGCGTTTGTGTTCAAAGAAATCGCTTAAAGGTTATCCTGGTTGTCTCCCTGCGTTTTGGCTGAGGAACCGAAGAACTGGATGTCGGGATAGAACTAATAGGAATAGCGGGAATAGGTGTGGAAGTATCTGGTGGAGTTGGTTCCACAACATCCTCTCTAGACTCGGGATTTAGATTTTCCATTTCAGTAGCCTTTCGTTTCTTTCCTCGTTCGAACTTGTCTTTCGTAATTTCCTGTATTTCTTCCTCCTCAGGATCACTTTCCGGTTCCTCTTCAATTGATTCATCCGGAACTTGTGAGTCTTCCCCAAAGGTGTCGTTTTCATCATCGGATAGATTAATGACTGGAACACCATCTGAAGAGTCTGGTTCGGAGTCGCTGAATGTGATAATAAGTTCTAAGCCAGACATCTATCACATAACAACTAGCACGTTAATACTACATAATATTTACATATTAATTTTTAACCAACAAGGATAAGCATAGAAATCAAACACGGTCAAAGTCCAGACTCACTAATGCACCCTAACAAACTCGATAAGACACACTAATGCAAATTCTCTGGTTCTCTAAGACCAACGCTCTGATACCACATGTCATAACCCGACCTTAACCATAAGGACGAATACAATAACATATGATTTCATCGCGAGGTATTGACCTCTATATGCGACATTTTTCAAAAACTGCATTCGTTTTTACAATACAAACCATAGCTTTTATTACAAATACAAGGTTTAAACAACTTAATAATGATTATCGTTTAGCGATAATCTTAGACTTACAAACTTTACATGTGATAATAACAATACGACCTCCAACATATTTTACATTACAAATCCTCCGATATGCAGTTTTATTTTTGACACAAATATGCATACTCAAGATCTTGCTTAAATTCAACATGTTGCGGCGGAAGCTTTTAGTTATCACCTGAGAATAAACATGCTTAAAACGTCAACAATAAGTTGGTGAGATATAGGTTTATTGCCGGCAGCGTTATAAATATAGACCACAAGATTTCATATATAAACGTTTTAATAAAAATATTCTAAGTTGTTGAGCACTTGATAACCATACTTAACATTTAATCAACGTCGCATATTCCCTTTATTATGAAATCTTACTACACCGTACCAAGTGTAGTTACCGAAACGAAGTACTGTGCAACCGTTGAATACTGGTCGTCCAGTCCGGTTGGGGTTGTCAGGCCCGATAGATCTATCAACAGGATTCGCGTTTACAATACCTCATGTAAATAATAGTTACCAAGTTACAGGGAAGTATGCCAGTGGTACAACTCAACGTAGAATATATATTTTTAATCACTTGTGTCCATAACTTAAATCATAAAATGCATGTATTCTCATCCCGAAATATTTAGAGTTTAAAAGTGGGACTATATACTCACCTTTTCCTTGAAGGTATTTAACTCGACTTGGTCTCCGATAGATATCACGAACCTAACCATATATATAATATATCAACATATTTTCTTTTCAAGTAATCGTTACATATATATATATATATATATATATATATATATATATATATATATATATATATATATATATATATATATACTTATAATACTTTTAATATTTTCTTAGTCCATAGTTAGCAGTCTGTTGTTAATGGTCCATAATTAGTTGCTCAATAAAATAAATAAAGACCCCATCGTATTCGTATTGATCAGAATTAATCTCGACCCATGGTACCATGTTGTCAAATGACGTGTTGCGTACATAAAGTACCATGTTGTCAGATGACGTGTTGCGTACAATCATGAGGTCTTATGATTAATCTTCTCGTGTTGTTTACGGGTGGTCCTGGAATATATAAAATCAAATCATAAGTAAATATATATTAAATATTATGTTAAATAGCCAAGATATGATTAATCCGATTTTGTCATAATATGATATATTACAGGTTTTGAAGTGTTTTAAAAATCAAATTAGAAGGATCTATTTAGTTTGCGAACAGGTTTGAAATCATTCAAACTATATTCTTGTTGTTAAAAATTTTATAACACAAAATAAGATAGCTATATAAATATGAATCGAATAAGATTATGAATAAGGTTACTACCTCAAGTTACTTGGATAAAGCTACTGGAAAAGATATAAAATAATCTTGATCAAACTTTCTTATGATGATTATAGGTTGTTCATGAAGCTAGTTCTTCATGAGTATTTGCTGAGATTGTGAAGAACACTTAGAGTTCCTAAGAGTGTGTTTTTTTTTTTTTTTTTGGTTAGAGAAAGATGGTTGTAAGAATGAAATGAAAAACCAAGGTGATGGTGATACTTATAGGACAGTCTGGTTGTTGAGGGAACAAGGACAAATTATTGTGTTGAATTTTTGAGTAATAATGTATGCTAGCTTACAAATAAGATTCTCTCTTATCTAGGGCAGATCTAAAGCTGATAAGGATATTGATTTGATGTGTATTTACCAATAGTAAATACGTATGGATGATGGGTATGATACGGTAAAAGAAGCTCAAAATCGGGCTTTTATTTTGGGTCCAACCGGGCCAAAAATAAAATTTTAAGACATTTTTAATAAAGCAATGTTAGCCCAAAAAAAAAAATTCCAAGCTGACCTAGCAGCTCGACCCCAGCCAGGGGCTCTGCCCCTTGGACCCCGCCAGGGGTTGCCACCCCTTGGACCCCGCTTATCGGGGGCGCTGCCCCCGAACCCTCGTCATAATCAAGATAAGTTCAAACAAGTGTGCACTCCACACTTCCCCAAACTTGTTCGATATTTATCAAGATTATTTTGGTTACAAATTAATCCCATTACACTTAAATCATATTGGTGACATAAATCACAACACATTATAGATTGTAAGTATATATGTCAAAGAACGTTACATATAGTTATCGTTTTGAAAACTTAAGTTAGTGGTCTCAAAGTATACTTATAACTCACTGTTGTTAGTTCACAATGAAATGTTAAACCATCCTTAAATCATGTTAAATATGTATAGATATGTACATATACATAATCGTTTAATTATCGTGTGTTATATAGTTCGTGATATCATCGGTCAAATTGGACGGTCAAACGTTGTGTAAAACTCTTTTCAAAAATATAAGTCTCAACAGTTTGGATTGCTTATCATGTTGGTAAGGTTTAATTTATGTAAATATTAATCTCATAAATATAGAACGATCGGAAAATTCTGGGTCGTTACACTCTGTGCCAGATATCAAGCTGATCCTAAAGAGTCACACTTGCTAGCAGTAAAAAGGATATTTAGGTATCTGAAAGCTACTGCTAAACGTGGTCTTTGGTATCCCAAAGACCAGGATTTTGAGCTAATTGGGTATTCAGATGTTGTTTTTGTAGGGTGTAAAATAGACAGGAAAAGTACTACTGGTGGTTGCCAATTAATGGGTGGTAGGCTAGTCAGCTGGATGAGCAAAAAGCAAAATACTGTGTCCACATCTACTGCTGAGGTAGAATACGTTTCTGCTGGTAGTTGTACTACTCAAGTACTGTGGATGCAAAGCCAGCTGAAAGACTATGGTGTTCATGTTACAAAGACTCCAATCTACTGTGACAACACAAGTGCAATAGCTATCACCAACAATCCTGTGATGCATTCAAGAACAAAGCACATTGACGTTCGATATCACTTCATAAGGGATCATGTTCAAAAAGGAAATGTGGAGCTATACTTTATTTCAACAGACCAGCAGTTAGCAGATCTATTCACAAAGCCCTTAGATGAGAAATGTTTTAACTATCTCATCTCTGAGCTGGGTATGCTTGAACTTTAAATAAAAGACAATTTTTGTTGATGTGCTGGCTCTACAACATGTAGGGCAAACCAGTAAGTCATTTTTGTTACCTTACTGCCTACATGTAAAACACTCAGCACAACAAGGTCTTTTATATTTTGGTTACTCAAAATGTTTAATTGAAATAATAAATAGCTCACAAAATTTAATGATTCCTTAAATCTGCAACTCATTTACTTCCAATGATTTAAATTAAATTCATGACATATTAAATGTAACAAAGTATCTTGTATTTAATACAAAACTTATTTTGTGGTTTTTAATTTTTTTTTTTAAAAGGTTAATTAAAACCTGATGCATTTAATGTTAAATGGGAGGTATGAGTATTCAAGCAGTATATATGTCAAATCATCAGTCTGTGTCCCCTCGAGTGTGCCAGTCTGTCACATCTGCCCACGCGCCTGCTAATAGCGGTTGTCATTTTCTCTCTCCTGCCTTTTTCACCCAATCACAACGGTTAAAAGAGTGTTTTATCTTTCATAATAACCTTTGGTTATTCAGTTTTCAAATTTACACTCTTCTCTCTAAAAATCCCCAAATCTTCAAATCAATTCATACATCCATCTTCTACGAAATCATCAATGGCAGAACAACAACAACATCAATCACTGCCTGCTGCAAACCAGCCAGAGGAACAACAACCACAGCAACAGCAACCACCACCGGTCATCGAAGAACAAGTGGTGCAGGGCCCTCTGTTCAACCTGCACCCAAGCCTTGTTAGGGCTGCAAATGCACCAAAACACTCCTCCATTCGCCTATCAAGAGGCAATGCTGCTCATGCCCTTTCAATTCCCAAAACTAAAGCCAACTTGGGTTATGATGCGCTTATCGATTACATACGACAATCACCACTGGCTAGAGCTATTACCGGCGTACCTTCTCTTCTTTATCCGGCTTGTTTGGCCAGATTCTGGTATACTGCCACCACGGCCACCACTCAACAGAATGTTCCATGTATTCGTGGCATGGTGACTGAAACCCTAGCCTGCTCCATCACTGTTGATGCCATCTGACGTGCTCTCCAATTACCCATTGGTCCGTTCGTTAATTCACCAACCAGTGATGAGTTTCGAAGAGAGGTACTGGAGATTATAGGGTTTGATGGACCATTGGCTCATACGCCCTTAAGGAGGCAGATGCCACCTCTGTGGAACTATTTATTTGGCTTGCTGACTCACTGCATCAGTCAGAAGTCCGGGAGCTTTGATCAGTGCTCAGATTTTGAGCTGAAGATTGGTCATGGGATGCTGTTCAATCGAAATATTGATTATGCCGGTGAAATTTACTTAAGGCTAAGGGAAATGGTGCTTGCACCTAAACGAACACACTTAATCCCCTTTCCAAGGTTTTTAAGCCTTGTTTTTGAAAATGAGCTGGGTGAAGCTTACTAGCAGATTGCTGATGAATCATTCGACCTGCCTCCAAAACAAGGGGGAATGCCAAAAGATGCTCCTGCTGCTTCATATAATGTCCTGACACCAGGCATGCTTGAGTATCTTGCTGCTCGAGGTGGAGTGAACCAACCGACTGCCTCTGGTGCTGCACCAGCTGAAGGGGAGGGACCTCAGCGAAAGCCAGCTGTAAAAAGGAAGAAGCCAGCTACCTCAACTAGTATAGCCACCGTCTCACATACTGGTAAAGCAGTAGTTGTATTAGAATCTAGTGCTCTCTGATCATAAAGAACAGCCCTAGTCTTATATACTGACTATCCACTTCTAGTATTGGAATCCGTTGCTTAACTATTTCTTGGTAACAGGCAAATCCAAACGAGCAAAAGCTGGCTCCAAGCTCACCACAGGGGAGATTGCACCAGTCTCAACTGCTGCTCCTGCAAAGGATGTGGCTATGGAACCTGGTGCGTTTCTAGGCCAAACAGCAGAAAATTCTAACATAATTAAAAATCTTTTATCTGCTGACTTGAAAAATGAATGTGGAGTTCAAGGTATAACCCTGGCTCCCAAGCTGACTGGTTTTAAAACTAGTGTTAAGAAGAGTAGCAACCCATACTCTTCTAGCCAGACACTTCCACATTTTTCAAAATTGAACTTAATGCTATATCCTCTGCTGCCAGTACAATCAGCAGAGCAAATACCTGACCCCCAAAGCAAACTTGAGCTGGCTCCTCATTGTGTTGAACCAGCTCAGGATACTGCACAGCCATTATGTTACTCGGATCATGATAAGAGTCTCACTCCTACATCATTACCAGCCAGAACTCTTACACTATCTGGGTCAACATGTGTCGCCAATGAGTCAGCAGAGTCACAGCTGTACTTACAGACGCCTTATTCTGTCTCATTCGAAGGGCTGACCAAATCACCAGTCTGTCCCCAGAGACCAACAACAGATGCAATTGTTGAGTCAAATTTATTTGGTTCTACAGTTGTTAACATAACATGTTCTATTGTTTCAGTTCTTAGCAGGGTAGATGAACAGGAAGAGGGGGAGCAAGTTAAAAATGATATTATTCCTACTGAGCAGATTGCTGCCTCTGCTACTGGTATTGGTGCTACTGCTTCTCCTACTAGTGGTGCTGATGCTAGTACTGTTGCTTCTACAGCTGCTGGTAATACTGCTCCCAGTATTGTTGCTTCCACTACTTCACTTGAAGTGGAAGATGAAATAATAGTGGATCCTCCTGTTCTTAAAAAGGTAATTGATAATATTGTCAAGGATGTTCTACTTGATGAACCTGTCACTGAACCACAGGGTGACATTACGTCTTCTGCTGCTACCGATGCACAAAATGTTATCATGGAAGCTGGTACAAGTGCTACTTTTCCATCTGATGTTATCATGGATGCTTGTAAAAGTGCTACTTTTCCATCAGATTCTAGTTCACTGGGTGATACTGTTCTGGAGGGTCTTGATTTTGTTAATGCTGGCTATGTTGGCTATGTTCCCACAGAGCCAACGGTGGATACTGATGCTCTTACTGGAGATGCTGCTTCTTCACCTACTGCACAGTTATCTACCGCTACTACTGGTTCTACGGAACCCGTTATGGATGCTGGTACCTCTGTTTATGCCACTACTAACTCTTCTCAGGCTACTGTTTCTGCTGAGAAGAAACCTTATGTGTGCCAGGTGCCAGATTCTGATGAAGTTGTTCCTAACTTCATCTATCGGGGAGCGTCTATTACTCTCAGAGTTGCTCTACTGGTGGATCAGCTAACTATTGATCCTCAAACTGCCATAGTCTCAGCCAGCAAATTGCCTCGTGAAGAGCTGACTGAACTATTGTCTAAGCTTGATCGACCAGCTAGAGAAGAAGTTTATGAGAGGTTGGCTACTTTAGAACAGATCAACGAGCAGTCTTATTATTATTTTTTTGGCATGGCTCCAGCTGCTTCTCCATGGCCTGGTACATGGAGGCCTCTCAAGTTCATCAGAGATCCCTCTACTGGTAAATATGTTATGCAGAATATTCCTGATTCACCAGTACCTTCTGATTCATCAGCTTCTTCCTCATCATCTTCTTCCTCTGATGGTGATGCTGATAAAGGTACTGATAAGGATGAACCAGTCACTCATGATAATGTGACTGGTACCAAAGAAAAACCAGTGGATCTCACTGATGATGCTGTTCATGATGCTGACAAGAATACCAGTGGTTCTAAACCTTCGGGTGAAGGTAAAAATGATGGTGATCATGGTGACGAGTCAGATTCTGACCTTCCACCTTCACCACCCCGTGGAGGTAGTTCTGTGTTAGCTGCTTCTGACCACCCCTCAACTAGCTATGTTAAATTTAATGCTGATGAGGTGGCTGACATCTCCACCCTGGCTGTCTATAAGACACTGGCCGAGGTTACACCTGATCTACAGGCCACCATTCGCACTGCTATTGCTGATAGTGTGACTGAAGCCATACGTAATGCTGGGCAAGTTACCACTTCCAATATTGAAGCCCAGCTCAAACAGGTATGTGCCTTTGTAGATCTTGCGGTGGCTGCCATTGTCAAACAACATGAAGAGGAGGAGGACTTAAAGAAACGAATCATATCTCACAATGAATATACTGAGGACATTGCCCGTCATCAAGCTGATTTAGATGCTGCTAATCGCAGAATTCTTTTTCTTAATGGAGAAAATGCAGTGCTACATGAGAGATTGGATTCACAGGAGCAGCAAATGGCTAACATGATTCCTACTTCTGCCTATGTTCAAATGGTTGAAAATATTCATCGACTGGCTACCCTACAGGGTAATGTTAGGGCCATGGTTGAACAGATGGCTATGGGTGTTGCAAGGAATGAAGTTAGGTCTTCCAACCTCCTTCTTCGACAATTTGGCGTGGATCCTGGTGCCCATATTACTCCTGAAGTTGCTGACTGGAACAATTTTGCATTCTCTATTCTAGATTCAGATAGTGACCTTGATGCACAGGTCTCCCCTGTTCACCTTTCTGCCCCTGCTGATGACAAAAAGGGGGAGAAGCAATCTAAAAAGAAACTCAAAAAGAGAAAACAATCAGAGGGGGAGCATGAGCATGAAAAGGCTCCAAAACAACCAAGGAGAGATGGTGATGGTGATGGTGATGGTGGTGATGGTTCTACTGGTACAGACTCTGGCACTAAGCCCAGCAACGCTCATACTGAAGCTGGTGTACAGGCAGCTGGTGAATCTCAACCCAGTGTGTCTGCCACATCAGTGGATGATATTGGTTCTGGCAGTAAGCCCAGTGATGTTTCTGCACTGGCTGTTGCTGAAGCTTTTGTTGTCTCTCAATCTATTGAAAGAAGAATGAAAAGAAAACTAGAGAGACATCAGAAGAGACAGCAAGAATTGAATTATGCCTTCAATGTCAAATGGGATGCCTATGTTGCTCTTAAACGCTACAGAATTGAGCATAGGAGATGGCTGACCCCGAAAAAGAGGGACATTGATGATGACCTGATTGGCATTGATAAATTCAAAAAGGATGCACGAAAAAGAAATGCCAAATTCATGGTCAAATACGACAAAAAGAGGGCAAAACTGTATGCTGAGTGAGCAGATAGGATCAAACGGATGACTCCAGAAGAAATGAAAGATTATCTTGCATCTACTGAGTCAGGGGGAGGAGTTAGAGCTGACATTTTTATGAAGTGGTTAGATGCTATGTTAGAAACCAGTTCATCTTCCCGCCCAACATCTTCTGCACAGCCAGCTACACAACATAAGCCAGCAGAAACAATCAATCTTGATGATGATGATGATGATATTCAGGGGGAGCATCTTGCTATCATTCCCTACCTGCCTCCACTTGAGCCAGTATCAACACAAGAACCATCAGCTAAACCCATGCCCATAGATAAACAAAGGGTGAAATCTGCTCCTAGGGACAATCAGCCCCTAAGGAAAGGACCCTTATTTGAGGCAGTTGATGAAGATACTGAGGTGGTTGTACCAGCTGATACTAATCAGTCAGCTGGTACTGAAGACACAGCAAGGAGTGCTGTGAATGAAGACCCAGCCAGAAGTGTGCTGCTGGGTGTTACAAGTGTTGAAGACCCAGCAAAGGTGGTTGAGCTGGGTGCTAATCCTGATGATGATATGGTTAATCATGCTGACTTTACAGTCTGAGGTAGTGGAGATCATTTATTTGTTCAATCACCTATCTCTCCCCAGACCCTCACCTATTTTAACAAAATAAAGGATAATCGTGTCAATCAGTTTCCAGTGAGTTCATCTGGCATGGGTGAATCAATCATGTATCCTCCATCTTCCCCAAAACGTCATGGTAAACACAGAACTTGGGAAGATGATTCAGTTACCCGTGGTGAGCCAGACTTATTTAAAATGAATCCAGATGAAAGAGATGCTTACCGGCTGGAGATCACTGTACAGGAATTGCTTGAGCAAAGAAAAGCTGCTATCAATGAAAGGATACACCAAGTTAGATTGCTGCATCATCCTCTTGATCAGCCAATCTACATCACTGCCTTGACTTATGGCATTGAAATTGGTGTATACTTGAACAACAGTGGTCAAAGGCTCTCTACTGATGAGGAGAAAGCTCAATTTCAAGAGGCTCACCAGCTGGGTATGGATCTAAGGGAGTATCGTGCTGCCCTTAGAACTGAAGAGGGTAGAAAGATGATTGAAACAGCAAAATCCCTGAAAATCACTGCCGACCAGTATTTGTTGGGTCTACAAGCTGAAATTCAAAGAAGGGAGGCTGCTGATGCTGAACTCGCTGAGAGGGTAAGGCTCCAGGATATAGAAGACAAATTGGCTGCTGATAGAAAGCAAGAGGTTGAGTCTCTAGAATTAGCCAAAGCCATTGTCAAAGAATAGGATAAGGCATTTGATAAGATTGAAGCTGCTGAGAAAGCACCTGCTACTGCTCCTATAGAATCTGTTCGTACCAGTGAATTTCCTGATCATTATTATAGGAGTAGGTATGGTGATGTAATGAATAGAAGATCCAATCCCAGCAGGATCATCAAAGTAAATAGAGGGTCAAAAAGAGCGTTCAATATCGTAAGGGAGAATAAAGTTCAAGTAAGAATAAACTATGATGAGTTAAGATCCCTTGGATTTAGTGAATGGATGGAGATCTTGGAGTATTTCATTGGTAAAGGTGAAAGTGCTATCAAAAATAAACTTAAATCTGAACTCCAACAGCTCTTCAAGAAAGCAACAAGGTTTGGAAATGCACCAGTGGTGAATGTAGATGAAGTCCTCTCTCAAAAACCTAAAGGAAAGCAATCCACTGGTGAAGGACCAACCAGAAAAGGCCCCATCATTCTACCTCCTCATATCCCTGTGTTTGACACTGCTGAGTTACCTTATCTGTTCCCTGAAGCTTGGAGAATCAAACAAGAGGAGCTATCTGAAGAAGAACGAGAAAAAGATAAAGATAGATAGTCTCCTATGTGCTCAAATTGTAGCTTTTGTTTAATTCACTTTTCATTCTGCTGTTGTTGTAATTACTGTACATATTGTGTTGCAATGAAAGTGAAATGAGTTTATCTTCAAAATCATATCAAATTATAAGATATGAATAACTCAGCAAAAGATTCCAAAACAAACTTAAAAAGGGACAAATTTACTGCCTATTTTTTTTGTCCCTCCGTGCTGACTTTAGTGTTTTCTCTACATGTCATAGGTTTTGTCATCATCAAATATGTAGTGACCCGAACTTTTCCATGTTTATATATATTAATTGAGATTGATATTTACATGATTAAATGTTTCCAACATGTTAAGCAATCAAACTTGTTAAGACTTGATTAATTAAAATATGTTTCATATAGACAATTGACCACCCAAGTTGACCGGTGATTCACGAACGTTAAAACTTGTAAAAACTATATGATGACATATATATGGATATATATATAGTTAACATGATACTATGATAAGTAAACATATCATTAAGTATATTAACAATGAACTACATATGTAAAAACAAGACTACTAACTTAATGATTTTTAAACGAGACATATATGTAACGATTATCGTTGTAAAGACATTTAATGTATATATATATATATCATATTAAGAGATATTCATACATGATAATATCATGATAATATAATAATTTAAAATCTCATTTGATATTATAAACATTGGGTTAACAACATTTAACAAGATCGTTAACCTAAAGGTTTAAAAACAACACTTACATGTAACGACTAACGATGACTTAACGACTCAGTTAAAATGTATATACATGTAGTGTTTTAATATGTATTTATACACTTTTGAAAGACTTCAATACACTTATCAAAATACTTCTACTTAACAAAAATGCTTACAATTACATCCTCGTTCAGTTTCATCAACAATTCTACTCGTATGCACCCGTATTCGTACTCGTACAATACACAGCTTTTAGATGTATGTACTATTGGTATATACACTCCAATGATCAGCTCTTAGCAGCCCATGTGAGTCACCTAACACATGTGGGAACCATCATTTGGCAACTAGCATGAAATATCTCATAAAATTACAAAAATATGAGTAATCATTCATGACTTATTTACATGAAAACAAAATTACATATCCTTTATATCTAATCCATACACCAACGACCAAAAACACCTACAAACACTTTCATTCTTCAATTTTCTTCATCTAATTGATCTCTCTCAAGTTCTATCTTCAAGTTCTAAGTGTTCTTCATATATTCTACAAGTTCTAGTTACATAAAATCAAGAATACTTTCAAGTTTGCTAGCTCACTTCCAATCTTGTAAGGTGATCATCCAACCTCAAGAAATCTTTGTTTCTTACAGTAGGTTATCATTCTAATACAAGGTAATAATCATATTCAAACTTTGGTTCAATTTCTATAACTATAACAATCTTATTTCAAGTGATGATCTTACTTGAACTTGTTTTCGTGTCATGATTCTGCTTCAAGAACTTCGAGCCATCCAAGGATCCGTTGAAGCTAGATCCATTTTTCTCTTTTCCAGTAGGTTTATCCAAGGAACTTAAGGTAGTAATGATGTTCATAACATCATTCGATTCATACATATAAAGCTATCTTATTCGAAGGTTTAAACTTGTAATCACTAGAACATAGTTTAGTTAATTCTAAACTTGTTCGCAAACAAAAGTTAATCCTTCTAACTTGACTTTTAAAATCAACTAAACACATGTTCTATATCTACATGATTTGCTAACTTAATGATTTAAAACCTGGAAACACGAAAAACACCGTAAAACCGGATTTACGCCGTCGTAGTAACACCGTGGGCTGTTTTGGGTTAGTTAATTAAAAACTATGATAAACTTTGATTTAAAAGTTGTTATTCTGAGAAAATGATTTTTATTATGAACATGAAACTATATCCAAAAATTATGGTTAAACTCAAAGTGGAAGTATGTTTTCTAAAATGGTCATCTAGACGTCGTTCTTTCGACTGAAATGACTACCTTTACAAAAACGACTTGTAACTTATTTTTCCGACTATAAACCTATACTTTTTCTGTTTAGATTCATAAAATAGAGTTCAATATGAAACCATATCAATTTGATTCACTCAAAACGGATTTAAAATGAAGAAGTTATGGGTAAAACAAGATTGGATAATTTTTCTCATTTTAGCTACGTGAAAATTGGTAACAAATCTATTCCAACCATAACTTAATCAACTTGTATTGTATATTATGTAATCTTGAGATACCATAGACACGTATACAATATTTCGACCTATCATGTCGACACATCTATATATATTTCGGAACAACCATAGACACTCTATATGTGAATGTTGGAGTTAGCTATACAGGGTTGAGGTTGATTCCAAAATATATATAGTTTGAGTTGTGATCAATACTGAGATACGTATACACTGGGTCGTGGATTGATTCAAGATAATATTTATCGATTTATTTCTGTACATCTAACTGTGGACAACTAGTTGTAGGTTACTAACGAGGACAGCTGACTTAATAAACTTAAAACATCAAAATATATTAAAAGTGTTGTAAATATATTTTGAACATACTTTGATATATATGTATATATTGTTATAGGTTTGTGAATCAACCAGTGGCCAAGTCTTACTTCCCGACGAAGTAAAAATCTGTGAAAGTGAGTTATAGTCCCACTTTTAAAATCTAATATTTTTGGGATGAGAATACATGCAGGTTTTATAAATGATTTACAAAATAGACACAAGTACGTGAAACTACATTCTATGGTTGAATTATCGAAATCGAATATGCCCCTTTTTATTAAGTCTGGTAATCTAAGAATTAGGGAACAGACACCCTAATTGACGCGAATCCTAAAGATAGATCTATCGGGCCCAACAAGCCCCATCCAAAGTACCGGATGCTTTAGTACTTCGAAATTTATATCATATCCGAAGGGTGTCCCGGAATGATGGGGATATTCTTATATATGCATCTTGTTAATGTCGGTTACCAGGTGTTCACCATATGAATGATTTTTATCTCTATGTATGGGATGTGTATTGAAATATGAAATCTTGTGGTCTATTATTATGATTTGATATATATAGGTTAAACCTATAACTCACCAACATTTTTTGTTGACGTTTTAAGCATGTTTATTCTCAGGTGATTATTAAGAGCTTCCGCTGTCGCATACTTAAATAAGGACGAGATTTGGAGTCCATGCTTGTATGATATTGTGTAAAAACTGCATTCAAGAAACTTATTTTGTTGTAACATATTTGTATTGTAAACCATTATGTAATGGTCGTGTGTAAACAGGATATTTTAGATTATCATTATTTGATAATCTACGTAAAGCTTTTTAAACCTTTATTGATGAAATAAAGGTTATGGTTTGTTTTAAAATGAATGCAGTCTTTGAAAAACGTCTCATATAGAGGTCAAAACCTCGCAACGAAATCAATTAATATGGAACGTTTTTAATCAATAAGAACGGGACATTTCAGTTGGTATCCGAGCGTTGGTCTTAGAGAACCAGAATTTTGCATTAGTGTGTCTTATCGAGTTTGTTAGGATGCATTAGTGAGTCTGGACTTCGACCATGTTTACTTGAAAAATGATTGCTTAACAAATTTTGTTGGAAACTATATATTTTTAACATGTGATTATTATGTGATATATTAATCTCTTAACGCGTTTGATATTATGTGATAGATGTCTACCTCTAGAACAAGTCCTATTGACTCACCTAATAATAATGAAGAGTCAAATGTAAATTGGAATGATTCGTGGACTGATTCACAAGTTCCCGAAGAGGAACCGGAAGAAGAGTCGGAACCGGAAGAAGAATCGGAACCGGAAGAAGAATCGGAACCAGATGAAGAAATAGAACCGGTGGGGGAAATAATAAAACGGTTAAGAAAAAGAAAATCCTCAACCAACCGACCAAGGTTAATTATGGTCAATGGTGTTTCCGCCAAGGAAGCAAAATATTGGGAGGATTACCAATTCTCCGATGAATCGGATTCCGACGAGAATTCCGATGATGTTATAGAAATTACCCCAACAGAATTTAAAAAGGCAAAAGAAAATAATAAGGGAAAGGGCATAAAAATAGAGAAATCTAATTCCAACCCCGATGAACTTTATATGTATCGTCAACCCCCGAAGTCCTTAAGTTGTAACAATGACCCGGGAACCTCTAAACCACCAGGTTTTTCTAAACCAATGTGGAAAATAACGGCTCGTATTAGGGGAACATCATATATCCCTAGAAACTTGGCAAAACGAACCAAAACCGAAGAAGAAGAAACAAGCGAGTCGGAATAAGATAGTTGTATTCGTGTGGTGTAATACATGTAATATAGTGTGCTTATGCTTTATGATATATGTAAAAATTGTTTGTATTAATAAGTATTTTTTTTATGAATCTAACTCTTGTCTATTTTACAGTATAAAAACACAAAATGGATAGACAACCCAATATATTAAGAGACCTACCCGGAGACATGATTGATGAAATCTTGTCTAGAGTCGGTCAGAATTCTTCGGCACAACTATTTAAGGCGAGATCAGTTTGTAAGACATTCGAAGAACGTTCCAAGAATGCCTTGGTTTATAAAAGGCTTTCGTTCGAAAGATGGGGGATATCACATTGGGAAATCCATAAGTTACGATGTGTTTACTTTGACGCATATATTGCGGGGAACCCAAATGCTATTTTACGCAATGGGTTAAGAAATTATTTTGACTCAATATATCCGAATATTGGACTTCGTGATTTAGAAAAAGCGGCTAACATGCAACATAAAGAAGCATGTTATGCTTACGGATTAGTAATGTTCGCTTCTCACCAAAGTGAGAACAAGAACATCGGGCTACAACTATTAAACAAAACGTTCCCACAAGTGACGGAGTCGGTAATTGGGGTAAGAAATGAGGTTTTTAGATTGTTACGGGACTGTTGGACATTACGTAACCCTCGTCCCTTTGACGACGTTACAACACGCTGTCTTATCAACGGCCATAACGGTTATGTTCCACAAGACCAAGGATGGGAAGTAGTCCTAGTAAAACCAGAATGCATGACTTGTTTCTGGACGTATGAATTACGTGTCTTTATTGCCTTTGCTGAACGACTTGTGTACTAGCTAGAATTATCTTCACAACTATCTTGTATCAAAGTTATTGTGTGCTATATTTCATGCTTTATGTAAAATAAGCGGTATTGTAAGTTTGTAAAATATTGTATAAAAGTTTGAACGCGAAATATTATTATAATCAGTTTTTCATATAGAATTGTAGTAGTTAAATTGTATATTAGCTACTAAGTATGAACTTAACGGATAGGTACTACCCGAATTTAAACTTATAAAACGCTAAAATGAAGAAAAAGCTTTTATAAATGAGTTCATATTATGCTACGAAATACTATTAACTACTCTTAATATTCTGTATGATTAACTTGTTCCATTTGACTATTTTGAAGGAAATGGCACCGACTACTCGACACACCGTGAATATGAATGAAGAGGAATTCCGTACTTTTCTAGCTTCAAACATAGCCGCAGTACAGGATGCGCTACATACCAACAATAACCTTGGATCTAGCAGTACAGGAAATCGTGTAGGATGCACCTACAAAGAATTCACTGCCTGCAAACCTTTGGAATTTGATGGAACCGAAGGACCGATCGGATTGAAACGGTGGACCGAGAAGGTCGAATCGGTGTTTGCCATAAGTAAGTGTACTGAAGAGGACAAAGTAAAGTACGCTACGCATACCTTCACAGGTTCTGCGTTAACATGGTGGAATACCTATCTAGAGCAAGTGGGACAAGACGATGCGTACGCACTACCGTGGTCAGCATTCAAGCACTTGATGAACGAGAAGTACCGTCCCAGAACCGAGGTCAATAAGCTCAAGACAGAACTTAGAGGGTTACGAACCCAAGGATTTGATATTACCACGTACGAAAGACGATTCACAGAATTGTGCCTATTGTGTCCGGGAGCATTCGAAGATGAGGAAGAGAAGATCGACGCGTTTGTGAAAGGATTACCGGAAAGAATCCAAGAAGATATAAGTTCACACGAGCCCGCCTCTATACAACAGGCATGTAGAATGGCTCACAAACTAGTGAACCAGATTGAAGAAAGAATTAAAGAACAGACTGCTAAAGAGGCCAATGTGAAGCAAGTCAAAAGAAAGTGGGAGGAAAACGGTGATAAGAATCACCAATATAACAACAACAGCAATTACAACAATAATCGCAACAATTATCCCAACAATCGCAACATCAATCGCAATTACAACAAACGGCCTAACAACAACAACAATAACAACAGCAACTACAACAATCATCCCAACAACAATAATAACCGCAACAACAACAACAATCAGAAGCAGCTATGCCAAAGGTGTGAAAAGTATCACTCGGGGTTCTGCACCAAATTTTGCAATAAGTGTAAAAGAAATGGTCATAGCGCGGCGAAGTGTGAGGTCTACGGACCAGGGGTTAATAGAACGAAAGGAACAAATGGTGTCGGAACGAGTAATGGCGGAGCAAGTAGTGTCGGAGCAAGTTATGCCAATGTAGTTTGTTATAAATGTGGAAAACCGGGCCACATTATTAGAAATTGCCCGAACCAGGAGAACACGAATGGACAAGGCCGCGGAAGAGTTTTCAATATTAATGCGGCAGAGGCACAGGAAGACCCGGAGCTTGTTACGGGTACGTTTCTTATTGACAATAAATCTGCTTACGTTTTATTTGATTCGGGTGCGGATAGAAGCTATATGAGTAGAGATTTTTGTGCTAAATTAAGTTGTCCATTGATGCCTTTGGATAGTAAATTTTTACTCGAATTAGCAAATGGTAAATTAATTTCAGCAGATAATATATGTCGGAATCGCGAAATTAAACTGGTTAGCGAAACATTTAAAATTGATTTGATACCAGTAGAGTTAGGGAGTTTTGATGTGATAATCGGTATGGACTGGTTGAAAGAAGTGAAAGCGGAGATCGTTTGTTACAAAAATGCAATTCGCATTATACGAGAAAAAGGAAAACCCTTAATGGTGTACGGAGAAAAGGGCAACACGAAGCTACATCTTATTAGTAATTTGAAGGCACAAAAACTAATAAGAAAAGGTTGCTATGCTGTTCTAGCACACGTCGAGAAAGTACAAACTGAAGAAAAGAGCATCAATGATGTTCCCATTGCAAAAGAATTTCCCGATGTATTTCCGAAAGAATTACCGGGATTACCCCCACATCGATCCGTTGAATTTCAAATAGATCTTGTACCAGGAGCTGCACCAATAGCTCGTGCTCCTTACAGACTCGCACCCAGCGAGATGAAAGAACTGCAAAGCCAATTACAAGAACTTTTAGAGCGTGGTTTCATTCGACCAAGCACATCACCGTGGGGAGCTCCTGTTTTGTTTGTCAAGAAGAAAGATGGTACATTCAGGTTGTGTATCGACTACCGAGAGTTGAACAAACTTACCATCAAGAACCGCTACCCACTACCGAGAATCGACGACTTATTTGATCAACTACAAGGCTCGTCTGTTTATTCAAAGATTGACTTACGTTCCGGGTATCATCAAATGCGGGTGAAAGAAGATGATATTCCAAAGACTGCTTTCAGAACACGTTACGGTCATTACGAGTTTATGGTCATGCCGTTTGGTTTAACTAATGCACCAGCTGTGTTCATGGACCTTATGAACCGAGTGTGTGGACCATACCTTGACAAGTTTGTCATTGTTTTCATTGATGACATACTTATTTACTCAAAGAATGACCAAGAACACGGTGAACATTTGAGAAAGGTGTTAGAAGTATTGAGGAAGGAAGAATTGTACGCTAAGTTTTCAAAGTGTGCATTTTGGTTGGAAGAAGTTCAATTCCTCGGTCACATAGTGAACAAAGAAGGTATTAAGGTGGATCCGGCAAAGATAGAAACTGTTGAAAAGTGGGAAACCCCGAAAACTCCGAAACACATACGCTAATTTTTAGGACTAGCTGGTTACTACAGAAGGTTCATCCAAGACTTTTCCAGAATAGCAAAACCCTTGACTGCATTAACGCATAAAGGGAAGAAATTTGAATGGAATGATGAACAAGAGAAAGCATTTCAATTATTGAAGAAAAAGCTAACTACGGCACCTATATTGTCATTGCCTGAAGGGAATGATGATTTTGTGATTTATTGTGACGCATCAAAGCAAGGTCTCGGTTATGTATTAATGCAACGAACGAAGGTGATTGCTTATGCGTCTAGACAATTGAAGATTCACGAACAAAATTATACGACGCATGATTTGGAATTAGGCACGGTTGTTTTTGCATTAAAGACTTGGAGGCACTACTTATATGGGGTCAAAAGTATTATATATACCGACCACAAAAGTCTTCAACACATATTTAATCAGAAACAACTGAATATGAGGCAGCGTAGGTGGATTGAATTATTGAATGATTACGACTTTGAGATTCGTTACCACCCGGGGAAGGCAAATGTGGTAGCCGATGCCTTGAGCAGGAAGGACAGAGAACCCATTCGAGTAAAATCTATGAATATAATGATTCATAATAACCTTACTACTCAAATAAAGGAGGCGCAACAAGGAGTTTTAAAAGAGGGAAATTTAAAGGATGAAATACCCAAAGGATCGGAGAAGCATCTTAATATTCGGGAAGACGGAACCCGGTATAGGGCTGAAAGGATTTGGGTACCAAAATTTGGAGATATGAGAGATATGGTACTTAGAGAAGCTCATAAAACCAGATACTCAATACATCCTGGAACGGGAAGATGTATAAGGATCTCAAGAAACATTTTTGGTGGCCGGGTATGAAAGCCGGTGTTGCTAAATACGTAGGAGAATGTTTGACGTGTTCTAAGGTCAAAGCTGAGCATCAGAAACCATCAGGTCTACTTCAACAACCCAAAATCCCGGAATGGAAATGGGAAAACATTACCATGGATTTCATCAATAAATTGCCAAGGACTGCAAGTGGTTTTGATACTATTTGGGTAATAGTTGATCGTCTCACCAAATCAGCACATTTCCTGCCAATAAGAGAAGATGACAAGATGGAGAAGTTAGCACGACTGTATTTGAAGGAAGTCATCTCCAGACATGGAATACCAATCTCTATTATCTCTGATAGGGATGGCAGATTTATTTCAAGATTCTGGCAGACATTACAGCAAGCATTAGGAACTCGTCTAGACATGAGTACTGCCTATCATCCACAAACTGATGGGCAGAGCGAAAGGACGATACAAACGCTTGAAGACATGCTACGAGCATGTGTTATTGATTTCGGAAACAGTTGGGATCGATATCTACCGTTAGCAGAATTTTCCTACAACAACAGCTACCATTCAAGCATTGAGATGGCGCCGTTTGAAGCACTTTATGGTAGAAAGTGCAGGTCTCCGATTTGTTGGAGTGAAGTGGGGGATAGACAGATTACGGGTCCGGAGATTATACAAGAAACTACCGGGAAGATCATCCAAATTCAACAACGGTTGAAAACCGCCCAAAGTCGACAAAAGAGCTACGCTGACATTAAAAGAAAAGATATAGAATTTGAAATTGGAGAGATGGTCATGCTTAAAGTTGCACCTTGGAAAGGCGTTGTTCGATTTGGTAAACGAGGGAAATTAAATCCAAGGTATATTGGACCATTCAAGATTATTGATCGTGTCGGACCAGTAGCTTACCGACTTGAGTTACCTCAACAACTCGCGGCTGTACATAACACTTTCCACGTCTCGAATTTGAAGAAATGTTTTGCTAAAGAAGATCTCACTATTCCCTTAGATGAAATCCAAATTAACGAAAAACTTCAATTCATCGAAGAACCCGTCGAAATAATGGATCGTGAGGTTAAAAGACTTAAGCAAAACAAGATACCAATTGTTAAGGTTCGATGGAATGCTCGTAGAGGACCCGAGTTCACCTGGGAGCGTGAAGATCAGATGAAGAAGAAATACCCGCATCTATTTCCATAAGATTCGTCAACACCTTCAACAGCTTAAAATTTCGGGACGAAATTTATTTAACGGGTAGGTACTGTAGTGACCCGAACTTTTCCATGTTTATATATATTAATTGAGATTGATATTTACATGATTAAATGTTTCCAACATGTTAAGCAATCAAACTTGTTAAGACTTGATTAATTAAAATATGTTTCATATAGACAATTGACCACCCAAGTTGACCGGTGATTCACGAACGTTAAAACTTGTAAAAACTATATGATGACATATATATGGATATATATATAGTTAACATGATACTATGATAAGTAAACATATCATTAAGTATATTAACAATGAACTACATATGTAAAAACAAGACTACTAACTTAATGATTTTTAAACGAGACATATATGTAACGATTATCGTTGTAAAGACATTTAATGTATATATATCATATTAAGAGATATTCATACATGATAATATCATGATAATATAATAATTTAAAATCTCATTTGATATTATAAACATTGGGTTAACAACATTTAACAAGATCGTTAACCTAAAGGTTTAAAAACAACACTTACATGTAACGACTAACGATGACTTAACGACTCAGTTAAAATGTATATACATGTAGTGTTTTAATATGTATTTATACACTTTTGAAAGACTTCAATACACTTATCAAAATACTTCTACTTAACAAAAATGCTTACAATTACATCCTCGTTCAGTTTCATCAACAATTCTACTCGTATGCACCCGTATTCGTACTCGTACAATACACAGCTTTTAGATGTATGTACTATTGGTATATACACTCCAATGAACAGCTCTTAGCAGCCCATGTGAGTCACCTAACACATGTGGGAACCATCATTTGGCAACTAGCATGAAATATCTCATAAAATTACAAAAATATGAGTAATCATTCATGACTTATTTACATGAAAACAAAATTACATATCCTTTATATCTAATCCATACACCAACGACCAAAAACACCTACAAACACTTTCATTCTTCAATTTTCTTCATCTAATTGATCTCTCTCAAGTTCTATCTTCAAGTTCTAAGTGTTCTTCATATATTCTACAAGTTCTAGTTACATAAAATCAAGAATACTTTCAAGTTTGCTAGCTCACTTCCAATCTTGTAAGGTGATCATCCAACCTCAAGAAATCTTTGTTTCTTATAGTAGGTTATCATTCTAATACAAGGTAATAATCATATTCAAACTTTGGTTCAATTTCTATAACTATAACAATCTTATTTCAAGTGATGATCTTACTTGAACTTGTTTTCGTGTCATGATTCTGCTTCAAGAACTTCGAGCCATCCAAGGATCCGTTGAAGCTAGATCCATTTTTCTCTTTTCCAGTAGGTTTATCCAAGGAACTTAAGGTAGTAATGATGTTCATAACATCATTCGATTCATACATATAAAGCTATCTTATTCGAAGGTTTAAACTTGTAATCACTAGAACATAGTTTAGTTAATTCTAAACTTGTTCGCAAACAAAAGTTAATCCTTCTAACTTGACTTTTAAAATCAACTAAACACATGTTCTATATCTACATGATTTGCTAACTTAATGATTTAAAACCTGGAAACACGAAAAACACCGTAAAATCGGATTTACGCCGTCGTAGTAACACCGTGGGCTGTTTTGGGTTAGTTAATTAAAAACTATGATAAACTTTGATTTAAAAGTTGTTATTCTGAGAAAATGATTTTTATTATGAACATGAAACTATATCCAAAAATTATGGTTAAACTCAAAGTGGAAGTATGTTTTCTAAAATGGTCATCTAGACGTCGTTCTTTCGACTGAAATGACTACCTTTACAAAAACGACTTGTAACTTATTTTTCCGACTATAAACCTATACTTTTTCTGTTTAGATTCATAAAATAGAGTTCAATATGAAACTATAGCAATTTGATTCACTCAAAACGGATTTAAAATGAAGAAGTTATGGGTAAAACAAGATTGGATAATTTTTCTCATTTTAGCTACGTGAAAATTGGTAACAAATCTATTCCAACCATAACTTAATCAACTTGTATTGTATATTATGTAATCTTGAGATACCATAGACACGTATACAATGTTTCGACCTATCATGTCGACACATCTATATATATTTCGGAACAACCATAGACACTCTATATGTGAATGTTGGAGTTAGCTATACAGGGTTGAGGTTGATTCCAAAATATATATAGTTTGAGTTGTGATCAATACTGAGATACGTATACACTGGGTCGTGGATTGATTCAAGATAATATTTATCGATTTATTTCTGTACATCTAACTGTGGACAACTAGTTGTAGGTTACTAACGAGGACAGCTGACTTAATAAACTTAAAACATCAAAATATATTAAAAGTGTTGTAAATATATTTTGAACATACTTTGATATATATGTATATATTGTTATAGGTTTGTGAATCAACCAGTGGCCAAGTCTTACTTCCCGACGAAGTAAAAATCTGTGAAAGTGAGTTATAGTCCCACTTTTAAAATCTAATATTTTTGGGATGAGAATACATGCAGGTTTTATAAATGGTTTACAAAATAGACACAAGTACGTGAAACTACAATCTATGGTTGAATTATCGAAATCGAATATGCCCCTTTTTATTAAGTCTGGTAATCTAAGAATTAGGGAACAGACACCCTAATTGACGCGAATCCTAAAGATAGATCTATCGGGCCCAACAAGCCCCATCCAAAGTACCGGATGCTTTAGTACTTCGAAATTTATATCATATCCGAAGGGTGTCCCGGAATGATGGGGATATTCTTATATATGCATCTTGTTAATGTCGGTTACCAGGTGTTCACCATATGAATGATTTTTATCTCTATGTATGGGATGTGTATTGAAATATGAAATCTTGTGGTCTATTATTATGATTTGATATATATAGGTTAAACCTATAACTCACCAACATTTTTTGTTGACGTTTTAAGCATGTTTATTCTCAGGTGATTATTAAGAGCTTCCGCTGTCGCATACTTAAATAAGGACGAGATTTGGAGTCCATGCTTGTATGATATTGTGTAAAAACTGCATTCAAGAAACTTATTTTGTTGTAACATATTTGTATTGTAAACCATTATGTAATGGTCGTGTGTAAACAGGATATTTTAGATTATCATTATTTGATAATCTACGTAAAGCTTTTTAAACCTTTATTGATGAAATAAAGGTTATGGTTTGTTTTAAAATGAATGCAGTCTTTGAAAAACGTCTCATATAGAGGTCAAAACCTCGCAACGAAATCAATTAATATGGAACGTTTTTAATCAATAAGAACGGGACATTTCAAAATAGGGGGAGATTGTTGAGTCCCCAAAATAATTAAGGATTTAATTATGACAAAACTGTAATTTATTTGTACTAAAGTGTTATGTGTAATTGTTGAGTTCAAGTTTGTTTATGTATAGACAGCAGATATAGCTGTGTCGAGTGTTTAGTTTGCTGCTCAGTCTACCAGCATAAGGTAGACAGTGTTCTTCAATCAGCACAGGATGTGTACTCAGCAATTCAAGAACATGAAGTGGCTCAGCAATGAAGAACCAGCACAGCTAGAATGCAGCTCACTACACAAGACAGCTATGCTCCATTATAAGCATAGTCGTTTCCCGAGTGGTCTACATCAATGGTACTATTCAACAGAAGTCAAAGACAAAGTTGAACAGAAAAGGACACGCGTCGGCGGCTGACAAGTGACCTTACAAGACCACGTGGGAATGCAGAAGGTTAACGCATGTGCAGACATGGGTTATACTTTGTCATCACCTAGGGAACACAACATTCTATTTGTTTAATCAAATAGTGGTGCCAAACCGAATTGGGGTGTTCCTGCAAATAGCCACCAAAGAGGAAAGAAGAGAGCATGCTCTCTGATATAGTTGTCTCCACAAGTACAGACATCCTATGTACCAGTGGACAATAGAACCATTACACGGTTAATAGGATTACTATAAATTGTTGTATCCACTATTGTTACAACTAGTGGTGTGGGTTTATTTTATAGAGTCAAAACGTGTAATAACTGTTAGTTTACCTCTTAGCTATAATCTAGGTAATCTGTATCAACTAACTATCATTCTTCCAAGGATAGTTGTGATTCTTTGTGATTCAATCAATAAAGAATAACTGTTGAAAATTACCTGTGACTCTATTTATTTGCTTGTTTGAAAACTAATCAAGTTTAACTGTTTAGTTAATTGAAAAGAAATTGTATTCACCCCCTCTACAATACTGCTGTTGTTATCAAGGGACCAACATAAACATATATACATTTTCATTTTAAAATAGTGTTTTACTGTAGCAAAGTTACTGTAGCAAAGTTTTTTTACTGTAGTAAATAGTGATTTTTGAAAACACTGTAGCTTTTCGGGTACTGTAGCAATTCGAAAATACTGTAGCAAATTAGTGTTTTACTGGTTCATCTTAAACGTTTTAGTTAACTTATCTAAATATCAATCAGATAATCAAACCAATAAGGTTAATGCACAGTATCATTTTTATAACACTTTGTTACGTTTTCAAGTTATAGTATATATACGTATTTATTTACATATAATTATTCGCGAATCGTTGAGAACAATCGAAGGGTATTTGAATAGTTTAAAATTCTGAGATTCAACTTCATAGACTTTGCTTATCGTGTCGGAAACGTTAAAGATTAAGTTTAAATTTGGTCAGAAATTTCCGGGTTGTAACGACCCGGAATTTTCCGATCGTTCTATATTTATGAGATTAATATTTACATAAATTAAACCTTACTAACATGATAAGCAATTCAAACTGTTGAGACTTATATTTTTGAAAAGAGTTTTACACAACGTTTGACCGTCCAATTTGACCGATGATATCACGAACTATATAACACACGATAATTATACGATTATGTATATGTACATATCTATACATATTTAACATGATTTAAGGATGGTTTAACATTTCATTGTGAACTAACAACAATGAGTTATAAGTATACTTTGAGACCACTAACTTAAGTATTCAAAATGATAACTATATGTAACGTTCTTTGACATATATACTTACAATCTATAATGTGTTGTGATTTATGTCACCAATATGATTTAAGTGTAATAGGATTAATTTGTAACCAAAATAATCTTGATAAATATCGAACAAGTTTGGGGAAGTGTGGAGTGCACACTTGTTTGAACTTATCTTGATTATGACAGGGGTTCGGGGGCAGCGCCCCCGATAAGCGGGGTCCAAGGGGTGGCAACCCCTGGCGGGGTCCAAGGGGCAGAGCCCCTGGCTGGACATTGCTTTATTAAAAATGTCTTATAATTTTATTTTTGGCCCGGTTGGACCCAAAATAAAAGCCCGATTTTGAGCTTCTTTTACCGTATCATACCCATCATCCATACGTATTTACTATTGGTAAATACACATCAAAATCGATATCCTTATCATCTTTAGATCTGCCCTAGATAAGAGGGAATTTTATTTGTAAGCTAGCATACATTATTACTCAAAAATTTAACACAATAATTTGTCCTTGTTCCCTCAACAACCAGACTGTCCTATAAGTATCACCATCACCTTAGTTTTTCATTTCATTCTTACAACCATCTTTCTCTAACCAAAAAAAAAACACACTCTTAGGAACTCTAAGTGTTCTTCACAATCTCAGCAAATACTCATGAAGAACTAGCTTCATGAACAACCTATAATCATCATAAGAAAGTTTGATCAAGATTATTTTCTATCTTTTCCAGTAGCTTTATCCAAGTAACTTGAGGTAGTAACCTTATTCATAATCTTATTCGATTCATATTTATATAGCTATCTTATTTTGTGTTATAAAATTTTTAACAACAAGAACATAGTTTGAATGATTTCAAACCTGTTCGCAAACTAAATAGATCCTTCTAATTTGATTTTTAAAACACTTCAAAACCTGTAATATATCATATTATGACAAAATCGGATTAATCATATCTTGGCTATTTAACATAATATTTAATATATATTTACTTATGATTTGATTTTATATATTCCAGGACCACCCGTAAACAACACGAGAAGATTAATCATAAGACCTCATGATTGTACGCAACACGTCATCTGACAACACGGTACTTTATGTACGCAACACGTCATTTGACAACATGGTACCATGGGTCGAGATTAATTCTGATCAATACGAATACGATGGGGTCTTTATTTATTTTATTGAGCAACTAATTATGGACCATTAACAACAGACTGCTAACTACGGACTAAGAAAATATTAAAAGTATTATAAGTATATATATATATATATATATATATATATATATATATATATATATATATATATATATATATATATATATATATATATATATATATGTAACGATTACTTGAAAAGAAAATATGTTGATATATTATATATATATGGTTAGGTTCGTGATATCTATCGGAGACCAAGTCGAGTTAAATACCTTCAAGGAAAAGGTGAGTATATAGTCCCACTTTTAAACTCTAAATATTTCGGGATGAGAATACATGCATTTTATGATTTACGTTATGGACACAAGTGATTAAAAATATATATTCTACGTTGAGTTGTACCACTGGCATACTTCCCTGTAACTTGGTAACTATTATTTACATGAGGTATTGTAAACGCGAATCCTGTTGATAGATCTATCGGGCCTGACAACCCCAACCGGACTGGACGACCAGTATTCAACGGTTGCACAGTACTTCGTTTCGGTAACTACACTTGGTACGGTGTAGTAAGATTTCATAATAAAGGGAATATGCGACGTTGATTAAATGTTAAGTATGGTTATCAAGTGCTCAACAACTTAGAATATTTTTATTAAAACGTTTATATATGAAATCTTGTGGTCTATATTTATAACGCTGCCGGCATTAAACCTATATCTCACCAACTTTATGTTGACGTTTTAAGCATGTTTATTCTCAGGTGATAACTAAAAGTTTCCGCTGCAACATGTTGAATTTAAGCAAGATCTTGAGTATGCATATTTGTGTCAAAAATAAAACTGCATATCGGAGGATTTGTAATGTAAAATATGTTGGAGGTCGTATTGTTATTATCACATGTAAAGTTTGTAAGTCTAAGATTATCGCTAAACGATAATCATTATTAAGTTGTTTAAACCTTGTATTTGTAATAAAAGCTATGGTTTGTATTGTAAAACGAATGCAGTTTTTGAAAAATGTCGCATATAGAGGTCAATACCTCGCGATAAAAATATATGTTATTGTATTCGTCCTTATGGTTAAGGTCGGGTTATGACACGGGTCATCACAATTATAGTATAGCCGAGAAGAAATTAACGGGACTCCTAGGTATCTAACAGGTAATGATTCTTCAACAAAGGGCATCAAATTAAGAATCACGTTCTTCATCCCCATAGATACATTTGAGAAAAAAGCTGTGCTTTTTGGAAGACTCGGTACCAACCTCGAACAACCTTTAAATTCATCCAGAGCTTCTGCTATCACATTGACAAAATCTATATTCGCATAAGCAAAAATGAACAAGTCATCTGCGAAGCACACATTAACAATTTCTTGCAATTCACATTTAGGATGGTATATAAACGACTCCACCCTCCTAATATTGCGCCTGATCATTAAAGTCAAGCATTCCATCACCAGTGTGAATAAGTACGGAGACATGGGATCACCTTGCCTTAATCCCCTCCTACCCTTAAAGTAGCCATGAAGTTCTCCATTAATATTAATAGAAAATGACGTCGTAGAAACACATTTCATAATCCAACTGATCATAGTCTTATGGAACCCGAAACCATTCAGAATAACCCGTAAGAAGTTCCAATCCACTATATCGTAAGCCTTTTGAATGTTGACCTTAAACGCACATCCGGGGACATCTCGATCAAGGTGGTAATTCTTCATTATCTCTTGCGTTATAAGAATATTATCGGTAATACGCCTTCCCGGAATAAAGGCAGATTGATTTTCACTCACGATGTCATCCAAAAATCCCTTCATCCTCACCGTAATGATTTTGCTAATACATTTGTAAATCACATTACAACATGAGATCGGGCGGTAATCAGTAACCAAATTAGGGGTCTCCACTTTCGGCAACAATGATAAGATTGTATGGTTTATCTCGGTCAGCAGTTGCCCATTTCTAAAAAAATCCATGACCGCCTTGCAAACATCCTGGCCTACAACGTCCCAAGCTTTCTTAAAGAATGTCGAAGTAAAACCATCCGGGCTGGGATATTTATCCTCCCCTATATTGAAAATAGCAGTCTTTACCTCCTCCTTTGTAATTGGTTTAATCATTTCGTTTGCTTGCACCCTCGTTAGCTTGTTCAAAAACAGCGAATCCGGATCAATAATTGGACTGCATGTTTGTGCGGATCCAAAAAGGCCATATAGTGCTCAAGAAAATGATCTGCAACAGTATTACCCTCAATAATATTACCCTGCTGGTCCATGATTGCATTAATTCGATTTCTGTTAGCTCTTCCTTTAATCACCTTTTGGAAATAGCTAGTGTTACTATCCCCCGCTCTCAACCATTCAATCTTCGATTTTTGTTTTAGAAACCTCTCTTCATCCCACAACGCATCGTTAAACTCTTTAAGTTTATTTGCCTCTGCTTCTCTTAATTCAATCGAATTTGGATCTTTATCAAGGTCTTTCTGAATAGTATCAAGCTCATGTCTAAGCCTTTTAACAGTAGTATGTATGTTTCCTTTCTCCCACATAAGCTTACGAATAGGCTTCTTTAAACCCCTCAACTTTTTCACAAGTAGAAACATAGAATACCCCATGATGTTAACATCCCAACCTGCTTTGACACAATCTATAAACCCATCTTGGTCGGCCACATAATTACTAAAACGAAACATTTTCGGCTTTTTATGAATCGAGCTCGGGATTTTCAGAATCGAAGGGCTATGGTCTGAGATTCTGTACGGTTGGAAAATTGCATACGCGTTAACATAGTTGGACAGAAAAGAGTCATTACCCAACACACGATCTATTTTCTTCAGAATACCCGTTTTAGCATGAGGCTTTTGGTTCCATGTGAATTTCATTCCCATATTATTAATGTCACAAACCTGAATATTATTCACACATTCCATAAATTCACGCATGGCTAATGTCATACACGAACTACCTGCAGTCGTTTCGTCTATGCTCAAAGATGCATTGAAATCTCCCAGAATTACCCATGGATTATTTCCCACAAATTTCGCATGCATCTCCAAGTCATGAACCATTCGAATTTGACAATGGATGACTTGATTAGTAGACGCAAGAACCATAGATTGAACAATAGCCGGGTTCCACCCAAGCATAATTCGAGTTCCACCAACACACTTATTACTATTTGAAGTCCAATCCCACGCATAAAACACATTATCACCAATAGATTTCAATTTCTGTACAACGACATGAGACTCTAAAATAGCACATAAACACAAGTTATTACTATTAATAACTTCACGAACCTCATTTTGTTTCGGGGTGACGTTCAATCCTCGTATGTTCCAAGAAGCTATACTAATCATTATGAACATCTACAGAGGGAGTGCTTGCCCCCTTATCGTGATCATACACATTTAGTTGGTCCTCCTCAACATCGCTTTCCTCGTCAACAAGTATACCTACTGTAATATTCTTATCTTTCGCATGCTTCCGGTTCTTTGTACTTTTATCTTGTTGCACATTTGGAACACCTTCAGGGTCCAGATCTTTAAGGACACTAAACATATTAGCATTATTCCCCCCACTAGTGCTCGCCTTATTTGCATTCCCATCATTCTTTTGATTTTCCTTTCGCACTGGACGATACACAAATTTAACCTTATTAGTACCACCCATCTGCCCTTCGACATTTTTCTTTTTTCCAATAATAACACCTTTTACTTGTTTTTTAGCTACCTGTTTAAAACCATCATCTTCCTTAGGTTGAACTTCCTTAACAGGGATTGCTTTCGGGCAACTCGAATCAACATGTCCGAATACCTCACAATATGCACACCTAGGCGGACGCCATTCATACTCAATTTTAACATCATCTTTTGCTATATTCTTCCCGTCCTGACTTGGTGTAGCAACAACAAGCGACTCCTTTAACTCATGTTTAGCATTAACCTCTATTAAAGCACACGCGAAGTTAGGTCTACCTCAAGATTCCATACACATAGTACTTGTGTATGAATCCATCATGATTGGTGTCCCAATCCTGGAAGCAATACAACTGAGACCATCCTCCGTAAACCCCGAAAGTGGAACGCCATGCATCTTCACCCATACCGGGACCTTTGTAAGGTCTTCTTTTGTTAGCGATATCGTTGGCGTCCATTGATTCAGAATGATTGGGATTGTCCTTATAATCCATGGACCGTTCTCCAATACATCAAACATCCCTTGTTCAGTCGCGAACTTAAAAAAGAAGAACCCTTTTGAGTTCATCATCGTTTTTTCTATTCCATACTTCCTCCAAACATTCATCACATAGTTTTGAACAACGGGAAATGCAACCCTTAGCAAATTAATTCCAACTACTACATGCGGAATAAAAGTAAGTTTCATATTTTTAATTTAGAAGATATTTTTAAGTTTATATTGTTAAAATAATTTTATATTTATTCAAATTCCGTTGTAACCATTAATTATGTGTTTGCATATTATTAAAAGTGAAATGTTTAACAAAAATTTGAATATACAAGCTGCAAATTTTATACACCTACTAAATACTCCGTAGTAGTTTAAGGAGATAAGAAAACATACTACGTATTTGATTACGATTGAAAGAGAGAATCTTACATATGTCACATTCGTTATAACAATGTTGTAAAAAACCTGATTACTCGCCGATAAATCCTCGATTAATCATTTTTAAGAGCAATCCGTACCGATTTTTAAAAATCCATTTAATTAATCGGTCAACGTCAATTGATGGGGCAAAATCGAATTTGGTAATCAAAATCGGTCAAAGTCAAAATTGGTCAACATTTTTACATGAATTTAAACTAGAAATTTATAGTTTTTGAATAAAATGAACAAATTTATACAATTATGTTAAAGTTTATGTTTATGTTTATGATTTTCTTCTATATTTACACATATAATTTTTGAAATTTAATAATTAATGCATAAAGTACAATCCGATTAATCCTCGATTGATCCCCGAATTGCTGATTAATCTTTCCAAAATCCTGACCGATTAATTCCGAATAGCGAATTTTGCAAGCTTGGTTATAAGGTTTCACAGTAATAAGTCCATGCTAACTACCTTTTAGAAAAATCCGTTTAATAACAATTAGCATATATAAACTATAATAAGCATATAACTAATAAACTTTCCGCGCAACTAGCAGACATCTATGTGATAGTTTCGTATGCATCCTTTAACTATGTAAATAGCTTCGTATACATCTGTATTATTACAAGTAACAAACAACAATATAAATAATCAACCCGCAGCGAAGCGCGGGCTCAAGACCGTCGTTCAATTCAATTAGAGAATGAAATGAACAGTAAATCTCAATTCCAATTCAATTTTAAAATCGATTAATTTAAGATATATATATTAAATATCCTAATCTTATAAAATGTGTGTGTTTGGATCAGTGGTTAGATATCGGTTTACTCTTTTCTATTTCTATACTTTCTTTCCTTTTTACTCTTTTACATAAATCTCCAATTTTTTAAGGTTGTCATAGTACACCCCTTAATATTTTTTATTTTTAATTCAGTCCTACTCTCACACTTTAATATTAAATAATAAGAATATTCATTTGATACATATTCAAATAAGTCGTGTACAGCGAAAATATGGCTAATTATGTTAAATATAAAAAATAAGGAATTCGCCGCCGCAACGCGCGGCTCACCCCAAAACTTGTTTTAGTCATTTAGACTATAAGGATTTTTATCTTTTTAGTGAATATTATGCATATAATTTTTCTTTGTGGCCTTGACAAATTGGGCTTTGAAGATTCATTGTGGGCCATGAATTATTATCCAGTATCCACCACGAAACAGCATCATTTTGCACCACACATTTTTAGCATTTACTTTTGACAAGTGACCTTTGAATTCAATAAATATAACTTATAACTATCCGTGTTAAACCATAATGAGAATAAAAATGTTGTGTTGATAGTATATATTTTCAGTTGGTTTTCTTAAGGGCGGTTAGAGTCACCGATGAAGTCCGAACGTTTATGTTAGAATGTATTCATCAGATCATTTCCTTAGACAAACCATTATAGTCCTACCGCGCCTTAGCACGACGAATCCGTGCGGTATTGCGTGTGGTAAAACCTTCTAAGGTGAGGCTCAATTGCATAGAGTCTTAAATCTCCGAAACCCATGAAATGAGCAGGCCACTACTAGAGAATTATTTTTGCAGCAGTGAGCAGCACATTTGAGTCGAACTCCTGACATTCTTTATGTGAAGTCTGGTCGCCACTAATGCACCAACACCTTAAGATTTTCTCTTAATTAAATGATTGAGTACCGAATGTCAAACCATTCAACATAATTGTTTGTGATATGTGTATTGAAAAATGATGTTGTGTGTTGAACTATTCACATATGAAATTTTATATTAATCATTCACCACTTCCATCTCCCTTAATAATTTTCTTGAATTATATAATCCGAACAAAATATTTAGTAAACAACTATAGAGTTTTATTTATTTTTGTAATCATATTGATTATTAAATAAACTATGTTCATTTATAGATAAATTCAATTAAATTTTTTAAAATTATTTATATTTTAGTGTTTAATCATTATATTTTTTTATTAAAGTAAAAATTAGTCAAATAATTCATTAATGGTGAACAGGAGACTTGGTTTCACAATAAGGAGTCCATTGAATATTTAACATAATATATCTTTGATTTAATCAACTGTTCCTAACACTAAATTGAAGATTTTCTTAACATAACATTAAAATTAAATAAAAGAGAACTATTTATAATATTCTCGTTTTAACGTATTGATTGATTTCTACATAAAATTGGAGTGTTACATTTAAGTAAGTATTTGGCCCACTAACCTAATGATGGACTAGACCAATCCAAGTCCATTTTGGCAATACCAAATAAAACACTATCTACACCCTTCTCCAATACGGCCTTCTTAAAAACTATTGACTTTTTTGTGCCGTTAGTTCATCCATTATACACCAAAAAACTAACAACGTCTCTTCGATTTTTTTTATGCTAATAGCATCCTTCCATTATCCTATTTAAACATACTGAATCGCTCCGTCAACCATCCGTTAAAAATGTCCGTTAAATTATGATATGTCATTGCATGTGAGGGTAAACTCATCTTTTCATCCCTTCATCTTCATCATCATCATCATCATCATCATCATCATCAACAACCTTACTTAATTTGTTGACATATCCAGATGACCACATCTCAAAAAATGAAATAAAAAGAAAAAAATACGGAGTAATAAACTTTAATTTTTTTTCCGACAAAGTGAAGGAATATATTAATTTTTAAAAGCGAACAAGGGCCGGAGATTGCCTAAGCCCAACAGAAAAACAAACACAAACAAGCCCAATACAGCAAAAGAAACTCTAATTTGTTTCGTAAAACGAATAGAAAAGATAGATAGCTATACCAACCCAAATCTGAAGTTTAACCGGGTTCAAAATTAGATCTTAAAAAGCAAATCTTTACAACCACAACATTTACAAAATTAAATCTTGAAATAATTAAGAGACAACTCCTTCACTGTACAACACATTCTGGAGAATCGATTACAGAAGTAACACAACACATTCTCGTCATTCCGGTAGAAAGGAATACTCTTACTTTCCAAAGAATGATGATAGTCTCATTAGCATTCAGCTTCAGTTAAATGATGATATCAATGAAGCTATGGATCGAACAGTGATGATCTTACATAAGGTGGAGTTTTCCAAGGCCAAACTTGCTGAATGGCTTATTAATCGAAATGCCTTGATCTATAAATGCTCTTCATGGGGAAAATATGGATGTGTGGTGAGGTGTGCAAATAATGATAGTTTTCACAAGATTTGTCAAAGGCCTATTAATTGTAGCAACAAGGGGGATTTCCTGAGAGTAATTTCGATGAGTGACAGGCGTGGTAAGTACTCTAGAGCGACTTGGCTTGAGATTAGAGGCATCCCTGTAGATTATGGGTGTATGGAAAATGTATCGGCGGTGGTTAAAGATTTTGGAGAGATTCTTTACTTCTAAAAAAAATCCGATGATTTATCACAAGCAGCGTCTTTGTTTGTTTTCACGGAGGTCTTTGAAGCCAAAGACATTGATAAGGAGATAATCACTGAGTTAAAAGATAAAAAAAAAAGAGCAAAGTTATGGATCCATGAAGAGTTTGATCCCAGTGATCACATCGAATCTGAGGACAATGTGGAATTCACTTATAGCATTAACAAGGAGATTAGGGTGCAGATGAAGAGGAACGAAGAAGATGATTTAATTCTAGACACGAGTAATAATGGAGGTCCTATCATTGAGGATGAGGGAGGAAAGGGATCAGTATCACCGGAGAAGGTACCTTCAACGGGAAATGAGCCAATAACTCCCGATAAGGGAGGCATATGTAGAACACTTCAGCAAGATTTCAAATTTTGATTTCTCAGATTTGCAAACGGGCAAATTTGCAGACCCATTAGGTAATAGCGGGGTTTCCAAATTTAATTTGACTTTGGAAGTTTATGAAAAGTATAAAGGGAGTGTTTTGAAGAATAAATTGGTAATGCCTGTAAAGGGGAAAGATCGGAGAGCTTTCGTATATAGGTTACCTAATAACCTCAAAGTCAACCTGGAAAACACTTTTAGGTGGCCAACCCTACTATTGACTTACCTGTTCCTATTTTGTCCTACAAAAAGCCCACATTGTGTTCCCCTATAGTGGACAAGTCTAATGTCAAGGATGATACTGGGCCTAATAATGGTGTAAACAAGCCCAATACAAATCAAGTGGGGCCTGAAGAGCCTGCATTTGATGTTGAGAAATCGTTCGATCCTTTTTTTTTTTTTTTAATTCTGCTCGTTTTTCGCATGCTAAATAGGGTACACACAATTGTCCTACTTTGGATTGTAGATCATCTTGTGCTATGTACAAAACAAAACAAAAAAAAAAAAAAAAAAAAAAATCATAAAAATCTAAAGCTTTAGCGCAAAAGGATTGTGGTGCAACTCCTCATCGTAGCCCGTCCAAAGGAAATAAGAGAAAGAAGGTTAAAGCCAGGGAATTGAGGAAGTTAGGGCTGGATCGCTTGATCTTTCTGTTGACGATGAGGGGGATCAGGATGAACAATCGGATGGGTACCCTAGCAAGCCTATCAAGGTTTATGGGCCCTCAAAAATCGTGGGCCCTGTGCAAGTGCTCAGCTTGCAATATCTTTGGGCCGGGACTGTCTAAGGTGTATGTGTTATAGCCTTTAGTTATGAGCTTTACGAATTTTTCTAATGATGTTCTTTACTGCATTTGAATTTATTGGGTGGATTTAAGGAATGTAATTACATGCCAATTCTTTGTACTATTTTGTTTTTCACATTTTCGTGAATTTTTTTTTTATTATTCTCAGTTTTTTGCTATAAAAAACAAAAAAACTCCTTCACTGTACGTTTTTAATTTTTTTAATAAATCCCTTGCTATTCCATGTCCATAAACCCAAAACAATGCCATCACATGGTAACCCATTCGCAACAACTTTCATTTTCATCCATGAACCCAAAAAATAATAAATCAAATAATTTCATCTAACCATATACTCCGTATAAATGTGTTTTTCAGATCTGATGGAAGAGGATGAAATAAAAGGAACTTATGTCTTTCCGTTTTTGAAGCTTTTTCAAACGAATAAACCCCCGCAATCGTAACAGCAGGTGGTTTGAATCGAGGTATTGTTGATCGACATCCACGTATTTTTACCCTTCATCTTCATCTTCTTTACTAAAACATTAAAAACCCAAATTTGCAAGATCTGATAAATTTGTTGTTATTTATCTGTTATGAAGATCAACGAAGGTTTGGTTTCGGTTTAGCATCACATATCTATGCTCAGATTGAGTTTTGAACCATCAATAGAAGAATTCACATTTTAGGGATGAAGGTGTGATACGTATGAACAAGAGCAAAAGATTGGATATGATTTTGTTTATTTAACTATTATTAATTTTATTTTATTTTGAGTTTGAAAAGGGTAAATGATATAGGCTAATGAAATCGGAGATGTTGTTGTGATTTTGGATAAAAATAATGACTAACAGAGCCTTTTGATGAGCAGGGTTTTTTTTTGGTATTGTTGAAGATGAAGACAACAAATGAAAAGAGGAGCTACATGTCCCAATGACTAATGAAGAGGTAAAATTTCATGAAATGGTGATAAAAGACGGTCTTACCCTCACATGCAATGCACATGTCATGAATTAACGGACATTTTTAACAGATGGTTGACGGAAGGACTTGGTGTGTTTAAATGGAACAATGAAAGAATGTTGTTGTTGTTATTCTAGGTTGGAGGAAGGATTGTCTACGTCTCACCTCCCCCATATCCCACACATGTGGAATTGGGTATTGTTGTTGTTGTTATTGTAATGAAAGAATGTTGTTAGCCAAAAAAATCTGAAGAGACGCTGTTAGCTTTTTCATGTATAATAGAGGGACTAACGTCACAAAAAAGTCAAAACTATTTTCACACAATTGAACTTAGAGTGTTACTTCGTCGAAGAATATCTTCATAAATTAAAACTATAGTTAAATATATAAAAAATAACTTGAATGGTCCATATGTTTTACATCATATTTTGCCGGGAGTCCCTGAATTTCTGTTTTGACTTCACTGGTCCTTGTGATTTACAAATGTTACGTAGGTGGTCCCTCTGCCAAACGTCCATCCAAGTCAACCGTTAAGTATTAGCATGTGCCAAGCATATGAGGGTAGTTTTGTCATTTTTTCTTAAATATACTGCTCTTTATTAGTCACTCTTTAAGGTTATTATTGACTAAACTTTATTTCTCAATCTGTAATGAGACATGTTACATAGAGATCATTATTGTAACTATATTGTATACTGTAAGACTAGAAAGAAGAGTCAAACAAAAAAAGTTTTATTTGTTAAGGCCACTCCCTATTGTAACTAAACTATTCATCCTCTTAACCTTCCACATCAGCGCCACATCAACACCAATATTCTATAACTAACCCATAACTAAACACTCCCTATAATGGCTAAAACAATACTCATCTTAATATACAATGTACAAGCAATAAAGCATCAAGTCCAAACAATAAAAAGCCATTGGGACTCACAATTGCTATAACTAACATATATACTTCCATTAAATCCATGGTGAGTGCGGGTAACTAAGGCGGATAACTAATCCGTGCCTATGGTTCATTACGGGTAATGACGGATAACTAGCGGGTAATGAGCGGGTAATTGACTATAGGGAGTGGTCTAAATGTATCCATTAAGGGCTTATTTTATTACTCAGATTACATAATTTATATTTATATATATATACTAATAGACAAAACACTGTTTCACTATTCACCGATAGTAACCAGAGGTATTTTCGTCATTTCACCTTTTTTTTTTGTCTCCAACGATAAAATAAGCAACTTTCGTAAAAGAACCAACCCTTCAATGCTACCAAAAGATATCGAAAAAAATACTTTTTTACAAAAAAATCAACTAACTTTTTTTTCTTTCTCTCTTTTCTTCGTCAACGATAAAAGAGCCAACTTTCATAAAATAAACAACTATTCAATGCTATTAAAAGATGTCAAAAAACATTCTTTTTTACAAAATAGATCTAACTAACTAAAAATAAAATAAAAAAGAAGCTAAAAGAAGCAACTTTCGCAACAGGAACAACCCTTCAATGTTAGATGTCGAAAAAAAAATTCTTTTTTACAAAATAGATCAAGACTTTTTTTTTTTAACTCGCATTCAAAACGGAGCCCCCGAGGGCTCCACAACTAGTATATAACTATTTTCAACCGTATTCAACGATTTTCTTAATGGACATTAAGGACTTATTTTATTACTCTGATTACATGTTATATAACTATTTTCAACCATTTTCTTGGTCATAAGATATCTTATTTAAGTTTTAGACATTAAGATTTCAAGCCCTTAAAATATCCTGAATGGTTATATTTTTACAGATAGTAAATGTTTAACACCTTCAAATATATTGAGTTTCTTATAAAATAAAAACAATTCAAAACACAAATCTAATATGAGCTTACAAAGTTCTGGAAAGGGCCCTTAGGTGCACGGACGGAGCTTAAAAATTAATACGAAGAGGGGCCGAATTAAATTAACCAAAATATGTAGTGTCAAGTACGATGTAATCGGCTAATCTCTATATTACGAAAAAGAAGTGTACGTTATATTTATCAATATTACCATATTATCTAATAGAAAAAACTTATGAATAGTAACTAGGGACATTTTCATCCTTTCACCTTTTTTTTTTCTTTTAACTAAATTTCTTTACACCAACAAAGCCCCCTACACATTTTTCACAAATTCAAATCGACCCCCCAAACAGGTGAGTAAAGTGTCAAATAACCATTTTTATAAAAAATCTTAAATAAACTCCACCCAAATATTCAACGGGTCATATCTTCTCGCTCGCAATGAGTTAAATTTTTCCGACACCATCGTTAAACTCGAAATAATTTTAGGAACACAATATCACTAACTATACATAAAATGGACGCTTATTAAAAAATGCTAAATATTTGGGATACTTTTCATACACGTTGATTTTGCGTTAAATTTTTAAAAGTCGACAATTTCATATCGAAACGCGGAGATGCACATATATTGTTAATTGATCAAGCATAAAATATTCGGGTCGGGTTCGGTCCATGCTTGACATCACTAAGAGGGGATTTAAGGGTCAATTGAGTTTAACTCTCCGGTCCGGAGTACCGTGAATAACCCCTTGCGAGATGAGGATCTCAACAGGGGTGGTTAAACGTAGACCCACCATCGACGGATAGTCCGGTCATCGATGGCTCGCGTCGGGAATAGGGTTTGTGTTCAAGGAACGCTACCTGTATATCAAGGATGTCTAGTGTAGTGATATGAGTCCGGTAGCGCGGGTATAAGTCCGGTAGCGCGGGTAAGGGAGGCGCTATGTAAATAGCGCGACTGGTCCGTACGTAGATACTAAAAATAGTATGTGTGTAACTTCCCAAAATAGACCAACCCCTTGCCTTGTGATTCGAGTCCGTTATTTATAGCTACAGTGCTGTCCATTCATTGGAGCCACGTGTTCCATGTTGCTTTCTTGTCTGCACTACCTGGTTATTTCGTGGAGGGGACCAGGGAACAGTACTATCACCTTTTTCGCTGGCTGTCGGCCCTTGTACAGAGATCGTGGCAAGTACAGGACATGTCACCCTTATGCAGCGCGCCATCATCAAGATGGCGCCCTCTAGCGCATATTTACTTGCGCCAGAAGTGCTATAGCGCGGAGGATATGCACATGGTGCAAGTGTGATGCGCAACACGAGTCAATCGAGTATGCGTATCATTAAGTCCCCTGACAGTGCTCCAAATGAACATATATTTAGGCACAATATCCTTCAAATATGTAAAGCTTTTAGTTGTAATTGTTCTATTTTTATGTAATATTCGTTTAAATAAATAAGTGCGAAGACAAAAGAAGAAAACGACGATTTAAAAACGCAAATGACCAAAAAGCTCAAATGAACAAGATATAATTCAAGTGGTTCCATTTATTGATGAGAAACGTCTAAAAATTACAAGAGTGCAAGCCGCGAAACGCAAAGTACAAGATATCTACGTGTACGAAAAGAAGTTCGAAAATCCGGAACCGGGACATAAACCGAGCATCAATGCGCGAGTCATCGAACCTAAAATTACAAGTCTACTATGCACAAGAATATAATATAATATATATATAATTATATAAAATTATATATATTATATTATATATTATTATAATACGTCGACAAACTAGAAAACAAAGTGATTGAGCTGGATCCAGCTGGCCATGCGATCGCATGGCCTGGCTGCCTTATTCCCATGCGATCGCATGGCAGGGAAATGGTGGCCAGGTTCTATAAAAGGCGCCAGTTTCACTCGAGTTATACACATCTTTTTCCTTTCTTTCCTCTGATCAAATTATATATATTTATATTTATAATTTTAAGTTTAATTTAAGATTAATAATAATTGGGTTATTGTAAGAAATGTTTTAAGGTTTTGTAAGTCGAAATTCTGTCCGTGTAACGCTACGCGATTAATCACCACTGTAAGGTATGTTCTTCCTTTTTAAATTAATGTCTCGTAACTAAGTTATTGTTATGCTTATTTGAGCCGAAGTAATCGTGATGTTAGACTAAATATTAAGACGGGGTTATTGGATTTTGTACCATAATTCGGGTTTGGACAAAAGACCGACACTTGTGAACATTGGACTATTGACTATTAATAGGTAGGGGGTATTGTCTAATTGAATGACAACTCATTAGAACCTGTCGAACCTATATTCAAATTAGTTAATCTAATAATTATTAAATTGATTACGAATGTCCTATTTAGTGACGTTTATTCGACATCGTTTACAATCATTTAATTAATCAATTAGATTGGGTAATTGATTATTCATTATGGCCAAAGTGAATAAATTAATGTATCATGGACTAATTAAAACAGGGGTGGATTACATACAAGGATAATTGGTGTAATTGTTAACAAAGTATTAAAACCTTGGATTACACGCAGTCGATAACCTGGTGTAATTATTAAACAAAGTATTAAAACCTTGTTACAGTTCGAATCCCTAATTAGTTGGTATATTTGACTTCGGAAATAAGGTTAATTTGACGAGCATTTTATAATTATGACCGATGGACTATTATGGACAAAAACCAGATAGGTATCAAATAAACCAGGACAAAGGACAATTAACTCGGGTAACAATTAATTAAAATCAAAACGTCAAACATCATGGTTACAGAAGTTTAAATAAGCATAATTGTTTTATTTTATATCTCATCGTACTTTTATTTACTGTCATTTATTTATTTGTCATTTTAAATATTGTTATTATCGTCATTTATCTTTACGCTTAAAATATAGAATCGACAAACCAGTCATTAAACGGTAAAACCCCCCTTTTATATAATATTATTACTACTTATATAATTATATATATTTTATATAAATATAGTTTATTAAAATATAGTACGTATCACTAGATCCCTGTGGAACGAACCGGACTTACTAAAAACTACACTACTCTACGATTAGGTACACTGCCTATAGTGTTGTAGCAAGGTTTAGGTATATCTCATCCGTAAATTAAATAAAACTTGTATCATATTTCGCCGTATTTCATATTAAAATATAATAGTTGATGTGTGCAGCGGTGTATACGAAATAGTTATATTTTTATTGCGAAATACTATTAAATACGATACAATTTTACACAAGTTATTTATTTATTGAATGGAATATACCTAAACCTTGCTACAACACTTATAGGCAGTGTACCTAATCGTAGAGTAGTGTAGTTTTTAGTAAGTCCGGTTCGTTTCACAGGGAGCTAGCTGAATTTAACGCTATATTTTTTTACAACTATATTTATATAAAATATATATAATTATATATCGTAATATTATTATAAAAGGGGGTTTTTACCGTTTAATGACTGGTTTGTCGATTTTATATTTTAAGCGTAAAGATAAATGACGATAATATAAATGACAGAATTTAAATTGCGATAAAGTAAATTGCAATAATTAAAATGACAGTAAATAAAGGTACGATGAAATATGAAATAAAAGTATTATGTGTAACACCGTACTTTTTTTTTATAACACAGTGGTAGTCTTATTTACAAAACGTGCCCTTACGTACAAACATAAACATAATTATTACACTTCATACATAAATACATTGTTATCAAAAACCGGTGTTACGTTAATATTCGATTTCATATAGACAACATCAGAGTTCTAGACTTGTCGAACACAACTCAACACGCCCATCTTCTCTCATGTCCATAAAAGCAAAAGACTTACAATCTGCAAGGGGGAAGGTGGAGGGGTTAGCACGAAGCTAAGTGAATGGACTAATCTAACAGCTAAAACACATAGGTACAATCACTAGAACATGTAGCAACAAATTAATCAGACAGTTAATCACATAACTACTAGAACATGCAGAAACATAGCAAACTACCATTAACATACAACATAAAAGCAATACAAATACAATATCCAACAATCAATTAAATCCAAAGACCACTAAGGCATAAACACATCTTCAGCAACGGTCAATCCAAAGCAACCGTGATAACTACAAGCAATGGTCAATCAGAAGCAACTATCTGAGTAATCCGAAGCAACCCATTGAGAGACTCAGCGGCCTGGCCGGGCCAACGACCCCAGTTGATCAGTCTAGAGTCTATCGAAAACTCATAACTCTGTATCACTAGTATAAGTCTTCCACACGCGAAGGACGCGTGATTCCGACTTATATTAATCATACAACATCAATGAGCCAAACTGATCAGAAGCAAGGTTGATCTCTCCCGACCTGATCAGAAGCAAGGTCGGTCCAATAAACGCGCGAGGTCATAGTCCACATCACACAACAACAAAGGTTCTAAGCATAGCAACTAGGTCAACGGTCTAGGTCATGTCACTATATGCCTTAACGGCTAGATTAACCCACTCACCGAAAACCAGCACAAGAAGTACTCAGAGGTCTTATATTTCTGAGTCTTCACTTCTCCTGATCACCTGGAAACATCAGAAACAAAGTCAGTATAGTGTTCTAATCAATAATATAATTGATAAATACTATAAACTAGGTCATATTATCATATATTCATCATATTATAAGTCTACAACATAAACTCAGTCAATAACGACACCAAACGAGTGCAGAACAAGACATACACAATAAAATCCCTTTTTCTGACCAAAATAAATTTTGATTTAGTTTCTTAAAACCTTATCATTGGATAGTAAATTTCAAGACGAGTCCAACGATAGTTTATTCATCAAAAATTGAGTTACGGTTAGAAAGTTACAGCATTTTCAAGTTTACCAAAAACTGACCAGTGCTCACTCGCGCGGACGAGGCCTCACTCGTGCGAGTGAGTCCTCAACCGCGTGGTTGAGCATCAAACGCGTGGTCACACGTACGGGTGACCTGTCAGAAGTGTGGGAGCTGTTAGAACATTCCAGCTCGCTGATTTTTGCCATTTTGGCCCAAAAACTCGATTTTTGCAAGATCTAACACTAAAACCACTCCCAAAACATCATATATATATAAACAATACAAAACATATTTCTAACAACAATAGAACTTATCAAACACTTTAGATCAAGAATCAAGCATCAAAACCTAACTTTTACTCAAGAACACAAAAATTCAATTTGTGCAAGAATCACTACATGAATCTAAGAGATGCTTACCTTAAAATGATCACAAAATCACAGAGAACAAGAAGATGTGAATAATTTAAGCTCTAGATCAAAGATTAGATTTTAGGGTTTTGATTAGATGAAGATGAAGGTACGGGTGTGTTTTTGGAAATAATCTGGAAAGTGAGAGAAATGGCCAGCTCTAGACACTTAATTGAAAGGACCCGTTCATATACATTATAAACGATTCTCAATAGTTGATTACATCGCGAGGTATTTGACCTCTATATGATACATTTTTCAGACATTGCATTCATTTTTAAAAGATAAACTCTCTTTACATCGAAAATTGACAGACATGCATACCATTTCATAAGATTCAACTATAAATGACCTAATCTGTCATTTACTTAATAATAATCTCTATTGAACTCAACGAATTGAATGCAACGTCTTTTGAAATATGCCATGAATGACTCCAAGTAATATCTTTAAAATGAGCAAATGCACAGCGGAAGATTTCTTTAACACATGAGAATAAACATGCTTTAAAGTGTCAACCAAAAGGTTGGTGAGTTCATTAGTTTATCATAATCATTTATTTCCATCATTTTAATAGACCACAAGAATTTCATTTCCAGTTCTCATAAATATACGTCCCATGCATAGAGACAAAAATAATCATTCATATGGTGAACACCTGGTAACCGACATTAACTAGATACATATAAGAATATCCCCTATCATTCCGGGATCCTCCTTCGGACATGATATAAATTTCGAAGTACTAAAGCATCCGGTACTTTGGATGGGGTTTGTTAGGCCCAATAGATCTATCTTTAGGATTCGCGTCAATTAGGGTGTCCGTTCCCTAATTCTTAGATTACCAGACTTTAATAAAAAGGGGCATATTCGATTTCGATAATTCAACCACAGAATGTAGTTTCAATTACTTGTGTCTATTTCGTCAAACATTTATAAAAGCGCATGTATTCTCAGTCCCAAAAATATAAAGGGTAAAAAGGCAAATGAAACTCACCATACTGTATTTCATAGTAAAAATACATATAACGTCATTGAACAAGTGCAAGGTTGGCCTCGGATTCACGAACCTAAATTAATTATATATATTTATGTGTTGGTCAATATTTGTCTAACAAATTAGGTCAAGTCATAGTGTACCACAATCCTAATGCTCGAGAATAATATGCAAAAGTCAACAAAAGTAAATTTGACTCAAAATAATTTCCAAAAATCTATACATGATTAATATATAGTTTAAATATCGTCGTTTTATATTTTTAAAAGATTTATTAGAGTAAATAATATAATTTATTTATTAATAAATAAAATTTTATATTAAATTTATATAATAAAATATACTTTTATATATATTAAGTAATAAAATTTATAGGGTTCATTTAATATCATAAAGATAATATGATAGGTATTATTAAAGTAAGTTATTACACGTAGTAAAATATGTTTGTATCATATATTTATTTGATAAAAGAATATCTATAATGATAGTAAGTAAAAGTTGTATTATTTTGTAATAATAATTATTATTATAAAAATATCAATATTTATAATTACTAAGATGACATTATGATAAAACGATAATTCTAATTATGATAACTTTAATATTTACGATAATTTTTAATATTATTTTTAAAATAATAATTCTATTTAAAATAATAATTCTATTTAAAATAATAATAATAATGATATTTTATAGTAACAATGACATTTCTATTAAAATGATAATTTTTGTTAAAATGATAGTTTTAATACTAACAATACTTTTAATAATAATAGTAATGATAAAAATAATAAGAACTATAATTTTATCTAAATCAATATCTTATAATATTTTAATTTCATCATGATACTCTTACTCATTATTTCCTAATCGTTTCGTTTAATAGCTTTTAATCGTCTTTTATATCGTGTTCATAATAATGATAATAATAGTAATCAAAATAATTAGGTGTTACAAATATTTGTTTTAATTACACTAATATTAATAATGATAGTTACTATAACATTATTAACGATAATACTAATAATTATCTTAATGATAATATAGTAATAATAATAATAACAATAACAATAACCATTTTTAAATAATGATATATATATATATTAATAATGATGATAATAATAATAATAATAATACTAATAATAATAATAATAATGATAATAATAATAATAATAATAATAATAATAATAATAATAATAATTGGATAATAATAATAATACTAATTATAACTTTAACGATAATAACGATAGTAATAATAAAAAAAATAACAATTTTTAATGATAAATCCCTTTTATTGATAAAGATAATAATAATGATAATAATAAGATAAAACTAGAACGACGATAAAAACGACGATAATAATAATCATTTTTAATAAAAATATCGAAAATTCAATTGATTATAACTTCTAATCCGTTCATCGAAACCATTCGATATCTAAAGGAAAAGTTCTTAATTTTTCGCTAGCTTTCCAAGGACTTGCATATCTTATACCTTATCTCAACCGCAAGTATAACTAATTCAAGATTCAACCTAACATATCTAAGGGCAATATCAAAAGTACAAGCATGCATAATCCTAAATACTCGAGCACTAGTCAGGGATACACTATTAATATGTAAAAGTTAAATTATGAGTACTCACATATCAATATTGAGATTCAATATTGCAGGAAAGGTACGTAGACGCAACGGAAATGATAAACACTATATTGACCTCACGAGCATACCCATGAACCATACTCAATCACCTCCATAGCTATAACCCATAATTTCCTTAATCCTATCCTACTCGAAAAACAATTTCGAAATCACTCGGACAGCACTCCGTCGTAATATTTTATGTATACTAATAATATCTTGAAATAATACGGAGTAAATATATATATGTAAATCGATTGAGAGAGTTTAGAGAAAAATATTTTCAAGTTTCTATGAAATAATGAAACCTATTGAATTCTATTTATAATAGATTTTTGAATTATTAAAGTGAATTATTAAAGTATGAATTATTAAAGTATGAATTATTAAAGTGAATTATTAAAGTATGAATTATTAAAGTGAATTATTAAAGTATGAATTATTAAAGTATGAATTATTAAAGTTAAAGTAAAGTAAAAATAAAGTAAAGGTAAAGTTTAAGTATAGTAAAAGTATAAAACTATGTACGTATAATACACATATAAATATATATAATATTAATTTAAATCGTTATATATATTTAATAAAATAAAATATAAATATCGTTATATTTATCATACTAGTTAAGTAATGAGTTGTCAAAAGTGGTTCTAGATATTTATAAAAGTTATATACGTTTTAATAATAAAGTTCTTTTTAAACTGAAAACGTTTTTGTACATTTGAAACTAAATAGATCAATCGAGTCTTTATGAGATTCAATCTTCCACTATCCTTTGTCTAGTTCTCAATGATTGACAATTTGTTCTTATTTATAAATCACTTTACCATTTACCGAATATTGTTAAAATGGAAAGATTTCTCAAATCAACGTGGGCCTTTCAACAGAGACTTGTAATCATAATTCAATATATCTGATAATTCAATCATTTGATCTTATCTTCTAATTCCATTGATAAACATTTTGAAACAGATACAATCATATAAAGTATTTAATCTAATATTTTGTTTACGTTTCAAGTTATAATATATATACATATATACATATATAATCATATTCGGTTAATGGTTCGTGAATCGTTGGAACTTGGTCGAGGTTGAATGAATGTATGAACATAGTTTAAAATTCTTGAAATTTAACTTAACAAATATTGCTTATCGTGTCAGAAACATATAAAGATTAAAGTTTAAATTTGGTTGGAAATTTCCGGGTTGTCACAGTACCTACCCGTTAAAGAAATTTCGTCCCGAAATTTAAGTGGAAAGGTCGTGAATGATAATAAGTATGTTTTCATGATGCATACGGGCTGAAAATTAGAGTTTTATCATCAGCGAATAATTTGGATAAACAATCCATTTATATGAAGAGTACGAATGAAGCTAACATAGAAGAGTGAAATGATCTTATCATTTGACGTAGATATGATTGATTCCCAGATTTCAAGGGATTTGAAGAAAATCTTCTTAATAAGATTTGACTCTCCGGTAATCAAGGGAATTAGGATCCGCTTTAAATGCGATCGTCCATTTTAATTGTTTTGTCGGATATTTTCTTATAAATTCACCTCCTTCGTTTCCTTACAACTCACACCTTCTGTTGATGCATTTCATACAAGTTCCTAGACATCTACCCACGTCCATTGCAGGTACAACAGTTTACAGGCCACCATGATTGCTCATTATTATCCTATCCGTGTTTGTATATGGTTACAGGAACTGCAGGAACGAGATTTAGATGTTTGACTATGTTAGACTTAGTCAGACGTACGAGTGAAGCCTCACTAGTACGGATGACAGGCTCATACGCACGGTTGATGCTGAGCTAAGTCACAATTACAACCTAAATGAGAAGACACGAGTGAGTGATCACCCGTACGGCTGATGAAGCCAACTCGTACGTGTGATGAATGAATCGTATGGGTGAGTCAACAGTAGGGGTATATAAAGTCTTATGTTCTTCATTTTAGGTTAAGCCTCTCATTTGTTACACACACTCAGATCTAGTGAGCTCCTCCGATTCTCTTTCAGTCCAAATCACCCAGGTGGTGAATAATAGCTCTAGGTGTTGATTTAATCACACTTGATTTAGTTGTGGTTTAACTAAATTAATCAAAAAAAAAAAACTTAACCTATTCACTAGAGGGTTTGATTCACTTGTTCCGCCATTGTGTGAGTTAAATCTGTTGATGTCTAAGTTCCTAGTCATGTTTCATCACCTTCTATTCTTTCCCCCTCAACTCATATTTTAAAGTATTCATCAATATGCTCCATCCAGTTCTGATTCTCGATATACTTCTAACTTTCATATCGGTCATTCTTCTTTTTCATCTACTACCGGAAGAATCTATTTACTTCTACTATACTCTTGGGTTTATAGTGTTTCTAGTTCTCCCGTGTCTTTATATTGCTATATGCATCGATATATATGGTTTATAATTTCTGGTTTGTCGTTGGGCTTTATATGTTCCCTTATATTTCAAAGTCTCTGCTTCTGTCTTCTATAATCATTATCATTCACAGTTAATGCTCTTTTTTATTTGCTGCAATTTATACCCCAATTTCTATTTCGGAGTTTTGTCCTTTCGTTTCTTCTTCTTGTGATTAAGCACCGCTTGTAATGGTCCAGAATTCACAGATATGAATTTCGGAATGAACATTGTTAATGTTCTAGGAAGGAAATTGTGATGGCACGATCTTGACTTGTCAAATTACTAGAATACCTTGGAAAAGGCCGAATCATCAAGAAATATTTTCTTGATATTTTAGAGGTTAAATAGAATACAAGAGTCGTATAACATGGCACATGATGATGTTATGATCTGTGAATCATCACGTTCCATTTAGAAACTCAGCATGACTTACTGTAATATAATCACATTGATCAAGTGTCATTATATTATACTAATTCATGCTTCAGTTCCCAACACTACTTCAAAATATTCCTATTTTAAACTTGAATGTTTCAGAATTTAGAAACTAAAATAGTTTCTTTTATGATGTAATACAAATAGCGCGAAGAGGTAAATGATTTCAAATAAGAAAAATTAAGAAAATATCTTCAGAAATATGGAGGATATTTATAATGAAAGATATGATGATATTTTAAAATTTCTAATATCAGAGGATGATGAAGAATATTGTCCGCATGGGTTTAGAATCAGGAGCAAGGTATTCGTTAATGACTTCAGCATGTACTGAATCATTTGGATCCTTTGAAGTCAGGTTCAGTCTTTGTAATTTGTCCACAGCCTCCTTCCTACTTTGCTCAATCCGTTTTCCAGTTTCAAAACTTCTCTTTTTCTGCGCTTTGCCAGCACACTTCATCATTATCATCCAGCTTTTACCGTTTAAAGTCGTTTATAGTTTTTGCTGCTTCATCAGCATTTTTTCCATTTTCGGAGAACCAATTCGTAGTTCGGAGTGTTTTTCAGAAACTTCACATTCAAATTAAGTCCAGAAGATAGACATTATATATACACATATAACTGTTGGCGTAGACATGCTGCGAGATTTCAAAATACTGATTTCTAATTCCCAATGATTCGTATGGCAATTCTCATTACAAGATGCGAATGAGTAAATGATGGGATTTTCAATGAATAATTATAATGACTTTTTGGAGAGGCTAAAGTCAAAGGGTAATGAAGTTGTTGGTACATCTGCTAATAATGTGGTGGAATGTAAAAGGTTCCCTGGTAACGATGGTGTATATCTCAAGGTTATAATAAGGTTAGTTTGACTGAAAAGTCGAAGTTGACTTGCTGGAGCTGTGACAAAACTGGCTACTTTGAATAGGGGTCGCAAAGTTATTTTTGCTAATAAATGCCAAAGAATCTGACGCGGATACGTTGTTTAAACTTTTACTTTGGTTTCAAGAGTTTTTCGGGTACATAACTGTGGGTAACATGTGGTTGGATCATCATCTCGATTGCTCATCATTCGAAGTGTCTTTCGAAATTTTCTAAGGGTTTGAACACAGATTGTAATCGTTAACATACATTTGATGTTCTAACACAGTTTTGAAGTCAAAATATAGCTTGTGAAAGATGTAAGGATCTAAGAGTGATGATTTTGGTCATATCTCAAGTTGAATTTTGAGATTTCAAAATCAGAATATGTAATTAAATTTTGAATGAGTATGGTTGTTTTGGTTTCTATAAAAGAATGTATATTGTTGTGAAAGTAGGGAGTATAATGGATGATTTGCTTAATCAGATTCGAAGAATGTAACATATTAATTGTGAATTTATATATCTCTCGGGTATTACCTACCCGTTAAAAAAATTTCACAATTAATATTTTGTACAAAAGAATTTTATTACAGTCTTTATGAAAATATATATATGTATATTTTCTTCAGATGTAACATATATTTAATGAGTTAATGTTAAATTAAACTCATTTGATTTACAGTTGAAACTAGAATTGAATAATCCCTAAAGGCTTTAAAACATAACTTTTATGCAGTATTTCTTTAATGACATTGGAATTATGAATCAATACTTCGTTATTTGTTGATGTATGATGTTCGGTTCGTGGAATTCTTGTGAATTTCGCAAAGTACGAATGATGTTATCTGAAAAGTTTCGGGTACATCGATGATGAAAGTGTAAAATCAAATATATACTTGATTTATTATGAATTGGAATTTGTTGAATTGCGACAGAGATTGTAGTTAACGCTGGTTAAGTTGCGGCCGAAGGACGTACATTATTGCATATTTGTAATATAAATTAACCGAGTAGTTAAGATTCATACACAATAGCTTAGCACGGAAAGATTTATTTCAATATATATATATATATATATATATATATATATATATATATATATATATATATATATATATATATATATATATATAATATACATATAATTTCTTCAGAGGGAATGAGTTAATTCTTCATAACTCGTTGATATAATATATACGTTATTGATTCGTAATGATGTCCACAGTGATTCTTGAACTGACGGAGTTTGTGAAGTTATCGGTGTTGTTGATTCGGATGTTGACTGTACTGACGATGCTGGTAACGCTGACGGTACTGTTGATGCTGTTGGTAAAGCAAGTTTAGCTTGTTAATCACACACCATTTTTGTCAGGGTTTCTACTCTTCCTTCTATCATTTTGGTTCGCTTAACTGATTTATGGTTAGGGCTAGATTAGATAATCTCTAAGACTTTAGAGATTACATAATCGCCGTGGAATGTTTCTCCAATGAAGTTATGAATTAATACTTCGTCAGTTATTGTTGTTGGTACTCCTTGGTATCTATGGTGCGTATGATGTTGATGCTCGTGGGACAGATTGTGAAGTTGAGGTTTACGACGCGGTTGTGGTTGGAGGTGGTAATGGTACTGTTGGCGTTGATGATGGTGGTACTGGTTATGCTGCTGATGCTGCTGCTGGTGTTTGTAATCTCTGCACCATATTCTCCAAAGCCACTACCCGAGCGCGAAGCTCGTTGACTTCTTCTATTACACCGGGGTGATTGTCGGTTCGGATGAGCGGATAAATAAAATCTAGAATTTGATGTAGTATATAATCGTGGCGAGATACTCTGGAAATGAGAGAGAAAATGGTGTTTCGGACAGGTTCGCCGGTAAGTGCTTCAGGTTCTTCGCCAAGAGGGCAATGTGGTGGATGGAAAGGATCGCCTTCTTCTTGTCTCCAATGATTGAGGAGGCTACGAACCCATCTCAAATTCATCCAAAATAGATGATGGCTGATTGGTTGATCCATTCCAGTCACACTGCTTTCGGAGCTTGAGTGGGATTCCATATCGGAATTCTAGGGACTTGAACTAATGATGAATTCCATTTCGTACGATTGGATAAAGGATTTTTTTTTTTCGATATGAAATGATACGATAATATATGATTTAGCAGATATGCTAAGATATGAATTTTTGTCTATACACTATTCATGCAATCAATGCAGCAAGACGTGTCTTAGACTAAAAATGATAAGCAGGTAATTTTCTGAGGATGATAAGTAGTTAATTTTCGACCAAAATGATAAGCAAAACTTTTGAAATGCAGACACGGTCGAAGTCCAGACTCACTAATGCATCCTATCGACTTATCTGTTAGACACACTAATGCAGACCTGGTTCGCTAAGACCACCGCTTTGATACCAACTGAAAGGACCCGTTCATATACATTATAAATGATTCTCAATAGTTGATTACATCGCGAGGTATTTGACCTCTATATGATACATTTTTCAGACATTGCATTCGTTTTTAAAAGATAAACTCTCTTTACATCGAAAATTGACAGACATGCATACCATTTCATAAGATTCAACTATAAATGACCTAATCTGTCATTTACTTAATAATAATCTCTATTGAACTCAACGACTTGAATGCAACGTCTTTTGAAATATGCCATGAATGACTCCAAGTAATATCTTTAAAATGAGCAAATGCACAGTGGAAGATTTATTTAACACCTGAGAATAAACATGCTTTAAAGTGTCAACCAAAAGGTTGGTGAGTTCATTAGTTTATCATAATCATTTATTTCCATCATTTTAATAGACCACAAGAATTTCATTTCCAGTTCTCATAAATATACGTCCCATGCATAGAGACAAAAATAATCATTCATATGGTGAACACCTGGTAACCGACATTAACTAGATACATATAAGAATATCCCCTATCATTCCGGAATCCTCCTTCGGACATGATATAAATTTCGAAGTACTAAAGCATCCGGTACTTTGGATGGGGTTTGTTAGGCCCAATAGATCTATCTTTAGGATTCGCGTCAATTAGGGTGTCTGTTCCCTAATTCTTAGATTACCAGACTTTAATAAAAAGGGGCATATTCGATTTCGATAATTCAACCATAGAATGTAGTTTCAATTACTTGTGTCTATTTCGTCAAACATTTATAAAAGCGCATGTATTCTCAGTCCCAAAAATATAAAGGGTAAAAAGGCAAATGAAACTCACCATACTGTATTTCGTAGTAAAAATACATATAACGTCATTGAACAAGTGCAAGGTTGGCCTCGGATTAACGAACCTAAATTAATTATATATATTTATGTGTTGGTCAATATTTATCTAACAAATTAGGTCAAGTCATAGTGTACCACAATCCTAATGCTCGAGACTAATATGCAAAAGTCAACAAAAGTAAATTTGACTCAAAATAATTTCCAAAAATCTATAAATGATTAATATATAGTTTAAATATCGTCGTTTTATATTTTTAAATATTTTTAAAAGATTTATTAGAGTAAATAATATAATTTATTTATTAATAAATAAAATTTTATATTAAATTTATATAATAAAATATACTTTTATATATATTAAGTAATAAAATTTATAGGGTTCATTTAATATCATAAAGATAATATGATAGGTATTATTAAAGTAAGTTATTACACGTAGTAAAATATGTTTGTATCATATATTTATTTGATAAAAGAATATCTATAATGATAGTAAGTAAAAGTTGTATTATTTTGTAATAATAATTATTATTATAAAAATATCAATATTTATAATTACTAAGATGACATTATGATAAAACGATAATTCTAATTATGATAACTTTAATATTTACGATAATTTTTAATATTATCTTTAAAATAATATTTCTATTTAAAATAATAATAATAATGATATTTTATAGTAACAAGGACATTTCTATTAAAATGATAATTTTTGTTAAAATGATAGTTTTCATACTAACGATACTTTTAATAATAATAGTAATGATAAAAATAATAAGAACTATAACTTTATCTAAATCAGTATCTTATAATATTTTAATTACATCATGATACTCTTACTCATTATTTCCTAATCGTTTCGTTTAATAGCTTTTAATCGTCTTTTATATCGTATTCATAATAATGATAATAATAGTAATCAAAATAATTAGGTGTTACAAATATTTATTTTAATTACACTAATATTAATAATGATAGTTACTATAACATTATTAACGATAATACTAATAATTATCTTAATGATAATATAGTAATAATAATAATAACAATAACAATAACCATTTTTAAATAATGATATATATATATATATATATATATATATATATATTAATAATGATAATAATAATAATAATACTAATAATAATAATAATAATAATAATAATAATAATAATAATAATAATAATTGGATAATAATAATAATACTAATTATAACTTTAACGATAATAACGATTGTAATAATAAACAAAATAACAATTTTTAATGATAAATCTCTTTTATTGATAAAGATAATAATAATGATAATAATAAGATAAAACTAGAACGACGATAAAAAAGACGATAATAATAATCATTTTTAATAAAAATATCGAAAATTCAATTGATTATAACTTCTAATCCGTTCATCGAAACCATTCGATATCTAAAGGAAAAGTTCTTAATTTTTCGCTAGCTTTCCAAGGACATGCATATCTTATACCTTATCTCAACCGCAAGTGTAACTAATTCAAGATTCAACCTAACATGTCTAAGGGCAATATCAAAAGTACAAGCATGCATAATCCTAAATACTCGAGCACTAGTCAGGGATACACTATTAATATGTAAAAGTTAAATTATGAGTACTCACGTATCAATATTGAGATTCAATATTGCAGGAGAGGTACGTAGACGCAACGGAAATGATAAACACTATATTGACCTCACGAGCATACCCATGAACCATACTCAATCACCTCCATAGCTATAACCCATAATTTCCTTAATCCTATCCTACTCGAAAAACAATTTTGAAATCACTCGGACAGCACTCCGTCGTAATATTTTATTTATACTAATAATATCTTGAAATAATACGGAGTAAATATATATATGTAAATCGATTGAGAGAGTTTAGAGAAAAATATTTTCAAGTTTCTATGAAATAATGAAACCTATTGAATTCTATTTATAATAGATTTTTGAATTATTAAAGTGAATTATTAAAGTATGAATTATTAAAGTATGAATTATTAAAGTGAATTATTAAAGAATGAATTATTAAAGTATGAATTATTAAAGTGAATTATTAAAGTATGAATTATTAAAGTGAATTATTAAAGTATGAATTATTAAAGTGAATTATTAAAGTAAATTATTAAAGTATGAATTATTAAAGTATGAATTATTAAAGTTAAAGTAAAGTAAAAATAAAGTAAAGGTAAAGTTTAAGTATAGTAAAAGTATAAAACTATGTACGTATAATACACGTATAAATATATATAATATTAATTTAAATCGTTATATATATTTAATAAAATAAAATATAAATATCGTTATCTTCATCATACAAGTTAAGTAATGAGTTGTCAAAAGTGGTTCTAGATATTTATAAAAGTTATATACGTTTTAATAATAAAGTTCTTTTTAAACTGAAAACGTTTTTGTACGTTTGAAACTAAATAGATCAATCGAGTCTTTATGAGATTCAATCTTCCACTATCCTTTGTCTAGTTCTCAATGATTGACAATTTGTTCTTATTTATAAATCACTTTACCATTTTTCGAATATTGTTAAAATGGAAAGATTTCTTCAAATCAACGTGGGCCTTTCAACAGAGACTTGTAATCATAATTCAATATATCTGATAATTCAATCATTTGATCTTATCTTCTAATTCCATTGATAAATATTTTGAAACAGATACAATCATATAAAGTATTTAATCTAATATTTTGTTTACGTTTCAAGTTATAATATATATACTCATATACATATATAATCATATTCGTTTAATGGTTCGTGAATCGTTGGAACTTGGTCGAGGTTGAATGAATGTATGAACATAGTTTAAAATTCTTGAAATTTAACTTAACAAATATTGCTTATCGTGTCGGAAACATATAAAGATTAAAGTTTAAATTTGGTTGGGAATTTCCGGGTTGTCACATTAATTGTGGATAATTTCCACTCTGTGCAACACACGGGTATTTATCAGTTATCTGATATCTTTCGTACATCATTTGGCAATCCAAACGAAGTCCAAATTAAATAAACAAACCTGTTCTGTGTCCCTTGTCACGAACTGGTCTCAACCAAATAGTCAAATGACTATAAACATTTAACTAATAAAATAACAATATAAACGCACACAAGGGCAAAATGGTCATTTCATCTAGGCCCAATTATCGGGTGTTACATTATGCTTATTTAAACTTCCGTAATCATGATGTTTGACGTTTTGATTTTAATTAATTGTTACCTGGGTTAATTGTCCTTTGTCCTGGTTTATTTGATACCTATCTGGTTTTTGTCCATAATAGTCCATCGGTCATAATTATAAAATGCTTGTCAAATTAACCTTATTCCCGAAGTCAAATATTCCAACTAATTAGAGATTCGAACTGTAACAAGGTTTTAATACTTTGTTAACAATTACATCAATTATCCTTGTATGTAATCCACCCCTGTTTTAATGAGATATGAATATTAATTTACCCACTTGATCAGAATGGATAATCAATTACCCAACCCAAATAATTAATTAAATGATCGTAAAAGATGTCGTATAAACGTCACTAAATAGAACATACATAATCATTTTAATAATTATTAGATTAACTAATTTGAAGATAGGTTTGACAGATTCTAATGAGTTGTCATTCGATTAGACAATACCCCCTATCTATTAATAGTCAATAATCCAATGTCCACAAGTGTCGGTCTTTTTTCCAAACATTATTATGGTACAAAATCTAATAACCCCGTCTTAATATTTAGTCTAACATCACGATTACTTTGGCTCAAATAAGCATAATAATAACTTAGTTACGAGACATTAATTTAAAAAGGAAGAACATAGCTTACAGTGGTGATTAATCGCGTAGCGTTGCACAGACAGAATTTCGACTTAAAACCCGTAAAACATTCTTAAAATAACTTTATTATTATTAACTTAAAATTAAAATTATATTATAAATATATATATTTATGTTACATATGAAGGAAAAGAAAAAGGTATGTTTTACTCGTCGAAAAATGATGAATTTATAGGACCTGGCCAAATTTCCGGCTTCATGCGATCGCATGAAAAATGGTCTTCCTGGCCATGCGATCGCATGGCCAGCTGGATCAGGCCACCTACTTTTGTTTTCTAGTTTTGCCGACGTTTTAATATATATATATATATATATATATATATATATATATATATATATATATATATATATATATATATATATATATATATATATATAATTTTAAGAATTATTTATATATTATATTATATTTATGTGCATAGTTGACTTGTAATTTTAGCTCCGTTGCGTCGCGCGTTGATAGTTGGCTCAAGTCACGGTTCCGGATTTTCGAACGTCCTTTCGTACGCGGAGATATCTTGTACTTTGCGTTTCGTGGCTTGCACTCTTGTAATTTTTAGACGTTTCTCATCATTAAATTAAACCACTTGAATTATATCTTGTACATTTGAGCTTTTTGGTCATTTGCGTCTTCAAATCGTCGTTTTCTTCTTTTGTCTTCGCACTTATTTATTTAAACGAATATTACATAAAAATAGAACAATTACAACTAAAAGCTTTACATATTGGAAGGATATTGTGCCTAAATATATGTTCATTTGGAGCACTATCAAATATCCCCACACTTGAGCGTTGCTTGTCCTCAAGCAATACAGAACTTAATATAAAATTACACTTCACTCGAATCACTTTTTTTATTCTCACACTTTATACATCAGTGATTTTGATACGGCGGTATGAACAATGATAGTAACGATGTGGTTTACAGTCCCACATGACTATAAAAATTTAGATCCTTTAAGGAAATTAGATCTTTATGAAAACATTTGATCTTTTGAAAATTCATTCTAGATTTTATCTTAGATAAGTTTTCCAGAATAACCCTTCACCGGTGTTCGCAAATTGTTTTTGTGGGTTTGGTGGGTTTTAGATTTGAAAATTTTAGCTCAAAACTTATGGTTTTGTGTCACCCACTTGCTAACCTTGTATTAGGAAAGCACACGTCCAGTATACTTGCTTTGTATATTACCTTTCGGTAAACTACCGTCTGGTTGTAAAGGAAAGCGTTGAACAAGCAACTGTTAAGGCAATGTCCCGTGACATGCTTTTGATTATGGTCTATATCGTGTCGGATGCAATTACTATCCTTTGTAGGAGCAATAGTAAAGATCACCCTATAGTTTTTCGGTGTGGCACAAGGTCTTGTCTATGACCATGCTATGCAACCACCGTTCTTACGGTTGACACCCGATCTGGTTCAGGTGACCTAATGAATTCCAGGTGAATTCCTAGGATTTTACGTTCAATGGTAATGAACGCATTGAAAATGGGTTTTCAGAAAACAAACCGGTTTGTAATTTTGATCAAAATATTTTCTCGTTCAAGCTCGAGTTTCGATATCATTGAATTCCATGAGTTTGTAATTCTCAATCTTTAAAGTCAATCTCAAGGATTGAGTAATATTAGGCTTAAAAGCTGATTTTTAATCATTAAGGAGATTATCCTTTTCTGGGGGTCTGATTCATTAGTCTTATCAAGCTAATTTGCATGGCACCCTCCCCATTTTACGAGACAGATCCTCTCATGATTAGGATAAGTCTGACCACTTGGCGACCCTGTTTGATGCTGAGGTCCGTGGATTTCCTGCTGATTTTAGAGATGACTTTTCTAGATTTTTCGTCAACCTACAGCTGGTCTGGACGACAACTTCCTGACCTAAATCAAGAAGTGCGTGTCTTTTTCGGAAGACTTTACTTCCTTTTAATGATGGAATTGATTCATCGTGCAGATCCATCTTTCTTTCAAATATATTACAGTAAATTAGGTAAAACTGATTAAAATCGTTCAAAACAAAAGCACCTGCAATAATCTTGTACAAATATGTGATATATGTTTTAAATAACTTGGTAAATTTTTCCCACACTTAGCTTTTATTTATTTTTTTTCTTTGCCTTTTTATTCTCCTCTATTCCATTTTAAATGAATTCTAATGTTTTGGGTTGTTTCTCCATTTATATTCTCTCCGAGGTAACAATAATTTCGGCATTAACACCTAGTTTTATCGTTCATAAATATGTATAAACATGATTTTGAATTCATTTAGTTGAAAATTTTTCAAATTTTCACAAAATTTGGCAATTAAACTAAGTGTAAACTCGAGAGAATTTATAACCCTTCCCCACACTTGAGATCATGCAATGCCCTCATTTGCATGAAATCAAACTATGATTATAAATTCATGAGGGTGATTAGTGTAGAAAAGTGATTAAAAATACCGAGTTTGCAAACATATTATTTTATATCACATTTGATGTTTTGCGTCTTGTCGTCAAAATTAGTAGCTTTTGCTGAACTTAATGTCAGACTTTGAAAGTGCTTTGTTTTACCCTGTTTTGTACATAAGATAAGCTACAAATATATATATATATATATATATATATATATATATATATATATATATATATATATATATATATATATATATTATAAAACCTTTATTTATTAAAATAATTTAAATGAATAATTTTTTAAAATTTTGTTTCCTTTTACTTTAGGTAGTTTCGGTATGTTTATCTAGTCCGTCCCTCGACAAAATTTAAAATTTGTCGTTTTTAAAGCGATTGTTTTAAAAGCAAAAATTTTTGGATTTTTTTTATATACTTTAGATCAATAATATTAAAAATAATGATAACAAAATTTTTCGCCCCGCCCTCGGGTAAAGCAATTTCGGTTCCATGACCTAGTCTTCAACTTACGATGAATTTTAGAAATAATTTTTTTAAACTTAATGAAATAAAGTAATTTTTTTTTGTTTTTTTTTAAATCACACAAAAATTAAATTTAAAAAAATGCAAATTAATTTCATACAAAACCTACAAAACAAAAATTCAGAATGGGGGGAGAAAACTAGTTCTTTAGTGTCTGCTAGTGGAAAAGACCAATCGGATTCTATTCTCAGAACTACACGAGAACAGAACAACTAACCCTAGACAACATTATTTCTTAGAACATTTGAATCTCCCCACAATGTGGTGTCGAAATTGTGATTAACTTCATCGTCAATTTCTTTTGGACCATAATCAACTTGCATATCTGTGATTTTTGCTTTAAGCCATTGGTCGAATTCCTGTGTAATTTCCACAAATTCAACTAGTTTTGCCTTTTCTTTAGGCGATAGATTGGATACTAACCGGTTACATAACTTAAAGTTCCCCTTGGTTCTAGCATCGCGAATCCATTTAATAAGTTTCTTCATTGAACTATTAATAATGGGGTTATTTAATTTCATATCAACAACGGGGTTCTTTGTTATCAGGTCATCATTAGGTTTTACTTCATCTTCCCCACACTTAGGCGTTTTATTATTGTTAAGCACTACCGTTGGAGTTGGTAAAACAATATGCTTCTCATTAATCGTTTTTGTTGGTTCAACGGTTTTGGTTGGTGGAGATTTAGACTTTCAACTCACAAAGGTGATCAATTTTTCATCATTACTAAGTGTCATTCTACCCTCTCTTACATCAAATAACGCCCCGGTGGACGCTAAGAATGGTCGACCTAAAATTAGAGGAATGTTTGGGTCCTCTTCTATGTCAATGACAATGAATTCGACTAGAAAGGTTAAATTACTCACTTGAACGGGTAGGTTGTCAGTAATTCCAACTGGGTGCCTAATGGTTTGATCAAAGAGTCGAACACTCATTTCCATTGGACTTAACTCACCTACTCCTAATCTCTTATATAATAAAAGAGGCATAATACTCACACTTGCACCTAAATCTGCTAGTGCATCATACATGACACAATCACTAAGTAGACAAGGAACAATAAATTCACCCGGATCACCCAACCTGGGTGGAACTTTTATTGGAACTGTCTTCACCGGGTTTATTTTTACGATTTTTGTTTCTTGTACTTTCTTATTCTTCTTCTTCTTCTTTTCAGAGGTATCACAAACTTTATTACCTATTACTTGCTCATACTCAACTCATTTTCTTGGAAACGGGATGGGTGGTCTGTATGGTACCACCACTGGCTTTACATACTCGGGTGGTGGTGGTGTTGTAACTTCTTCATTGTTACTCACATCAAAAACCTTCCCATCATCTGATGCTGGTTTTTCAGAATTCGTTGACAACATATTAACATTCTCATTCCGAGGATTTACTTCAGTATCACTCGGTAGTTTTCCTTGTTCCCTCTTACTCATCATGCTAGCAAGAGTACCTACGTGTTTTTCTAGATTCAAAATGGAAGCTTGTTGAGTTCTTAATGATTGATCAAACCTCTCATTTGTTTAGGTTTGAGATGTAATAAATTGTGTTTGAGATTCCATTAGCTTTGCCATCATTTTTCCAGATTTGCCTTTTTCTCTTCGGTTTGTTGTGGTGGTTTATACAAGCTAGGTCTTTGTTGATTGAAAGTGTTGTTTTGAGTTGGTTGGTTATTCAGACCTTGTTGGTTGTACGAGTTATTGTTAGGTCCATTTGGATTGTAAAAAATGTTTTGATTTCGATTGAAGTTCGGCCTTGGCAGTTGATAATTATTTTGATAATTATTTCCCGGCCTTCGGTTCATGTAGGAAACATTCTCTCGTTGTTCCATGGTTTGCTCAATGTGACAATCTTTCATTAAATGTGGTCCACCGCATTGCTCACAACTGATTCGTATTGCGTGAATATCTTTATTCATCTTTTCCATTCGTCTCTCGAAAGCATCTATTTTTGCGAAAACGGAATCAAATTCATGGCTAGAATCAGCTCTAGCCGCTTTAGATGATTGAAAGATATCTTTTTCCTGATGCCACTCATGTGAGTGAGAAGCAGTGTTATCAATAATTTTGTAAGCTTCAGTTGCAGTTTTCTTCATAATGGAACCACCAGCTGTTATGTCGATGTCTTTTCGTGTAGTAATGTCGCATCCTTGATAGAATATTTGTACTATTTAATAAGTGTCTAAACCATGTCGCATCCTCTTAACAACTTTACAAATCTTGTCCACGCCTCATATAGAGTTTCATTTGGCTTTTGTGTGAACTTAACAATTTCTCCTTGAAGTCTCACGGCTTTAGATGCCGGAAAGAATTGTTTAAGAAAATTTTCAACTAAGACATCCCATGTGTCAATCGCCCCTTCAGGTGACGATTCTAACCAATCTTTGGCTTCTCCCTTTAAAGTCCAGGGAAATAACATGAGATATATCTGTTCATCCTCAACTTCTCGGATTTTAAATAGAGTACAGATTCTATTAAAGGTTCGAAGATGTTCGTTTGAATCTTCTTTTGGCATACCACTATATTGGCATTGATTAGTTACCATGTGTATGATTTTCCCTTTGATTTCATAATCTGGTGTATTAATGTCTGGTTTAATAATAACGTATCCTTGGCCAGTGCGTGTGGCTCTCATTCGATCTTCCATACTTAGATGTTCCAGATTTTCCATTATTGAATTTGTTGAATCTGAATCACTAAGGGATTCTGATTTAATGGTTTCTTCCTCGACAATCTCTGGATGAGTGATTTGTGGTTCAGGAGGAATGATTAGTGGTTCAGGATCTCTGAATTGTCCCTGAATATCCTCCAGATTCTCAATTTTGAGGTCGGGTTCAAAAAATGGATTATCGGAAATTTGAGTTGGAGTACTTGGTCGACTAGATGATGATTCTAAAGAAAAATCAATGGCGACAATGTTGGCTAGATGTCTTGATCGAGTTACAGGTGGTGAACGTATGAAAGGTGGTGAACGTTTTGCTCAGTGCATTCACTGAATATCCTATTAGTTATAAAAATAAAAATTATATAAGTTATCAAATTAATAGACTTTTCTGATTTTGCCCACGTTTCGAATAGCCAATAGATGCAGCAGGTAGCCAGAACCCTTTAAATCGGAAGCCCACAACTCGCCACTAACAAATCCAACTATTACTACGAACCAGAAAATTTTGGATGTCTATCAATTTAACCACTTAAAATAATTTTTCATTTTGAAATTTTAGAGAAGAAATAGAAAATTCTATGTCCTAAAAACTAGAGCGTCGAGAAATAAGAAAGAAAAAGAGCGTCGAAAAACGTCAAAAAATAAAAATCGAAAAATAAAAATAAGAAAGAAAAACGTCGAAACTTAAAAGTCTAAAAACTAAATCTAAAAAGTTGCGCCTAAAGGTATTAAAGCTTAAAGGAATTCTATATCCAAAACGGCAATAACTTAAAAGGCACTAAAATCTATAAAATATTAAAGCGATAAGCGACGTCGTAAAATTCTAGAGCATCTAAATCTTAGTCTAAAGAAAAAGTACTTAAGGGATTTTTTGGCAAAGCCTAAAAATCTAGAAATAAAAATAACTACGGTAAAATACTAGTCTTAAAACTAATTATGAATGATAAATATACAATTTACGAATTAAACGATTAAAAAGATACGAAATATAAAAATAAAAACTTAAATTTTATAAGAATTAGTACAATTTTTATAAAAATATTATTTTTATATTATTATTTTATAAAAGTATTAATTTTTTAAATAATAAAACTAATTAACACTTAATATTACAAATTAAATAAAAAAACTAAAACTAAATATTAAATAATTAAACCCTAATCTTAATTAATAATAATAATTATTATTAATTACAACCCTAATTCGACTGATCCAATGTTTCAGGCCTGTCAAATCAGCTCATGCGATCGCATGAGCTGAGTGTTGTAAATCCATGCGATCGCATGGTTCGTGGATCCAGGCCAGATGTTGGGCTGCTACAGTTGGGCCCGATTACTTTTACTCTTTTTTTTCTGTTTTAATATTTATATAAAATATTTATATAAATTAAATAAAACTTATATTTAAAAACTAAAATATAAATAAAAATACTTTATAATTTTATATATTTTGAACAACTATTAAAAATATATATATTTTGTTTTTGTTTTTATATTTTTGTATTTTTAATATTTAAAACATATTTTTACAAAAAGAAATTAAAACTTAATAAAAATCTTTTTTTTATATAGCGTTTCGCTTTCGGGTCCCCGGCAGCGGCGCCAAAAACTTGATGTGTGCAGCGGTGTATACGAAATAGTTATATTTTTATTGCGAAATACTATTAAATACGATACAATTTTACACAAGTTATTTATTTATTTATTGAATGGAATATACCTAAACCTTGCTACAACACTTATAGGCAGTGTACCTAATCGTAGAGTAGTGTAGTTTTTAGTAAGTCCGGTTCATTTCACAGGGAGCTAGCTGAATTTAACGCTATATTTTTTTACAACTATATTTATATAAAATATATATAATTATATATAGTAATATTATTATAAAAGGGTTTTTTACCGTTTAATGACTGGTTTGTCGATTTTATATTTTAAGCGTAAAGATAAATGACAATAATATAAATGATAGAATTTAAATTGCGATAAAGTAAATTGCAGTAATTAAAATGACAGTAAATAAAGGTACGATGAAATATGAAACAAAAGTATTATGCTTATTTAAACTTCCGTAATCATGATGTTTGACGTTTTGATTTTAATTAATTGTTACCCAGGTTAATTGTCCTTTGTCTTGGTTTATTTGATACCTATCTGGTTTTTGTCCATAATAGTCCATCGGTCATAATTATAAAATGCTCGTCAAATTAACCTTATTCCCGAAGTCAAATATTCCAACTAATTAGGGATTCGAACTGTAACAAGGTTTTAATACTTTGTTAACAATTACACCAATTATCCTTGTATGTAATCCACCCCTGTTTTAATGAGATATGAATATTAATTTACCCACTTGATCAGAATGGATAATCAATTACCCAACCCGAATAATTAATTAAATGATCGTAAAAGATGTCGTATAAACGTCACTAAATAGAACATACATAATCATATTAATGATTATTAGATTAACTAATTTGAAGATAGGTTCGACAGATTCTAATGAGTTGTCATTCGATTAGACAATACCCCCTATCTATTAATAGTCAATAGTCCAATGTCCACAAGTGTCGGTCTTTTGTCCAAACCTTAATTATGGTACAAAATCTAATAACCCCTTCTTAATATTTAGTCTAACATCACGATTACTTTGGCTCAAATAAGCATAATAATAACTTAGTTACGAGACATTAATTTAAAAAGGAAGAACATAGCTTACAGTGGTGATTAATCGCGTAGCGTTGCACGGACAGAATTTCGACTTAAAACTCGTAAAACATTCTTAAAATAACTTTATTATTATTAACTTAAAATTAAAATTATATTATAAATATATATATTTATGTTACATATGAAGGAAAAGAAAAAGGTATGTTTTACTCGTCGAAAAATGCTGAATTTATAGGACCTGGCCAGATTTCTGGCTTCATGCGATCGCATGAAAAATGGTCTTCCTGGCCATGCGATCACATGGCCAGCTGGATCAGGCCACCCACTTTTGTTTTCTAGTTTTGTCGACGTTTTAATATATAATATAATATATATATAATTTTAAGAATTATATATATATTATATTATATTTATGTGCATAGTTTACTTGTAATTTTAGCTCTGTTGCGTCGCGCGTTGATAGTTGGCTCAAGTCCCGGTTCCGGATTTTCGAACGTCCTTTCGTACGCGGAGATATCTTGTACTTTGCATTTCGTGGCTTGCACTCTTGTAATTTTTAGACGTTTCTCATCATTAAATTGAACCACTTGAATTATATCTTGTACATTTGAGCTTTTTGGTCATTTGCGTCTTCAAATCGTCGTTTTCTTCTTTTGTCTTCGCACTTATTTATTTAAATGAATATTACATAAAAATAGAACAATTACAACTAAAAGCTTTACATATTGGAAGGATATTGTGCCTAAATATATGTTCATTTGGAGCACTATCAATAGTATTTCGTACCCCTCCACTGCATACATCATCCCCCCAGTTCGATACTATGCACAAGTATTGCGCATGGTGTCGAACTCAACTGCTATCAATTCCGTGACAGCCGTCACGTCACCTGTCACGTTGCATTAAATTCTCTCCTTGGGTTGTCTTCTGACACGTGTACGGTCAAGATTCATTATGGCCATCTCTTCCCCTTCTATAAATAGAACTTTCTTCATTCATTTTTTACTTTTCTTTCTCCTCTCTCCGACATGGCCTATCGCGCTGACTTTTCCAACGTTGGCTCCATCCCTTCATCCATCTCTACCGAATACGTAGTGCATATCTCAAAGCGCTATCCTCCCATGATATCCCTTTCGCCCGCCGTTCCTGAACGTTTAGACCGGGCCAACCGTGCTCTTAGCGGAAAAGTAGCCGTTTATAGTGTAGTAGTGTTCGAGCGTGGAAATATGCGCATTCCGCCTACGAATTTCATCTTGCACGTACTTTCTCATTTTAACCTTGGCATAGGTCAGTTGGATCCCAAAAGCGCCTGTCACCTTGTTGTTTTTCAGATGTGGTGCAGGGCACACGACTTTATTCTTACGGTGAATTTGTTCAAGAACATATTTTCTTGCGAACGGCTTGATACAGGTTGGTTCTCTTTACGTGACAATGTTCACTTTACTAGCGAGCCATCAGAGGAGAATCCGCGCGATTGGAAAGAGCGTTACTTCTTCGTGGATGATACCTTCATCCCATTAGAGTTCTTAAATGTGAGTGCTTAGAAATACGGTTTCGATGGCAGCTTAAATATGGCGCCACCTTTAAGCTCAAGTGAAAAGTCAATGATGGATAAATGCGTAGGTCGCACGCTTCCCTTATGTGCGTATAGCAACAGTGTGCTGTATGCTGGTGGGATATCCACACATTGGCCAGATCCTAACTACTCTCCTCACTTCAGTCGTCATCTGCAAGGTATGTAGAGCCTTTTACCTTCTTTTATTCTTAATCTTCTTTAACGCTCTTACCCATTGTTGACAGCAATATCTTTCTCTGAGTACCTCGAGTTCTCTTCTTCTACTTCAATAGTGGTGGATCGCATGCCTTTAGGGAAAGTCTTTTCTTCTAAACGGACTGTCGACGCGGCTTCTATTTCTGGCCCTTCGCGCAAGAAGAAAAAGAAGAAGGTCGCGACGTAGTATGCTGACTTGCCCAAGCGATGTCCTCGCGGGAAACTCGTTCCACCACATCATGGCGTGCATGCTCCGAAGAAATGCAAAAGATCTACTGCTTCTTCCCCTTCAAAGCGAGCTCGTACTGGTACACTGCGCACCTCCTTTGTTACTTATTTTGTTTGTACTTCGACATTACTTAATTGTTATCATTCTGATACAGATGATGGGCACGGTAGTAATGCGAGAGGGAGTGCGGATAGACCTCATCCATCTCCCATTCAGATCGACAGTGACTCTTCTGTTGAAAGGCAACGCCCGAACTCGGCGGGTTCCTGTAAGGGTAAGAAAGTCCAGAGCCTTAGGCCGAGCGATGAGTCTTCCGACGATGAATTCTCCGTGATGAGGGATACCATAATGCGCCTTTGCGGCAAGCTTGATAAGGCGCAACATGCGATCAAAAGTGTTCAGGCGCAACTAGATCGCGCTAACCTTCAGAACAGCGATCATGAGGAAACTATCCGTGTGCTACGCGCACAATGCGCCGAGTTGGAGCAGCGAGCGAGGTCGGATGCTCACGAGTTTGAGGTGCTAAAGGCAGGTCTTCCTCGTATAGTTGATCATGCTTTAAACAGCGCTGCCGTAAATGATCGCTATGAGAGCGCTTTAAAAGCTATACAGGATATCAAGCGTCTTCACTTTTGGGATATCGTAAAGGAACATATTCAGGTGCCCACTATTCTTCTTAAAGAGATTCGAGACTGTCTCATTCCTGGAGCGCGAAAAGTCGCTAGGGAGGCCTGCAGAGCGCTACATCACATCCCTATTCCCCAACTTGAGGAGTTGTTACGCAACCCGCGAGTGTCGGCGGGAGAGTTGATAGATTCTGAGTTGTAATTTTGTTTTGTAATGCCATAATGCGTCACGACGCGTGTAACATTTTGTATTAAGTGTATTTTTCGCAATAAATGGAAAATGTATTATCGCGATGTAAGCGCGTGATGTACTTAATTTTCGTATTCTTGTTTCATTACTGGTAATTATCGCTATTTTATACTCTTGGCGTGCCGTCGCTAACCTTCATGTGTGCTGATGTGCACTCAACACACACTTGGGTCGCGCGCTCGCAATCGCGTTGAAGAGTCTTCCAAACGTTAGTTTGGGACTGTGGTCAAGCGCGACCAATGCTTTTTGTTTATAGTCATGGCTTGCAGATCCCTAGGTCTGCTCGGGTGGAACTAGGTCAACCCAATGACCGTCGCTCTCCGGTAATAAGTCTAGTCTGTCGCCAAACAGACTTCTGTCGCGCGGGAGCTAGGGAAAGTCATCCCTTAAGTAGGCAGGAACGCGCTAGTATTTCACTGTGCGCGTGCAGTTCAAATCATAAAGCTATTCAGCTCTGAGAGGCACGTGAAAACGTAACTGAAGATGACTTAATGCTTTAATATAATCGAAAAACGAGTTTACAATAGCGCAGTACACGGTTGACTTACAAAGGCGCGTTGTTTAGTAATTACATGTAAGTCTAGACAAAGTAGATGATTGATCAAGTCTCCTATTTTCTATATTATATGTAGCATTTTTTAAGCGCGGTAGCATGCCAGGTCCGCTTGATTGGATTTCCCTTAAGCTCTGCCAGTTTGTAAGTTCCGGTGTTACTGATCCCAACGACCTTGAAAGGTCCTTCCCAGTTTGGCCCCAACTTTCCAGTGTTCTGGGCCCTTCTTGCTTGGTTGTCGTGCCACACAAGGTCTCCCACCTTGTAAGTTCTTGCCTTTACGCGCTTGTCGTAATATTTTGCAATGCGCTGCTTGTTGGCGGCTTCTTGGATTGCTACCATTTCCCTGCGCTCCTCCACATAATTTAGGTTAGCGCAACCTTTCGTCGTCCTCGCCCTCACTGTATGACAAAATCCTTTCCGTCGGAACTGTTATTTCCACTGGTATTACCGCCTCTGAACAGCACACCAAACTGAATGGTGTCTCTCCTGTGCTGTTCTTGTGCGTTGTTCTGTGCGCCCATAAGACTTTTGGTAGCTCATCCACCTATCCACTGCGCTTCATTCCCAATCTTGCTTTGATGGCGTGCACGATGTCTCTGTTCATAACCTTACATTGACCATTGGTCTGAGGGTGCGCCACGGAGGTGAAGCGTTGTTTGATATTCAAATCCTGACACCAACTGCGGAAGGGGTTGCCTCTAATTGTGTACTGTTATCGCTAACAATCTCGTTAGGTACGCCAAACCTGCATACGATGCTTTCCCAGAAAAAGTCTCTGACCTGCTTACTGGTGATAGTGCGCAGTGGCTTTGCTTCCTCCCATTTAGTGAAGAAGTCGATAGCTACCACCAGGTACTCAGCATTTCCCGCACTCTTTGGGAAAGGTCCCACTATGTCGATAGCCCATTTGTAAAATGGCCATGGCGATACGATAGGTATCATAGGTTGTAAAATCAGAAAAGCAATACACGGATCGATGGTTAGGGGTGTTGTCATTAAGCAAGAGATCGTGGGTTCGAGCCTGGGCAGAGGCGTTTAATTTTTTTAGGCTTGATACATTAAGGTAGTCTTTTTATCATTTTTATTATTATTATTATTATTATTATTATTATTATTATTATTATTATTATTATTATTATTATTATTATTATCATAAGTATTAGTATTATTATTAGTAGTATTCTTATCATTATAGTTATTAATATAAATATTAAGTATAATTATTATTAGTAAAATCATTATTTTTATAGTTATTATTAGTAGTATTCATTATTATTAAACTTATCATTTTTATTAAAATTATTATTATTATTATTAAAAGTATTATTATTATTATTACAAATTATTTTAGTATGATTAAAATTATTTTTTTACAAACAAAAGATATTTATATAGAAATATATTTATTACATATATCATAAGTATATCTAAAATAACATATGTAGATATATATAACATTGGAAATAATAAGTACATTACTACTTTAAATAATTAATATATGTAACCTAGTCTGAATGCCATTACATGTTCATTACATGTTTTAATATATACAAAACTGATATATGTTCGTGAATCTGAGGTCAACCCTGCATTGTTCGGTTCCGTCGTATGCATATTTTTACTACAAAATATCGTATTGTGAGTTTCATTTGCTCCCTTTTTAAATGCTTTTGCAATATATATTTTTGGGCAGAGAATACATGCACTGCTTTTATAAATGTTTGACGAAATAGACACAAGTACTTAAAACTACATTCTATGGTTGGATTACTATACCGAATATTGCCCCTTAACTTGGTAACCTAAGAATTAGGGAAATGACCCCTAATTAACGTGAATCCTAAATGTAGATCTACGGGCACTGACCAGCCCCAGTCAGAGAATTTGAACTGCTTTAGTACTTCAATTTATATGGTGATTGTGATTGCCGATTTATGGCATACTTGCGAGTATGCGGGGGATATTCCATATGCATTATGTTAATGTCGGTTACCAAGTATTCATCATATGAATGATTTTTATACACTTTCGAGTGTAAGGTTATTTATGAAAAATGAAATCTTGTGGTCTATTAAAATTATTGAAATGAATGTTTATGATAAACCTATGAACTCACCAACCTTTTGGTTGACACTTGAAAGCATGTTTATTCTCAGGTATGAAAGAAATCTTCCGCTGTGCATTTGCTCATTTTAAGGATATTACATGGAGTCGTTCATGGCATATTTAGGACAGTACCTCGCAATGGGACCAAATATTGATGACTTCATCCAGATGGATTAGGACGGGTCATCACACAACCCGTCAATCGGGACACCATCAATACATAACCACATTCCATCTAAAAAGTCCATAATGGAATAGTAATGCCAAACCATCTGCTAATATGTTGCCAAATCTGAGAGCTAACAGTGCATGTACAAAATAATCGATGTTCATTCTAAGGTTCAACATTACATAGACCAACGTTACATAGACCGCAAAAGATCTACTACTTCTTCCCCTTCAAAGCGAGCTCGTACTGGTACACTGCGCACCTCCTTTGTTACTTATTTTGTTTGTACTTCGACATTACTTAATTGTTATCATTCTGATACAGATGATGGGCACGGTAGTAATGCGAGAGGGAGTGCGGATAGACCTCATCCATCTCCCATTCAGATCGACAGTGACTCTTCTGTTGAAAGGCAACGCCCGAACTCGGCGGGTTCCTGTAAGGGTAAGAAAGTCCAGAGCCTTAGGCCGAGCGATGAGTCTTCCGACGATGAATTCTCCGTGATGAGGGATACCATAATGCGCCTTTGCGGCAAGCTTGATAAGGTGCAACATGCGATCAAAAGTGTTCAGGTGCAACTAGATCGCGCTAACCTTCAGAACAGCGATCATGAGGAAACTATCCGTGTGCTACGCGCACAATGCGCCGAGTTGGAGCAGCGAGAGAGGTCGGATGCTCACGAGTTTGAGGTGCTAAAGGCAGGTCTTCCTCGTATAGTTAATCATGCTTTAAATAGCGCTGCCGTAAATGATCGCTATGAGAGCGCTTTAAAAGCTATACAGGATATCAAGCGTCTTCACTTTTGGGATATCGTAAAGGAACATATTCAGGTGCCCACTATTCTTCTTAAAGAGATTCGAGACTGTCTCATTCCTGGAGCGCGAAAAGTCGCTAGGGAGGCCTGCAGAGCGCTACATCACATCCCTATTCCCCAACTTGAGGAGTTGTTACGCAACCCGCGAGTGTCGGCGGGAGAGTTGATAGATTCTGAGTTGTAATTTTGTTTTGTAATGCCATAATGCGTCACGACGCGTGTAACATTTTGTATTAAGTGTATTTTTCGCAATAAATGGAAAATGTATTATCGCGATGTAAGCGCGTGATGTACTTACTTTTCGTATTCTTGTTTCATTACTGGTAACTATCGCTATTTTATACTCTTGGCGTGCCGTCGCTAACCTTCATGTGTGCTGATGTGCACTCAACACACACTTGGGTCGCGCGCTCGCAATCGCGTTGAAGAGTCTTCCAAACGTTAGTTTGGGACTATGGTCAAGCGCGACCAACGCTTTTTGTTTATAGTCATGGCTTGCAGATCCCTAGGTCTGCTCGGGTGGAACTAGGTCAACCCAATGACCGTCGCTCTCCGGTAATAAGTCTAGTCTGTCGCCAAACAGACTTCTGTCGCGCGGGAGCTAGGGAAAGTCATCCCTTAAGTAGGCAGGAACGCGCTAGTATTTCACTGTGCGCGTGCACTTCAAATCATAAAGCTATTCAGCTCTGAGAGGCGCGTGAAATCGTAACTGAAGATGACTTAATGCTTTAATATAATCGAAAAACGAGTTTACAATAGCGCAGTACACGGTTGACTTACAAAGGCGCGTTGTTTAGTAATTACATGTAAGTCTAGACAAAGTAGATGATTGATCAAGTCTCCTATTTTCTATATTATATGTAGCATTTTTTAAGCGCGGTAGCATGCCAGGTCCGCTTGATTGGATTTCCCTTAAGCTCTGCCAGTTTGTAAGTTCCGGTGTTACTGATCCCAACGACCTTGAAAGGTCCTTCCCAGTTTGGCCCCAACTTTCCAGTGTTCTGGGCCCTTCTTGCTTGGTTATCGTGCCGCACAAGGTCTCCCACCTTGTAAGTTCTTGCCTTTACGCGCTTGTCGTAATATTTTGCAATGCGCTGCTTGTTGGCGGCTTCTCGGATTGCTGCCATTTCCCTGCGCTCCTCCACATAATTTAGGTTAGCGCAACCTTTCGTCGTCCTCGCCCTCGCTGTATGACAAAATCCTTTCCGTCGGAACTGTTATTTCCGCTGGTATTACCGCCTCTGAACAGTACACCAAACTGAATGGTGTCTCTCCTGTGCTGTTCTTGTGCGTTGTTCTGTACGCCCATAAGACTTTTGGTAGCTCATCCACCTATCCACTGCGCTTCATTCCCAATCTTGCTTTGATGGCGTGCACGATGTCTCTGTTCATAACCTTACATTGACCATTGGTCTGAGGGTGCGCCACGGAGGTGAAGCGTTGTTTGATATTCAAATCCTGACACCAACTGCGGAAGGGGTTGCCTCTAATTGTGTACTGTTATCGCTAACAATCTTGTTAGGTACGCCAAACCTGCATACGATGCTTTCCCAGAAAAAGTCTCTGACCTGCTTACTGGTGATAGTGCGCAGTGGCTTTGCTTCCTCCCATTTAGTGAAGAAGTCGATAGCTACCACCAGGTACTCAGCATTTCCCACACTCTTTGGGAAAGGTCCCACTATGTCGATAGCCCATTTGTAAAATGGCCATGGCGATATGATAGGTATCATAGGATGTTGAGGCACGTGCAACTGGCACTCTTGGAAAACTCTTATCCTTTCAGTTGTGTCAGTGTACATTCTAGGCCAATAATACCCTAGTCGCTTAATTCTCTCGGTGACTGTCCTCCACCCAGAATGCAACCCGCGGGATCCCTTGTGAACCTCATCAATAATCATAGCAGCTTCATTGCTTCCTTCTTCCTTTCAGGTAAAGACCCAGTTCGCAGGAATTCTATGATGTCTGTTATCCAAGTCGCTTCTTCTTCTTCAACGGACGCAATCGTCATTTCTGGCTCTGTGGATTTCTTGAAGACTTGCTCCACCAGTATTTTCTTTTCCATATGGTTGAAGGTGAGGGCCGCCAGCTTACTGAGCACGTCCGCCTGCTTGTTCTGGCTCCTAGGGATTTGGCTGATCCTGAAGTCAGCGAATGTATCGGCTAGAGAGTGAACCATAGCCAGGTATGATTGCATAGATTTGTCGTTGGCATCAAATGTGCCGTTTATCTGATTGGCGACTAGCTGTGAATCCACGTAAACTTGTAACTTATTTACTCCTAATTCTCGAGCTATACGCATCCCTGCTAGTAGTGCTTCATACTCTGCCTCATTGTTTGTTACTTTAAAGTTGAACCGTAACGCGTATGTATGCTCTTCCTGATGCGGACAGGTGAGGATTAGCCCTGCGCCAGTGCCCTCAGAGCTTGCTGCACCATCTATATAGAGCTACCATAGCTCGAGCGGAGGCGCGGGCAGCTTCTCAGGGTCACATATTACCAGCATGTCAGCGGCCGTTTCGGCCAAATAATCAGCCATCACCTGCCCCTTGATAGCGCTTCTAGCGCAGTACGCGATTTTATGCTCGCCTAGTTCTTTTGCCCATTTAGTTAGCCTACCCGATATCTCGGGTTTATAGAGCAGTTGTCGAATAGGCTGATCAGTGAGTACCGTAATTGGATGTGCTTGGAAGTATCTGCGCAAACATCTAGCGGTAACAACGAGCGCGTATACGAGTTTTTCTATGGGGAGATAATTCAGCTCGCTTCCTGATAGTGCTTTGTCGACGAAGTATATCGACATTTGAGCATCCCCCCGTTCAGCGACTAAGACGGAACTAACGGCTTCCTTAGACACCGCGAGGTAAAGTATCAAGGTTTCGCCAGCGATTGGCACTGTTAAGGTGGGGAGGTCTTTAAGGAGCACTTTCATCTCCTGGAACGCCTTTTCTGCCTCGTCTGTCCATTTGAAATCCGACTTTTTAGCGCAGTCCTTCAAGGTATGAAAGAACGGGAGCGATCTTTCAGCGGCCTTAGACAGGAATCACGTCAATGCGACTAATTTTCCATTGAGGCTTTGAACTTGCTTTTTCGTTTTAGGGGAGGGCATCTTTTCAATTGCTTCTATCTTCTTCGGGTTGGCCTTGATTCCACGCGGAGTCACGATGTGCCCCAGGAAATTCCCTTCTTCTTCCCCAAATCTACACTTGGCAGGTTTGAGCTTCATGTTGATGCTCCTGAGTGTGTTGAATCGTTTCTAGTATATCGTCCAAAAACTGTTCCTCGGTGTTACTCTTAATGACGAGGTCATCAACATACGCCTCAAGGTTGCGCCCAATTTGCTTAGCGAATGCTGTGTCGATGGTTCGCTGATAGGTAGCGCCTGCGTTCTTCAGTCCGAAGGGCATCTTGGTGTAACATTATATCCCTTGGTCTGTGTGAAACGCGGTTTTCTCTTCATCCTCTTCTGCCATTTGTATTTGGTGATATCCTTTGTAGGCGTCTAGAAAGCATTTGAACCTAAAACCGGCAAGCGATTCCACTTTCCAATCTATCTCTGGCAAAGGATAGTTGTCTTTGGGGCAAGCTTTGTTAATGTCTTTAAAATTAATACAGAGTCGCCACGTTCCATCAGACATGGCCACCAGCATAGGGTTGGCTACCCATGTCTGGTAGTTTACTTTGCGCAATATGTTAGCTTTAACCAGCATATCCACTTCTCTGCGCAACCACTCACTTCTTTCGGGTGCCATGGGCTGCTTCTTTTTCTTGACAGGGGTCAGATTGATGTTGGCGCGGAGGTGATGCTGCGCTATCTCTCGTGGTACTCCAGTCATGTCAGCATCGCGCTAACAAAACACGTCGGAGTTGGCGATGAGGATGTTCCTCATTTTTTCCTTAGTCTCATGTGTGAGGCTTCCCCCATATCTTTACCTTCTGCTCCAGATACTCGGGATTAACTATAACCCACCATTCATTCGCACCTTTTTCTTCGGGAGTAGCAATCCCCTTGTCAGTAACCAACACGCACAAGGCGTCTAGCGGCGTCGACTCGAGGGTGACAACTCCTTGATCCGTCAGGAATCGAACCATCCCATGAATTGTGGACGGTATAACGCCAAATTTCTGAATGGAAGTCCTTCCTAGTATAGCATTGTATCTAGAGTACGAGCGCACAACGCAGAATTCTATGCTCCCAGTGCGCTTTTTTAATTTATCCTTGTTGTCTCTCAGCTCTAGCTTCAAATCCAAGATTCCGATAGGCCACGCTGATTCTCCTGAAAACCCGGATAATGCGGTAGTCGGAGGCTTGATGGTTCTCCTCGCCATTGTGGGTAGCTGTCGGAAGCAATGCTCGTACATGATGTCAACACTACTGCCGTTATCCATGTGGAGGTGCTTAACGCCATGACCAGACTCGGGTAGATATCCCTGCACTACAATGGGTGCGCAGGAAGTGTTGAATGTCTGAATGGCGGGGAACGATATCTCCGTCATCCTCGGGCTTCCGTCAGCGCTAGCTTTGCGCTTTGTTCCTATCTGTGGTCGGCATATGGCCATGGAATGCATTTATTTCTCACGACAGGTGCCTGTATAGAGAAAATAAATGAGTAGTGGACATACAGAGAAAAGATCAAATTAAAACCTTTTAACTTGTGTGTCCCACGGATGGCGCCAAATAATCAAGCATAGAACATTCGAGTCAGGTTCGGTCCATTCTTGACATCACTAAGAGGGGATTTAAGGGTCAATTGAGTTTAGCTCTCCGGTCCGGAGTACCGTGAATAACCCCTTGCGAGATGAGGATCTCAACAGGGGTAGTAAAACGTAGACCCACCATCGACGGATAGTTCAGTCATCGATGGCTTGCATCGGGAATAGGGTTTGTGTTCAAGGAACGCTACCTGTATATCAAGGATGTCTAGTGTAGTGCTATGAGTTTGGTAGCGCGGGTATAAGTCCGGTAGCGCATGTATGGGAGGCGCTATGTAAATAGCGCGACTGGTCCGTACGTAGATACTAAAAATAGGATGTGTGTAACTTTCCAAAATAGACCAACCCCTTGCCTTGTGATTCGAGTCCGTTATTTATAGCTACAAAACTGTCCATTCATTAGAGCCACGTGTTCCATGTTGCTTTCTTATCTGCACTACCTGGTTATTTCGTGGAGGGGACCAGGGAACAGTACTATCACCTTTTTCACTGGCTGTCGGCCCTTGTACAGAGATCGTGGTAAGTACAGGACATGTTACCCTTATGCAGCGCGCCATCATAAAGATGGCACCCTCTAGCGCACATTTACTTGCGCCATAGCGGAGGATATGCACATGGTACAAGTGTGATGCGCAACACGAGTCAATCGGGTATGCGTATCATTATTAATTTAAAATAACATTTAAATCTTTAATGGGTTATACCTTTTAGTTTGACTCTAGTTGCACTTCAACGATATCATTGTTAGTCACAAAATAATTTACAAACTAAACGCAATAAAATTCATTGAAAACCGAACTGTAACACCCCGTTTTTCTTCATACATGTCCAAAGGTACGTTTTGACCTTTAGAATGTTTATACTTGGATTGCGTGTGATGTAGAATGATTTAAGAATTTGAACTTGGGTGTATACTGGCAAAATGTCGCGTTCCTGGTCATCTTATCGCGTCTAGATATGTCGCGTAACGCGACATGTTAAGTTGAAACGCGATGTGATTAAAACCCTAATTCTTGATCTGTCCATCGCGTTTGAGCTAGTCTATCGCTTCCTGGTCCACTTGGTCACAAAACGCGACACCCTTGTCGCGAAACGCGACACATGTCACTGAAATTGACTATTTAACCCGTTTTTAATGGGTATTTTTGGGGGTGTTTTAGTCTTTTCACTACATGGATGGTTTGAGATGATAAAAACTGACCAAGGCTTATCCTTATCTCATTAAACACTCTTACACCTACACCCAATTAAATTCTAGAGAGAGAATAGAGTGAGAGAGCTCACTTTGGGGAAGAAGAAGACCAAATCTCGCCTAAGTCCAAGTGTTAAAGTTTTTCCCTACATCTCTAAATACATTGTGATAGTGTTGGTAAGTCTTAACTCTGAGTTTTGAGTTTAATTTGATTTATGGCTAGGGTTTTGTTCATTCAAGGCTTGTAAGACCCATTTGGAGGTTAAATGGGTGAATTTGGGTTAAATTGACTTAAGGAAACCCTAAGGGTTGTAATCTAGGGTTTGGCCATGTAAACTGGTGTTTATAGAGTTAATTGTGTTGTTAAACCACTAATACACTTATGTGTTAGTGAGAGACTTGCAAATGGATTCAAGATTGACCAAATTATGAGTCTTGATGTTGAAATGGGTCAAATGGGTAATTGTTGACCTAGTTGGGCAAGATGGGTATGAAAATACCGTAAATTGTGTTAGTTGGTGTTATTGGACTTTAATCACTAGCTTTTAGTGATTAATGATAAGTCTCGGCCTTGAATGGGCGGTTTTGGTGTAAATGGGTCATTAAATGCACAAGTGGTAAATGTTGGCGTCTAGTCCAACTAGTTTGGTGTATTGAATGTGTACTTAATGTATTAGGTACTTCACTTTGAAGCTTGTGGATTGTATAATCATCACCTAGGCGTTAAGGTGAGTGGGATATTTATGCATGTATGTTTATAGTATATTTATTTGTATGCTATGGCATGATCCACGAAGCTGGAAGTGCCATAATGTGTGCGAGTGTGCTATGATGTGAACCACGGAGCCGGTGGCATCATAGTACGTGTATTGTGATGTGAACCATGGAGCCAGTAACATCAAAGTGTGAACCAAGGAGCCGATAGCACTATAAAATGAGGTGTGAACCACGGAGCCGGTAATACCAAAGTGTGAACCAAGGAGCCGGTAGCACTATAAAAGAGTATGACTCAAATGCGTAGTGGCGTGAACCAAGGAGCTAGTAGTGTCATAGCATTACGTATGGTGTGAACCACGGAGCTGGTAGCACCATGACGCGCGTATGGTTAACCATATAGTTGTGTATGTATTGTAGTGTAGCATATTATATTTTGGCGTATATGCTATTGTTTATGCTAGTTGCAGTATTGGAGGTTATTAGCCTATCACTTGGAGTTAGTATGCTAATTATAATGCTAGCATGTAAGTGGAATGTGAGTAGGTGATTGCAAGTAGGTATATTATATATGCATGTGTATACTTATTGCACTCACTAAGCGTTTTTTTCTTACCCCTCTCGTTGTTTATATTTTAGGTACGAGTATGGAGAAAGGGAAAGGGGTTGTCAGGAATTAGATATTCCCATGTTGGTTGCTAGGTGAAGCTTTTTGGATGACGGCCTATTGTTTTAGGTAGTTTAGCCCCAAACCATGCTCGAGTGTCGTTTGGTTTAAAATTATCATGTTATGGGTCGAACTTGTAACATATTTGATTAAGGGCCTTCGTGCCCCTTTATGTAAACACTAAACTTGTAAATGTTTAACGTGTTGTATGATACGGTTTACATCATGTAACCATTTAAGTGGCGCGTTAATGGTTTATATTTAAAAAAAAAATTTGTTGGGTTGAATACGGGTTGGGTTGTTTCACGAACCCCGGGAGCGAAGTGAGGGTTCGAAAACTAGTTAACTCTATATATGCTAAGAAGTCAAAAAATTGGGATATATATTTGATATGTAAAGAAACTCCCATTCTAAAATGTGGCCTGAGTCGGTTGTGAGATGGTCAAGTTATGTAATTTTCATATTAAACCCTTGAAAATTGATAATTTAATATGAAGGACAAAATTTAGTGGGGTGGCCCTGCCCCTCATTATACTCTGTCCTTGCTTAGGTGGATGGTACTCTTTTAGCTAGTCGTTTCCCTCGTCTATTTGCTCTTGATATCGACAAATTTTCTATAGTTGCGGAAAATAATTCAAATAATGGTTGGAAATGGTGTAGGAGAAGCCTCCAAGAGGTGGTATTGCAACTGCACAGTTAACAAATCTGAATTCTTTGCTTGAACATAACAGTTATCACATCATGATGATCGTTGGGTCTGGATTGGTGACAGTAGTTCCTTATTTTCTATTGCGGCAGCCAGAGTAATGATCGATAATAATGCCTTTATTCCTTTTTCATTCTTAACTCAATGGTGCAAAGTTGTTCCAATAAAGATAAACATTTTTATATGGATATTGCCTACACTTCGTCTACCTACTAAAGGCAATTTAACTCCTCATGGCATAGTCTTTGAAAATAGTTATTGCGGTCTATGTAACGTTGGTCTATGTAATGTTGAACCTTAGAATGAACATCGATTATTTTGTACATGCACTGTTAGCTCTCAGATTTGGCAACATATTAGCAGATGGTTTGGCATTACTATTCCATTGTGGACTTTTTAGTTGGAATGTGGTTATGTATTGATGGTGTCCCGATTGACGGGTTGTGTGATGACCCGTCCTAATCCATCTGGATGAAGTCATCAACATTTGGTCCCATTGCGAGGTACTGTCCTAAATATGCGATGAACGACTCCATGTAATATCCTTAAAATGAGCAAATGCACAGCGGAAGATTTCTTTCATACCTGAGAATAAACATGCTTTCAAGTGTCAACCAAAAGGTTGGTGAGTTCATAAGTTTATCATAAACATTCATTTCAATAATTTTAATAGACCACAAGATTTCATTTTTCATAAATAACCTTACACTCGAAAGTGTATAAAAATCATTCATATGATGAATACTTGGTAACCGACATTAACATAATGCATATGGAATATCCCCCGCATACTCGCAAGTATGCCATAAATCGGCAATCTCAATCACCATATAAATTGAAGTACTAAAGCAGTTCAAATTCTCTGACTGGGGCTGGTCAGTGCCCGTAGATCTACATTTAGGATTCACGTCAATTAGGGGTCATTTCCCTAATTCTTAGGTTACCAAGTTAAGGGGCAATATTCGGTATAGTAATCCAACCATAGAATGTAGTTTTAAGTACTTGTGTCTATTTCGTCAAACATTTATAAAAGCAGTGCATGTATTCTCTGCCCAAAAATATATATTGCAAAAGCATTTAAAAAGGGAGCAAATGAAACTCACAATACGATATTTTGTAGTAAAAATATGCATACGACGGAACCGAACAATGCAGGGTTGGCCTCAGATTCACGAACCTATATCAGTTTTGTATATATTAAAACATGTAATGAACATGTAATGGCATTCAGACTAGGTTACATATATTAATTATTTAAAGTAGTAATGTACTTATTATTTCCAATGTTATATATATCTACATATGTTATTTTAGATATACTTATGATATATGTAATAAATATATTTCTATATAAATATCTTTTGTTTGTAAAAAAATAATTTTAATCATACTAAAATAATTTGTAATAATAATAATAATAATACTTTTAATAATAATAATAATAATAATTTTAATAAAAATGATAAGTTTAATAATAATGAATACTACTAATAATAACTATAAAAATAATGATTTTACTAATAATAATAATACTTAATATTTATATTAATAACTATAATGATAAGAATACTACTAATAATAATACTAATACTTATGATAATAATAATAATAATAATAATAATAATAATAATAATAATAATAATAATAATAATAATAATAATAATAATAATAATAATAAAAATGATAAAAAGACTACCTTAATGTATCAAGCCTAAAAAAATTAAACGCCTCTGCCCAGGCTCGAACCCACGATCTCTTGCTTAATGACAACACCCCTACGTAAAATTTATTTAACTAGTATGTTATCTTTTTCATTTTTCCCATTAATCACCTCATCATCATTCGGTCATAACTAAACATCTCATCATCAACGAATCATACACCATCATGGAATCACTAATCATCATCATAATCTTTGTTAACATCTTAATTATTATCAAATTGTCCATTTCATCATTATATCATAATAGTGACACCATACTATATCATCATCGTTCGTTTTGTTTGACAGGAACATAAAAGGATATAGGCAGGCCAATTCCAACAGCCCAACCGTATGTTGTAGCCCAATATCATATTAGTTGGCCCAAGTATTAAATTAATCAAGCCCAATATTTGAGATAATATGATCACGGCTCATCAATACTAACTACAAGGCCCAATAGTTAATTTAAGCCTCGGTCCAATATTGTAACTGTATGCGTGTGTGTTTGGTTCAATTTAACTTGGTGAAATTTTATACGTGGTGTTTAGGATCCAATGAAATAAGTCTCCATCATGACCCCTGTTGTCTGCCAACAAGTCCCACTTGTTCCACATGCATCTTTAAAAAAAAAGGCTGTATAATAATATCATATATAATCATGTTTGACAAACTACTACAGCAGTGAAAATAAGAAAAAGGAAACCAGAAGCAGCAGGCAATACGGTTTTAATGGTGATGGTTGTAGGTGTATGGTGGCGGTTTTTAGTGACTAAAAACAGAAAACATCACAGCTGTAGCAGATGGCAGTTGACGGGTTACCATGTTTGGTTTGTCGTTTGGAAATAGAAATATAGAAGCTGCCGTTTCATGATGGTAGTTGATGTGGTTGTAAACAAAAACAGAAGTATTGCAGCAACATAACAGCTGTAAACAGAAAGCATAAATAGCAATCATGTTGGCTTTTAAAAAGGGAATGGTAACAGGAGGAATCCAAAGTAAAAAGTGGTGAGGTGATGGTTTAGTGAGGGTGTGGTGTGGTTCATGGTTCGAACCATAAAAAGGTGGTGTGTTGGGATCGTTAGCAAACAAGTAGTTTAGGTCGGTTCCTAAATGAAAATAGTCGATGGTTATAGTTGATGGGTTTAAGATGGAAATGGATCATGGTGGTGATGGAGTAGTGCAAGGTGGTGGTGGCTTTAATCAGTCTAAAACAGTAGCAGAGTGGAGACTGTGGTGGTGGCTCGACTGCAGCTGTAGCAGCCCAAAATGACAGCCTGTTTTAGGTTGTTTTGACCAGACACAAACAGTAACAGCGTAACAGTAGCAATAGGATTTTTCAAGTGATTTTATGATGTTATATTATGATGGTTCAGTGTGGTGATAGGTTTGAGCTGAAACAAAAAACGTACCATATACAATAACGGCAATAAGGGTTGATCATTGATGATTGTTTGGGTTGTGAAAGTGGTGGTGTTGTGATGGAAGGTTCTCGTATAACAACCCTAATGGTGATCAATTGGGTTATAGGGTGGCGTTGGTCTAGTGTGAGGTTTTCGTGTTCGAATGATTAAGAAAACAGAAAAAAACAAAGCAATCGAGTGGTGGTTTAATTGACGGGGATCTTCAGTGTAACCAGAAGAAGGAATTCCTTACTAGCTCGTTAAAGTGAGTTTAAGTTTTTGGGTCTTGTTCGAAAGAACCCCGTAAGCATTCATCAACAAGAATATGAAGGGGTGTTTGATGGTATTGGTAAGGTTTTAAATGGTAATGAGAGTGTAAAGGTGGTGATTTGGTTACAACTGATGCTTGATGCATATCTATGTAAATATATATAATTTAGAGAGATAGAGAGAGACGTGAGAGAGAGAGATAGGGAGATAGTGTATGGTAGATAGAATGATCAGTTTGTTATGTAGTGGAATTGTGGAAGACAAGGATTTATGAGCAGAAAAAGAATTGATATAGATATGTAACTGATTTTGTATGTATCTGTGGTTTGATTCCACTGGTAACCATATTAGGGACAAGAAACAAAATATATAAAAGGTGATGTGGATAAGAAATGGATTGTAAGACCCTGTTTCAGTTTCAGTCTTGTTCAGTTGAATGGGACGCCGTCCCAATGGTGGGACGCCGTCCAGCAAAGAAGGACTGGACGCCGTCCAGATTGTTTGGACGCCGTCCAAGTGGTCTGACGGACCAGCTGGGTAATTTTAAGGTTTTAAAAGGGGTATGTTGGTCTTTTCACTTGGTGGCCAGTTTTAAGCCACAAATGGCAAGGTTGAGCTCATTCAACTTTATCTTCACCAACACAGACACTCTCATCCATATCTAGAGAGAGATGAAGAGTTTTAGAGAGAGGAAGCTCCATTTGGAGAAGAAGGAGTTGGATTCTCGCCAAAGCTTGGGTTTTAAAGTTGTTCATCTCATTCACGGCTACGTTATGATAGTATTGGTAAGTTCAAACTCCGAATTTCATTTGTTAGAATTGATATTCAAGTTAGGGTTTGAGCTTGTTTAGTTGTGAAACCCTTTTAGATGATGAAGTGGGTTTATGGTGACTAGTTATTCTTGTCACTTGGCGGGTTTTGGGTTGGTTGACGATTTGGCCATGTTTAGGCTTTGATATTAGGTATAATCACTAGTGTTAGTGATTATGGAAGTGTTGGAACCCATTTGGGGGTATTTGATTGACTAATTTTGAAATGGGTCAAAATTAGGGTTTTGTGTCAATTTGGGCAAGACGAGTGTTTAACATTTGTGTTCGGGTTTAATTAGCATCTTAGGACCATTCTCATCTGTGTTAGTGATTATTGGTTGGTTTGGACGCGGGTTGGTGCTTGAAGTGCAATGGGTCAAAATTACACTAAGTGTCGATTTGAGTTAGTTTGTAAATCCACTCTAAGTGTGTTGTTGTATTGTGATAATGGAATAGGTACTTTCCATTGGCGAGCTGCGGATTACTCGGTTGCATTCATCAAGACAATAAGGTGAGTGTTAATATCCTATGTGCATATGTATGTGTAGGATGGGTGCAGGTCGGGTGAAGTGGTTCTCGGTTATAGAGCTCACTTCACATATTGGTGGATTTGATGGACTTGTATAATAGGTCCAATTGGCACAGTTGTGCGTTTTGGTTGACCACCTTTGGTGAGGTGCACACTTTGTGTATACGTTATCACATGTGCTTGTGATGTGAATTATACAACCCCAATGGCGAAGGGTTGGTATTGAGTTGTGATGTGGATAACCCCGATGTGGTGGATTTTATAATCCCGTGACCGAGGGTTTTGATTTGGGAAGTGAATCATGTGTGGATGCGGATTCACGATGACACGTGTAGTTCGGTCATCTTATTTAGTTAGTGATCTCTTGTGGTTGCAGATTCACTAAGGCTCGTGTAGTTCGGCCAACCTCGATGTTGTCGTAGTAATGATGATAGTAGTCTCATGTGGTTGCGGATTTACTATGGCTCGTGTAGTTCGGCCAATCTTCATTGTGGTAATTGACTTTTGGTATTGGGTTAATGGGTTAACCTTGGGCGTTGTACGCTTTATTATTATATATATATATATTGTCGTATTGTTGTGATGTAGCTAGCCCACCGGGCATAGCTCTATGGCGTTGTTCATATCGTTGTTGGTGAACTTACATTGTTGATATTGTTAGCTTGTTGTATAGCGATTGTACGGTATGCATAGTGTAACGACCCGTCAAAATCGCTATTGACGCGGCACGTTAATCATTGATTCCACAGTGAGGTTTTGACCTCTATATGATACGTTTTGATAAAATATTGCATTCATTAAAATAAGTAACTTTCTAAACATAGAAAGTTATAAACATGTGGGCGAGTGCTTAGGTATAAGCAAAACCCCGAAATACATAAGTCTTTAATTTACAGGTTGACATCACAGTCCAATTATTTATTACACAATGCAGTTTTATTTTGAATGCAATAAACTTTGTACAAAGTATGAGAGACTCCATGCAGGCAACAAGCACATCACAGCGGAAGCATTCTAAGGACCTGAGAATAAAACATGCTAAAAAGTCAACACGAATGTTGGTGAGTTATAGGTTTAATTGCTCGAGTCATAAACATATATAAAGATAGACCACAAGATTTCATCAAAAGTTTATCAATAGATTCTACGTAACAGAGCACCCTGGTAACTAAACTTAACGCTATAGTGATAATTACCCCATTCGTTTTAATACACGCAAACCAATGTGTCCTAAACTCAAATAACACACGTCCGTTAAAAGGCTAGCGCTCTAGCTCGGACGGGGATGTCAAGCCCTATGGATCCATATACTATTATTCGCGCCCACCAGTCCATATCCTATGTACTGGCAGCTACTAGTTACCAAAGCTAAGGGATTTTCGGTTCAAACTCAGTGTAGAATTTAGTATGTACTTGTATCCATTGCGTTTAAAATAAATTGCATGTATTCTCATCCCAAAAATATAGATTGCGAAAGCAATTAAAAATGGAGCAATGAAACTCACAGTTCAATATTGAGACTCAATATTGTAGGCAAATTTCGTAGACGTAATGATGGTAGACGATCGTATGATTGGCCTTGGATTCAAGAACAATACCCCGAACAATACCCAATATTTCCTTAGCTTAAAGCGGTTTGAAACCCGAATTAAAAACACCCTCGTATATATCTTATTATTATTAAATTTAAATTTAAAATTATAATTATAATATAAATATTAATATTGAGAGATAATTATGTGTGAAAAATCATCGTCGAACAAACTGCGTATTTATATTACTTTTCAATTACTGTAGCTCATGCGATCGCATGAGTTTTCAGTGTTTTTGCCATGCGATCGCATGGCCGCCTTTTCCGTTTTTGTTTGCTAGTTCGTCGACATCAAATAGTATTTTACTGTAGCAAATAGTGTTTTACTGGAGCAAATAGTGTTTACTGTAGCAAATCACTGTAGCAAAAGCCGTTTTCACTGTAGCACTGTAGCAAAATACGGTTTCACTGTAGCAAATAGTGTTTTACTGTAGCAAAGTAATTTTTACTGTAGCAAATAGGGTTTTACTGTAGGAAAGTCGTTTTTACTTGTACATATATATATATATACATACATATAATTGTTCATGAATCGTCGAGAGTAATCAAAGGTAATTGTATATATGAAACAGTTCTAAAATTTTGAGACTCAATCTAACAGACTTTGTTTAATGTGTCAAAATAATAAATCGTATAGAGAATTGGTTTAAATAAGTCAAAAAATTTCGGGTCATCACAGTACCTCCCCCTTAAAGAAAATTTCGTCCCGAAATTTTGAGTAGTACCTGTTTCATGAGCGATATCAGTGAACAAATGTGGATACTTTTGCTTCATTTGATCTTCACGTTCCCAAGTAAACTCGGGTCCTCGTCTTGCGTTCCAACGAACCCTAACTATCGGTATTTTGCTTTGTTTTAATTGTTTGACCTCACGGTCCATGATTTCAACAGGTTCTTCGATAAAATGAAGTTTATCGTTGATTCGTATTTCGTCAAGAGAAATTACGACATCCTTTTCAGCTAAACATTTCTTCAAATTTGACACGTGAAATGTGTTGTGAACACTACTAAGTTCTTGCGGTAGCTTTAATCGATAAGCAACTGTTCCAATTCTTTCGGTGATTTCAAAGGGTCCTACGTATCTAGGACTTAGCTTTCCTCATTTACCGAATCGTACAACGCCTTTCCAGGGTGACACTTTCAACATGACTTTGTCGCCCACTTGAAATTCTAGCGGTTTTCTTCTTACATCAGCATAACTCTTTTGGCGACTCATGGCCGTTTTCAATCGCTGTTGTATTTGAATGATCTTTTCGGTGGTTTCGTGAATAATTTCTAGTCCAGTATGTTGTCTTTCTCGTACTTCACTCCAACATATAGGAGATCTGCACTTTCTACCGTAAAGTGCTTCAAATGGCGCTGCCTTGTTGCTCGTATGATAGCTGTTATTGTATGAAAATTCTGCCAACGGTAAGTGTCGATCCCAACTGGTTTCAAAGTCAATCACGCATGCCCGTAACATGTCTTCCAATGTTTGTATTGTTCTTTCACTTTGACCATCTGTCTGTGGGTGATAAGCGGTGCTCATATCTAATCGAGTTCCCAATGCTTTTTGTAATGACTGCCAAAAACGTGATGTGAATCGGGTGTCGCGATCAGATATGATAGAGATGGGTACACCATGCCTGGAAACTACCTCCTTCAAATATAGGCGTGCTAATCTTTCCATACTGTCTGTCTCCTTTATTGGTAGAAAGTGAGCTGATTTAGTTAGACGATCAACTATCACCCAAATAGTATCATGACTACTTGTAGTCCTTGGCAATTTCGTAATGAAATCCATAGTTATTCTTTCCCATTTCCACTGCGGAATTTCTGGTTGTTGCAGTAATCCTGACGGCTTTTGGTGCTCAGCTTTGACCTTTGCACACGTCAAACATTTGCTTACATAAGTAGCAATTTCTGTCTTCATATTAGGCCACCAATAAAACTTCTTGAGATCGTGATACATTTTCCCGTTTCCTGGGTGAATTGAGTACCTCGTTTTGTGTGCTTCATCTAGTACTAGTTGCCTTAGATTACCATGTTTTGGTACCCATATCCTATCAGCAAAATACAGGGTTCCATCAGCTTTTACTTCAAGCTGTTTTTCTAACCCTCTGCTCATTTCGCCTTTTTCATTTTCTTCTTTTAAAGCCTCTAACTGTGCTGCTTGAATTTGCTTTGTGAGATCAGTACGAATTGTAATATTCAAAGCTCGGACCCTAAGAGGTTTTACTCTTTCTTTTCGACTTAGGGCATCAGCTACAACATTAGCCTTTCCGGGGTGGTAACGGATTTCACAATCGTAATCTTTTAACAACTCTACCCAGCGACGTTGCCTCATATTGAGTTGTTTTTGATCAAAAATATGCTGAAGACTCTTATGGTCGGTGTACACTGTACACTTGGTGCCATATAGATAGTGTTTCCATATTTTGATTGCAAAAACTACTGCTCCAAGTTCTAAATCGTGCGTCGTATAGTTCTTTTCATGAATTTTTAGTTGTCGTGAGGCATATGCGATAACTTTTGTGCGTTGCATTAATACACATCCTAAACCTTGGCGCGAAGCGTCACAATAGATCATGAAATCATCATTTCCTTCCGGTAATGACAAAATGGGTGCAGACGTTAACTTCTTCTTTAATAACTGGAATGAGGATTCCTGTTCCGTGGACCAATCATACTTCTTTCCCTTTTGAGTCAATGCAGTTAAGGGTTTGGCAATTCTAGAGAAATCTTGAATGAATCTTCGGTAGTAACCAGCAAGACCTAAGAATTGGCGAATTTGTGTTGGAGTCTTCGGGGTTTCCCATTTACTAATGGCTTCGATCTTGGCGGGGTCAACTTTAATTCCATGTTTACTGACAACATGGCCCAAAAATTGTACTTCTTGTAACCAGAAATCACACTTCGAAAATTTTGCGTACAATTCTTCTTTCTTGAGTATCTCCAGTACCAGTCTTAAGTGTTGCTCATGTTCTTCCTTGTTCTTCGAGTAAATCAATATGTCGTCGATAAAAACAATGACAAATTTGTCTAAATACGGTCTACAGATGCAATTCATTAGATCCATGAATACTGCTGGAGCATTAGTTAATCCAAAAGGCATGACTAGAAACTCATAGTGACCGTAACGGGTTCTGAACGCGGTTTTAGGAACATCTTCTTCCTTCACTCTCAGCTGATGATATCCAGAGCGTAGATCAATCTTAGAATAAACACTTGATCCTTGCAATTGATCAAACAAATCATCAATCCTCGGTAATAGGTACCGATTCTTGATCGTTAATTTGTTTAATTCTCGGTAATCTATGCACATTCTCATAGATCCATCCTTCTTCTTGACGAACAGAATAGGAGCACCCCAAGGTGAAAAACTAGGACGAATAAATCCACGGTCCGATAATTCTTGCAACTGGTCTTGTAATTCTTGCATTTCTGAAGGTGCAAGTCTATATGGTGATCGGGCTACAGGTGCAGCTCCTGGTATGAGATCAATCTGGAATTCTACACATCTGTGTGGAGGTAGCCCCGGTAATTCTTCTGGAAATACTCCGGGATATTCTCTTACAACCGGCATGTCATTAATGCTTCTTTCTCCAGTATCGATCTTCTTTACATGTGCCAGAATAGCATAACAACCTTTCCTTATAAGTTTTCTGGCCTTCATACAGCTGATAAAGTTCAGCTTTGAGTTACTCTTCTCCTCATAAATCATTAATGACGTTTCATCCTTACGAGGGATGCGGATTGCTTTCTCAGCACAAACAACTTCCGCTCTTGTTTTGGACATCCAGTCCATGCCAACGATTACGTCAAAACTTCCTAATTCTACGGGTATCAAATCGATTTTGAAGGTTTCACCAAAGAGATTCATTTCGCAACCATGGCAAATTTTATCGGCTTTTATCAGTTTACCATTAGCTAATTCTATAGTATATTTATCGTCTAGAGGTAATGATGCACATTTTAGTTTAGAACTAAAGTCTTTACACATATAACTTCTATCAGCACCCGTATCAAACATAATAGAAGCTAGTTGATTATTAACGGTAAACGTACCCGTGACAAGATTAGGATCCTCACGTGCTTCACTGGTACTAACATTAAATGCCCTTCCACGTGCGGGTTCTTTGTTCTTCTCCTTATCAAGGCATTGATTTATAAAGTGACCAGACTTCCCGCATCCAAAACATTTCTTGACATCGGTCAGTTTTGTCTTTACTTCAGAAACGGTGGCATAACAATCTTTCGCCACATGTCCTTTCTTGTTGCACTTATCACAGACCACTTGGCAATAACCTGCATGATGTGTGTAACATCTTTTGCAGAACGGATGGGGTCCCTTATAGTTTGGACTTGTAGTTGCCCCATCTTGTTTACCTTTAAAAGTTTCTTGTTTCTTCAGGTGAGTACTTTTGCCCTTATAGTCTTCCCATTTCCTCTTTCCTTCAGTTGTCTTGACTTCGGTAATTGGTGCCTTAATCGAACTCTCTGTGATCTGGTCCATGAGTTGATGTGCCATTGTCATGGCTTCCTGCATCGTATTCGGTTTGAACGATGTAACATTTCCTTTGATATTGATCGATAAACCGTCAATATACATTTCTATCTTTCGTTTCTCATTTGGCACCAATTCGGGACACAACAAGGCTAGTTCCATGAAACGCTTTTCATAGTTATTGAGATTCGCGCCGATAACCTTCAGATTACGTAACTCAGATTCCATTTTTCTGATCTCGTTTCGAGGACAGTACTCCTCGATTAGCATCTTTTTCAGTTCTTCCCAAGAGATATCATATGCCGTATCTATTCCTTCTGCTTTAGCATAATTGTTCCACCAAGTAAGTGCACCATCTTGCAACGTGCACGAAGCATACTTTGACTTGTCTCCGTTTGCACAATTACTGATTTTGAAAACGGACTCCATCTTTTCAAACCATCGGGTTAGACCGACTGGTCCCTCAGTTCCACTAAATGTCTGTGGTTTGCATCCTTGAAAAGTTTTGTTTGAGCATCCGTTTCGTGAATTTGTGTTTACGGCTGCTGCTTTGGCTGCTGCTTCGGCTGTTGCTTTTGCTGCCTCGGTTGCAGCAATTCTTTCATTCACACGTTTCTCGACTAGTTGCTCAAACTCAGCATCCGACATTTGAGACATGTTTCTTCAATAAACACAACAGATATAATTTAATCATATAGAATATTATAGGTAAAATGAGTTGTCAATAGTTAATCGTAGCATATTAATAATATGAACCAATTATTATAAAAGCCTTTTCTTCTTATTAGCATTTTATAATTATTTCTAGGGTATTACCTACCCGTTAAGTTCATACATAATAGCTAGTACAAGGAATTAACTACTAAAATCCTAATAATATTCCACTATGAAAAATTATAGCGAGTTACTACATTATTATGTAATAATAATAATAAGAAGTAGTAATAATACAAATAATCATTCCATGCATTTATTATTAATAAACCAAAATAATACAATACCATACAATACTGATATTTTACATATGCTTATTTTACATAACAAGATAGAGTAGCACACATAAGCAATAAAATAGCGCATGGAAGATTTATGGTTGCGAGGTCGTTTATTCAGAACTATCAGAAACTTCTTCCCATTTGGTTCTCTCTGCCAATTGTTTGTGTGCACATGGTCTGACAGACATTCTGGCAGTGTATTTTATTTTTGGTTGGGGTTTTGAGGTACCCGTTGCCTCAGTGGGTTTAATACAATAAGGATGGTTACGGATCGAATGGTCATGTTCCTTTTTAATAATTAAGGACTTTTTATTATTGTGGTTGTTTTTATTATCTATAGCAAGTTGGAATTTCTCCTTAGTGATCTCTTTTATTTCATTAGCAAAATCCTCCTCCTTACTGATCTCGTCTGATGACGAACTGTCTAAGTCATGTGTAGGAGAATATGATGACGAACTGCGAGAATATGTACCGGTGGTCATGAACCGAAATCTGCCAGGCGTAATCGGCACAACCCGCCCGTCGGCGGTATATCTGGACCAATGTCCATATTTTTTTAGAAATGGACGATCCTCATTTACTCCAGGGATCATGGGTCCATGCCAACGATACTTTGGCTCCGAAAAACTAGAGTTGGGTGGAGCTGGAACCTCCTCTAGGTTTACCGGGAGTTGAGATTCTCCGGCTAACACAATTTCTTCTTTAATAGGTATTGGAACACCTTTTTCAGTTGTGGATAGAATAGATTCAGTGTCCGATTCCGAGTCGTACAAAATGATAGGATTAGAAGAAGTCATCTATCACATAATTGAAACAACAATTACGTTAGCATATAAATATATCACATATAATGTAACGACCCGACCAAAACCGTTATTGACGGCGTCGTTAACTTAGGTCCCGTTGCGTGGTCGTAGTCCCTATATGAGACTCGTTTGACCAAAATTATGTCGCATTCATTTGAAAGGTACAAGACTTGCAAGTTTAGTTTACAAAACCGTTCGACAACAAGTCTAAGTTTACAAAAGTCATAAAGTATAAATGAAATAACTTGCGACATAATATAAGTTGAAAAACACCGTTGCTATAAATAGCGTAAGTATGTAACCAAAAGTTGAATCCAAAAGTGCTATCCCTAGCGTATGTATGTATGTATGCTTGACTCCAAGCAAGTATGAGTGTACGCGGAAGCATGTATCAAATAGCCAAGTATGAACCTGAGAAACATATAGAAAACTGTCAACGAAAAACGTTGGTCAAATCATAGATGTATTTGTAAACGTTGTTTTTGAACCACAAGATTTAGTATTCCCATAGTTGATTATCAAAATCGTTTGCATTCCAAAAGTATTGTTCGCGAGCACCCAATTATCAAGACTTAACGTTCCGTCCGTTGAATACCCCATCACAATAGTGTTAGAACATACACTGTTTCTCGAAAATATATTTCATCCATAGACGGTAGCGAACCGTCCGTAATGAGGGTTTGTCAAACCCGTATGGCCACACAATATAAGTTCTCGCTTACACCCTGCAAGTGTAACTAATGATAATCGAATTGAGGATTTTTGTTCTAACTCGCTGTGGAATGTTTGTTTTCCTTGTACTTGTGTTCAAAGTATAAAAGCAAGTAGTACAAAATGTAACAAAGTATATGTTTCTCAGTCCACAATTTAAAAGTATAAAAAGTTGTTGAAAAGGTGGGACTATGATCTCACCTCGAGTGCACGAGTATAAAAGTACTTCAACAAGTAAACGTGTGCATGAAAGTTGCTTAGTCTTGACCTAAACAAGTAAGTTATATCAATTAACCGGTTACGACACAAGGTCGGGTGAAATGTGTTCAATTAGTCCTATGGCTCGTTACGACTCGATTAAGTATAGCATGTGAATCACGTTGTCAAGTTTCATACAAGAAACAAGTATAAAAGCATGTTAGAATGATTGTATAAAAGTTTGGTTAAGTTTGACTAAAAGTCAAACTTGGTCAAAGTCAACGAAAAATTCAACACGTTCGGGTTCGGTCCCGAACTATTTTTCTGAGGTTTTTATTCATATATAAGCATATTAGAACAAGTTTCATGTGAATCGGAGGTCGGTAGCTAGTCAAACATTTCGCGTGAAATGTGACAAAGTGAGCAGAATCTGGCCAGGCGATTCTGCGCGCCGCGCGGGGATGTGGCGCGCCGCGCCACTACCTGGCCAGAGAATTCTGGTCAGTTTTTCCAAGTGTGCACGAACCAAAACCTTTTCCAACCCAATTCTTGACCCGCAAACACTTATAATGCCTATCATATATCGTCGAAAAGGTATTTTGACGAGGAATACAACTAACCACATATCATCAATCAAAAACATCATTTACCATAACCGAAAACTCGTCAATTGATCAAGAAAGGTTTATTTTCAAAGTTTCAAGTTCGTAAAACGTATTTTGAGTTCCGAGAATCCAATTCACACATATGATATGCCGTTTTGAAGGTAATGAAGCATACATTACTACTAAACACTAACAATTAACATTCCATGGCATTTAAGCATCCAAAAGTTCATGTCAAGAACTATCAAACCCTAGTCAAACATCACAAAATCATTAATCGGGTTTTTGAAGTTTTCTTAATCAACCTACACATCCAAATGTGGCTAATGATACTAGTAACACAATTAAAACATGCACTTTAACAATCTAACAACATTAACTCATCCAAAATCAAGGATTAAGCAAACCCATTTCAAAAACTCAAACTAGTTACTCCAAACCACAAATCGAGCAAACAAAACATATATTCATGTTACACACGAGCCATAGACACTAACTAACACAATTTCAAGTATATAAAACGAATTTAGAGAAAATTTAGTGTTTTAGAAATGTTACCCAAAATGGATGAAATTGGTACCAAATCGAAGAGGATGATGAGAGGATCACGAATATGTAATTTGTTTTGAAGTTTGCTTCCCGATCCGAATTTAGATGATGAATTATGTTTGTGTTCTTGAGAGAAAAAAAGAAAGAAAGAGAGAGAGAGGGAGGGATTGAATGGAGGAGGTGAAGTGGTTGACTAGTTGACCTAGTCACCACTTTGCCCACTTGTCAACTTAAGTCCCTCATGTTCGTAGTCGGGTGCGGGAATTAACCAAACGAAATATTTTAAAAACGCTCGAGTAGACGAGTGATGTTATAATTAAATAACGAGAATATTATAAACGTTAGTCAACGGAAGTTGGGAATTTAAATACGAAAGATTATTATTTAAAAAAAAAGACGGTGTTAAAAATAAATTTAACGGAAAAACGCGGGATGTTACATTATCCACACCTCAAAAGAAATTTCGTCCCGAAATTTAGTTGGAAGTAGTAGTTGTTGAATCTTCCTCGAGATTTTGTGTTGCCAATTCTACGAATGAGGGAGAAGTACGTTCTAGGGTATTTCAACGAATTTTGACAGTCGGGGTTTTACGTTGTTTCAGAGTTTGGTTTCGTGATTCAAAATTTCAACCGGTCCTCCTAGGAAGCGGAGTTTGTCATCGATAGTAAGCTCATCGAAAAGGATAACAAGTTCTTGTTCCACAAGACACTTCTTTAAGTTTAATACATCGAATGTAGGATGAACGGAGACTCAATTGAGTCTGAAATCTAAACGGCTAACAACGGGTCCAAAACGCCCCAAGATTTCCAAAGGATCAAACTATCGCGAATTTAGCTTCCTACGTTTTCCCGAAACGGATTGCACCTTTTCCAAGGTGCGACTTTTAACGTTACGCGGTTACCCACTTGGAATTCGAAAGGTTTACGTGTAACATCGGCATAGCTCCTGGTGATCACGAGTCGCGTTGGGTCTTGCTTGAATATGAATAAATTTTCTCGGTTGCTCATGAATAACCTCGGCCCCGGTGAATTGATCATCGTTTACTTGGTTCGACAAAGGAGAATGACGTTTCCGGTCACATGTGGTTTCAAAAGGAGTGACGTTAAAAATCGAATGGGAATCATTGTAGTACGAGGATTCGGTTAAAGGAAAACACTTCTCTCAAGTAAATTTGAAGTTGGTAATACAAACTTGTATTATGGTTTCCAAGGTTTAAATCGCATGTTTGTTCGGTCCGTCGGGTTGTGGAAGGTACGCGGTACTCATGTCTAAACGTGGTCCCGAGACTTTTTGTGAGGCACTCCAAAATCTAGAAGTGAAACGAGGATCTCGGTCCGAAACGGGGTATATTTCCCTAAGGCATATTGAACAAATTTGCTAGGGATTGAAAACGTTAGCTAGGACAAGTTTCTCAAGAAAATTCGCGTCGCGGAAGATTTATCGGTTTCCAAAAACGTTCGTCGGGACTATTCACCCTCGAGGCGAATACTAGCATAATGTGAAGAGTCTCTCTCCATTGAGAATTTAAAATAAAAGATTTCCTGAACCGGAATTACGAGTGTGATGCAAGAGAAGTTTCCGCCCCGATGTGAGCATAACGAGTAAATTGTAGTTAGTCAATAAGACTGCGCGAGGACGAGCTAGTATACCCGTGTGACATACAGTTGAAGTCGAATGGAATCGGTAATTCATTCGGAAGCATAAATATAATTTGACAATAATTGAAGGTGTGTCCCCGGTATGGTTGTTATAAATATTCTCGGAGTTTTCGGATGTCCAAACCTGAAAAGATGAAGTCATGTACATGGCACATGGTGGTGTTTAGGTTGATCGAGTCTAACCATCATCACGCGTCACTAGAACTTTGGTATGTCTTACCGTAATATAACCACGTTGATCGAGTGTCGTTATATTACGCTAACTCATACCTCCATTCCCACATCACTCTATAGATTCAAGTTCGTGTCATCGCGAAAATCTAAAATGAACAAAATGTAACGACGTCTCAAACGTGACTCATATTAAATCGAAAGAGTTTCTGCAAATCTAAGGAAGCGTTCCCCGAGGGAAGTGTATAAATGATTGTTCACGTCAATGCGGTTCGAGTCAGACAATAATGTATTTAGGTATGAAAAGAGTAACGAGTCATGATAACGAGTAGTACGCAACCGCAGTGATAAATAGTGATGACGATACTCATCTAGAGTAGTGGTGGTAACTTTACAACACTTGTGGATAGTAAGCTGAGACGGGGTGGATAACAACCAAGGAGTCAGAATTCCCGAACTAGAGTGACTAACGAAGTCGTGGTCATCCGTACGCGTATAAACCTTGAATTCGCGTGTATTACCAAAAAGTGGCGGAATACGAGTTCGTATGATGAAGGTTGGGTACCATTAAAAAGTTTGCCTAAGAATGATTCAAGTATAATGCACAAGTAGTCAAGTAAGTGCTATCTATAGCAAATGTATGTCAGAATGCAATGGCTAACTATCCGGTTGTAGTCTAGACTCACTAATGCGTCCTAACGACTCTGTTAGACACACTAATGCACGTCCTAGTTCCCTACAACCAACGCTCTGATACCACTTGTAACGACCCGACCAAATACGTTATTGACGGCGTCGTTAACTTAGGTCCCGTTGCGTGGTCGTAGTCCCTATATGAGACTCGTTTGACCAAAATTATGTCGCATTCATTTGAAAGGTACAAGACTTGCAAGTTTAGTTTACAAAACCGTTCGACAACAAGTCTAAGTTTACAAAAGTCATAAAGTATAAATGAAATAACTTGCGACATAATATAAGTTGAAAAACACCGTTGCTATAAATAGCGTAAGTATGTAACCAAAAGTTGAATCCAAAAGTGCTATCCCTAGCGTATGTATGTATGTATGCTTGACTCCAAGCAAGTATGAGTGTACGCGGAAGCATGTATCAAATAGCCAAGTATGAACCTGAGAAACATATAGAAAACTGTCAACGAAAAACGTTGGTGAAATCATAGATGTATTTGTAAACGTTGTTTTTGAACCACAAGATTTAGTATTCCCATAGTTGATTATCAAAATCGTTTGCATTCCAAAAGTATTGTTCGCGAGCACCCAATTATCAAGACTTAACGTTCCGTCCGTTGAATACCCCATCACAATAGTGTTAGAACATACACTGTTTCTCGAAAATATATTTCATCCGTAGACGGTAGCGAACCGTCCGTAATGAGGGTTTGTCAAACCCGTATGGCCACACAATATAAGTTCTCGCTTACACCCTGCAAGTGTAACTAATGATAATCGAATTGAGGATTTTTGTTCTAACTCGCTGTGGAATGTTTGTTTTCCTTGTACTTGTGTTCAAAGTATAAAAGCAAGTAGTACAAAATGTAACAAAGTATATGTTTCTCAGTCCACAATTTAAAAGTATAAAAAGTTGTTGAAAAGGTGGGACTATGATCTCACCTCGAGTGCACGAGTATAAAAGTACTTCAACAAGTAAACGTGTGCATGAAAGTTGCTTAGTCTTGACCTAAACAAGTAAGTTATATCAATTAACCGGTTACGACACAAGGTCGGGTGAAATGTGTTCAATTAGTCCTATGGCTCGTTACGACTCGATTAAGTATAGCATGTGAATCACGTTGTCAAGTTTCATACAAGAAACAAGTATAAAAGCATGTTAGAATGATTGTATAAAAGTTTGGTTAAGTTTGACTAAAAGTCAAACTTGGTCAAAGTCAACGAAAAAGTCAACACGTTCGGGTTCGGTCCCGAACTATTTTTCTGAGGTTTTTATTCATATATAAGCATATTAGAACAAGTTTCATGTGAATCGGAGGTCGGTAGCTAGTCAAACATTTCGCGTGAAATGTGACAAAGTGAGCAGAATCTGGCCAGGCGATTCTGCGCGCCGCGCGGGGATGTGGCGCGCCGCGCCACTACCTGGCCAGAGAATTCCGGTCAGTTTTTCCAAGTGTGCACGAACCAAAACCTTTTCCAACCCAATTCTTGACCCGCAAACACTTATAATGCCTATCATATATCGTCGAAAAGGTATTTTGACGAGGAATACAACTAACCACATATCATCAATCAAAAACATCATTTACCATAACCGAAAACTCGTCAATTGATCAAGAAAGGTTTATTTTCAAAGTTTCAAGTTCGTAAAACGTATTTTGAGTTCCGGGAATCCAATTCACACATATGATATGCCGTTTTGAAGGTAATGAAGCATACATTACTACTAAACACTAACAATTAACATTCCATGGCATTTAAGCATCCAAAAGTTCATGTCAAGAACTATCAAACCCTAGTCAAACATCACAAAATCATTAATCGGGTTTTTGAAGTTTTCTTAATCAACCTACACATCCAAATGTGGCTAATGATACTAGTAACACAATTAAAACATGCACTTTAACAATCTAACAACATTAACTCATCCAAAATCAAGGATTAAGCAAACCCATTTCAAAAACTCAAACTAGTTACTCCAAACCACAAATCGAGCAAACAAAACATATATTCATGTTACACACGAGCCATAGACACTAACTAACACAATTTCAAGTATATAAAATGAATTTAGAGAAAATTTAGTGTTTTAGAAATGTTACCCAAAATGGATGAAATTGGTACCAAATCGAAGAGGATGATGAGAGGATCACGAATATGTAATTTGTTTTGAAGTTTGCTTCCCGATCCGAATTTAGATGATGAATTATGTTTGTGTTCTTGAGAGAAAAAAAGAAAGAAAGAGAGAGAGAGGGAGGGATTGAATGGAGGAGGTGAAGTGGTTGACTAGTTGACCTAGTCACCACTTTGCCCACTTGTCAACTTAAGTCCCTCATGTTCGTAGTCGGGTGCGGGAATTAACCAAACGAAATATTTTAAAAACGCTCGAGTAGACGAGTGATGTTATAATTAAATAACGAGAATATTATAAACGTTAGTCAACGGAAGTTGGGAATTTAAATACGAAAGATTATTATTTAAAAAAAAAGACGGTGTTAAAAATAAATTTAACGGAAAAACGCGGGATGTTACATTATCCACACCTCAAAAGAAATTTCGTCCCGAAATTTAGTTGGAAGTAGTAGTTGTTGAATCTTCCTCGAGATTTTGTGTTGCCAATTCTACGAATGAGGGAGAAGTACGTTCTAGGGTATTTCAACGAATTTTGACAGTCGGGGTTTTACGTTGTTTCAGAGTTTGGTTTCGTGATTCAAAATTTCAACCGGTCCTCCTAGGAAGCGGAGTTTGTCATCGATAGTAAGCTCATCAAAAAGGATATTGTAAAGACCCGTCCTTATCCATCTGGACGAAATCATCAACATCTGGTCCCATTGCGATGATCGACTCCAAGTAATGTCCTTAAAATGAGCAAATGCACAGCGGAAGACTTAATTCGTACCTGAGAATAACATGCTTAAAAATGTCAACATAAAGTTGGTGAGATATATAGATTTGATGCTAGCAGCGTTATAACTATAGACCACAAGATTTCATATATAAAAATATAATACACTCGCAAGTGTATAAAATCATTCTGCTTATGTTGAGGCCTCAGTAACCAACCTTAACAATAATATAATAAGTCATCTTTACAAAGATGGATATGTACACTCGCAAGTGTATAAATAAACCTCGAAGTACTAAACATCCGTCCACTAGTTCTTATGTCTAGTGCAGCCTACTGGATGGGGGTGTTAAACCCGATAGATCTATCTTTAGGATTCGCGCTTACATGTTATTATAACATATAACTAAATTACCTAGCACATCAATCCGCAGAATATCATTTTTAATTACTTGTGTCCATAACGTAAATCATTTATAAAAACAGCGCATGTATTCTCAGCCCAAAATATTTAAAGTTTAAAAGGGAACTATATACTCACCTAATGTATTTTGTAGTAAAAATACGTATAACATCATTGATCAAGTATATGGTTGGCCTCGGATTCACGAACCTATATCAGGTATATATATTAATACACATAATAGTAATCGAACAATTTATTTATTATTATTAGTAATTGTTACTATAGTAAGTTATATGGTTTCATTAATAATTTAGCTATATTTACTTTATGTATACTTTAGATAAAAATTTGTTAAAATAATTATTTAAATGATAATAATAATAACAACAATAATGATAATAATAATAATATTATTCATGAAATTAGTAATAATAGTAATTTTCATAGAGATAATATTAATATCCATGATAATAAAAATTATGAAAATTTTTAAATAAAAGATACTTTTATTAATAATAGAAATTTTTAATAAAAAGCTAATTTTAATGAATATAATAATTTTAATGAAAATATTAATGATAATTTTAATAAATTTTAAATAAAAAAAATTGATATCTTTAATGATAATGATAAAATGATAATTTTAATACATAAATAAAAATGATACTAATAATTATTATAATTCTAATACTTATGATATTAATAATAATAATGATATTAATAATTCATTTTAGTCATAAATAAGTTTTAGGGTTAATCATTTTTATAATAATAATATCAATTATAATAATAATAGTAATCAATTAAGAGATTATACCCTTGAAAGCCTTTTATAAAAAGAAATGCCCTGAATGGGACTCGAACCCAGGACCTCCCAAATAACAATAACATCCCTAACCACCCATCTGTATCGTGTTTTTCTCATTTAAAAAGACACCCAAAATCATTTAACTTCTAGACACCGTATTTCTTCCTCCATCTTTTTACATCGGCCAACACAGTATCCTATGATGATCTCGGCCCAACTAAAATAACAAATCTTCTGCCCAGTATGCCTCGGCCCAGATAATCAAACAATTCTTGGTAATTAAACAGATTGAAGTCCATTTAACCATTTAGAGCATTAGTTTATACGTATCAATTAGTAGATAGTAGCCGTAATATTTATTTAAAATTCATGGTGCTCGACAATTATCTTTACAGCTCATCCTTTTTCTTTATCTTTCTGTTTCGTTATCGAGATCGTGTTCACATGGAACCATCCTAATCATTATCACCTTCTTTATCAATATCGTTTTCACCGGAACCTTTTCAAAAAAATAAAAAAATAATAAATATAGCAGCAATTACAGGAGAAAGAATTTCGTGGGTTTCAAGACTGAACCGTAAACGGCAATAAGAGGAGTTGCAGGTGGTTCGATTTCAAATGGATTTTCAATCGTGATAGACTTAATGGTGGTTTTAATGGTGGTGGAACGTGGTGAAGTGATTCTCGGTGGAGGGTTTCTAGGTTCTGGGTTTGATCGAGTAAATGAGTAGGAAACAACAGCAGAAAGTATTTTGTTGTGATAGTTGTCCTAGTGATTCGAAACAGAAACTTTCATAGGAAAAAGAAAAATATATATAAACAATGACGGGTTTACAGCAGTTGCAGCAGCAATTATGATCATAACCGTTATTTCCATCGGTTGGAAACCAGGTACAATAAATAGGATGATACGCAGCAGTGGTTTAAATGATGAGCTGGGTTGTCGATGGTTTGCAGGGAGTAGGGTGAAGTGATGACCACCGTTGATGATTACAAAGGTGATGAAGTAGTGGTGTCTCAAACAGGAAAAGAAAGAAAATATCATCAATGGTTTTTGATTATGATTTAGTCTTGTACTCGAGAACAGGTAAAAGAAGTCGAAGGTGGTGTTGTTTTGTGGTGGTCTTAAGGTGATGATGTTAGGTGTTCATGGTGATTTATGTTGTGATGGTGGACGGTTAGTTTCTAAGTAGTTTTAGGGTGGCAATTTGGTGATGGAGGTGAAGTCCGATGGTTGTGTTGGCTATCAAATAGTAGTAGAAAAGATGGTTGTAAAAACAGAAAAAAATGGCGAAGGTGTTGGTGTTGTTCGTGGTGGAAGTGGAGGTGATTATAAGGTGAACATAAACAGATTCATGGTGATGGGAATGGGTTTCGAAGTGGTGGTGAGGGTGGTGATTATGATGGAGTTAAAGGTGATGATAAATGGTGTTTTGTTGGTTTGGGTTCTCACAACAACTAGTAGGCAAGGGTGATCAATATCGTTATGTTTATGTAATATGTACGGGGTGTATGTATATATATATATATAGATAGATTAGGATAGATAAAACTGTGGGAATGTTGATCACAAGCGAAACAGGAGATGGAAGAAAAAAACAAGAAGTGGGGTTTTTATGTTTCAATAAATATCATATATAGTATAGTGTTCATATTAAATTTTGTTTATTGGTAATCGTTATTATTACTAGCTATCATAAAGTCATGAACAACTAATTAAATGTAATTACATTAATTATATTTCAAGTTATTATATATATATATATATAAAATATCTAAACATATACATATTTTGCTTATCGTGTCGGAACCATATAAAGATTAAGGTTTAAATTTGGTCGGAAATTTTCGGGTCGTTACAGTACCCACCCGTTAAAGAAATTTCGTCCTCGAAATTTGGTAGAGGTCGTTATGGGTAACAACAAGAATGTTTTCATGACGAATATGAGGTAATAATGGAGTTTTATCGTTATTGAGAGATATAGATAAAACGATTCGATCGTGTGAAGCGTACGAGTGAAGCTATCACAAAAGAGTGAAATGAGTAAATAAATATATTCATTTCAACCGATGATGTAGTTACTATTGACTTCCGGAATTTAAGGAATTTAAAAGAAAATCTTGGAAATCTAAAAGATTTGATTCTTCGGTGAATAAGGAAATTATGATCTTCTTTGATTTAATGCGCCAATCTGTTTCGATTTCTCTGTCGGATATTTCACTATAAATCCACTCCTTTTGTTTCTTTATTTCCATATCTCACATCCTATTCTTTCTCCTCAGTTCATACCTTAAAGCATTCTTCAAAATGCTTCATCCCGTTCTGATTCTTGTTACACTTCCAACTTTCATCTTTCATTCTTCTCTTTCAACTGCCGCCAGAAGGATCTATTCACTTCTATCATTTCCTTGGAATTATAATTTTTTAATTCTCCCGTGTCTTTACGTTGCAATACGTATTGATATACACGGTTTGTAATTTCTGAGGGTTGTTATCGGCTTTTGTATTCTTCATTATTTTTCAAAGCCTCATGCTTTTGTTTTCCTTTCCCGACTTCAAGTCAAGCGTGTAATGATCCGGAATTCGTAGGTATGAATATTTGGAATAAATATAGCTAATGCCTTAAGAAAGAAATGGTAACGGCACGATTATGATTTGTCAAATTACCAGAATTTAGAAGAAGAGATGGAACTATCAGGAAGATATGTTCTCGATATATTTGAAAATTGAGTAGAATGTAAGAGTCGTGTAACATGGCACATGATGATGGTACTGTAAATCATCACATTCCATTAGAAACTTAACATGACTTACTGTAATATAATGAAGTTGATCAAGTTTCATTATATTATACTAATTCATGCATCAGTTCCCAACACTGCTTCAAAACATTCCTATTTTAAACTCGAAGGTTTCAGAATTTAGAAACTAACACAGTTTCTTTTATGTTGTAACGTAGATGTTACGGAGAGATAAATGATCGCCGATAGGAATAGTTGTGAAAATATCTCCAGAAATATGGAGAATATGTATAACAAAAGATATGAAAATATCTTATAATATCCAAGATAAATGATGATGAAGAATATCATTTTGGAAAGGTTTAGAATAATGAGTAGAGTTCTTACTAACGGTTTCAGCAGGCACTGAATCGTTTGAATTCTTTGAAGTCAAACTTATTCTTTGTGATTTGTCCACAACCTCCTTCATACTTTACTCAATTCGTTTTCCAATTCTCAACCTTCATACTGTACTTTATCGTCAAACTTTTGACTGTTAAAGTCGTTTACAGTTTTTGTTGCTTCATCAGCATCTCAAGAACTACTTCATAGTCCAGGATGTTTTTCAGAAACTTCACATTCGAAATAAGTAATTCTTATGGATAGACGTTTTCGGTATAACTGGAAGAATTTTTACGAGATTTTTAAAATATTGATTGCGGATTTCGCTAAAGAAATAACGAGTTGCTGGTACGTCTGCTGATGATGTTGTGAAGTATAAAAGGTTCTCCGGTAACGACGGCGAAAGGACAAGGTATAAATATCGAGATTATAATAGGAGTAGTCTCACTGAGAAGTCGAAGTGGAGCTATAACAAAATTGGCTACTTTGAAAAGGAATCGTGTGGTTGTTTTTGCTATTGAATGATAAGGAATTCGACACGAATCCATTTTAACTATAACTTTAGTTTCGAAAGTTTTCCAGGTACATAACTGTATAAATCTTTCTTCCGTAGACGAGGTGCGGCTAGTTCAACTTCTCGATCGAGGTGTTTTCAAGAATCATGAAAAGTTGTGAATGCGAATTGTAATCGTCAAGATACGAATGAGGTTTAGAATAGAATCAAGTGGCAAACTTGAAGATTAGTTTAGTTTCATATGTTATAATCAATATTTTAATTCATTTTAATTGTCCAAAGTTAGCAGTCTAATTGTCCAATGGTCCAATGATCCAATATATTCATATATAATTTAATATATAATATTCGAATTAAATAATACGTATCGTGACCCGTGTACCGGTCTCAGTGTCGATCACAACTCAAAGTATATATATATTTTGGAATCAACTCCGACCCTGTATAGCCAACTCCCACCTTCACATATAGAGTGTCTATGGTTGTTCCGAAATATATATATAGATGGGTCAATATGATAAGTCGAAACCTTGTATACGTGTCCCGTTATTTAAAGTGCGTAAAAGTAAATAACAGAAATTAAATGACGATAAATAAAATTGCGAGAATGTAAATTGCAATAAATTAAATGTTAGCCGGGAACAGTTAGCTAGGAACAGTTAGCGTGGATTCCTAACAATATTTCAATTTATTTAACTCGTCTGTTTCTAACAAATTTTATTTTGTCCAATGTTTTCTTCTTTATGCCACTTGTTGGATTCTGATAGGTCAAAATCCGAATATGAAATTTGAATAGAAATGGTTATTCCGTGGTGAACGGATACGTGTATTGGTAGTTGTAAGTAAGATAGTAAATGATCGTTAAATCAGATTCGAAGAATGTACAGTGTAATTTATTAATGTGAATTCTAAATATTCCTCGGGTACTACCCACCCGTTAAAATATTTTCATCATTAACAGTTTGTACGAAAGAATTTTTAATTATAATTTCATCGGATGTAATCATGAATTTAATGAGTCAATAAGGTATTAAACTCGTTTGATTTATCGTTAATACTAAATTACATATTCTCTAAAACATTAGAGATTATATAATCGCCTTGTTGAACGAAGATAAATGAGGTAGAATGATACGTATAGCGAAGATAGTCGATGTAGATCGATGTGTAGAACGAAGTTCATACTCGAAGTACAGATGATGATATTGAGGCGTGTGATGTTGATATTCGAGGTACAGATTGTGATGTTGAGAGTTACGGCGCGGTTATGGTTAAGGAATGATAGGGGTACTGTCGACGTCGATGATGGTGGTACTGATTATACTGCTAGTGCTGCTGCTGGTGTTCGTAACCTTCGCACCAGGTTCTCCAAAGTCGTCGCACGAGCGCGTAGTTCGTTAACTTCCTCTAGTACTACGGGATGATTGACGGTTAAAGCAAGCGAATGAATAAGATTCGAAATATGAGATAGTATGTAATCGTGATGAGATACTCGGAAAAAGGGGAGAGAAAATGGTTTCTCGAACAGGTTCGCCGGTAAGTGTTTCAGGTTGAAAAGGGCAATTTGGTGGATGGAAGAGATCTTTGATGTGAAATGATTTTTTGGATGTCGGATGATATTCTAGCTATATAGAATCTCTATGTATAATACCAAAGATTTCATAAACTACAGAGGAATTTACGGCATATGTCAGACAAGTCTACAGATGTGCTAGGATATGAATTTTGTCTATACACTATCAATACATTAGATACAGTAAGACGTGTCTAGACTTATGAATGATAAGCAGGCAATTTCCTATGAATAATAAGCAGATAATTTCCGACTAGATGTGATAAGCAAAACTTTTTGACATGTAGACACGGTCAAAGTCCAGACTCATTAATGTATCCTAACAACTACTAGTCATACACACTAATGCAAAACCTGGTTCGCTAAGACCACCGCTCTGATACCATCTGTAAAGACCCATCCTTATCCATCTGGACGAAATCATCAACATCTGGTCCCATTGCGATGATCGACTCCAAGTAATGTCCTTAAAATGAGCAAATGCACAGCGGAAGACTTAATTCGTACCTGAGAATAACATGCTTAAAAATGTCAACATAAAGTTGGTGAGATATATAGATTTGATGCTAGCAGCGTTATAACTATAGACCACAAGATTTCATATATAAAAATATAATACACTCGCAAGTGTATAAAATCATTCTGCTTATGTTGAGGCCTCAGTAACCAACCTTAACAATAATATAATAAGTCATCTTTACAAAGATGGATATGTACACTCGCAAGTGTATAAATAAACCTCGAAGTACTAAACATCCGTCCACTAGTTCTTATGTCTAGTGCAGCCTACTGGATGGGGGTGTTAAACCCGATAGATCTATCTTTAGGATTCGCGCTTACATGTTATTATAACATATAACTAAATTACCTAGCACATCAATCCGCAGAATATCATTTTTAATTACTTGTGTCCATAACGTAAATCATTTATAAAAACAGCGCATGTATTCTCAGCCCAAAATATTTAAAGTTTAAAAGGGAACTATATACTCACCTAATGTATTTTGTAGTAAAAATACGTATAACATCATTGATCAAGTATATGGTTGGCCTCGGATTCACGAACCTATATCAGGTATATATATTAATACACATAATAGTAATCGAACAATTTATTTATTATTATTAGTAATTGTTACTATAGTAAGTTATATGGTTTCATTAATAATTTAGCTATATTTACTTTATGTATACTTTAGATAAAAATTTGTTAAAATAATTATTTAAATGATAATAATAATAACAACAATAATGATAATAATAATAATATTATTCATGAAATTAGTAATAATAGTAATTTTCATAGAGATAATATTAATATCCATGATAATAAAAATTATGAAAATTTTTAAATAAAAGATACTTTTATTAATAATAGAAATTTTTAATAAAAAGCTAATTTTAATGAACATAATAATTTTAATGAAAATATTAATGATAATTTTAATAAATTTTAAATAAAAAAAATTGATATCTTTAATGATAATGATAAAATGATAATTTTAATACATAAATAAAAATGATACTAATAATTATTATAATTCTAATACTTATGATATTAATAATAATAATGATATTAATAATTCATTTTAGTCATAAATAAGTTTTAGGGTTAATCATTTTTATAATAATAATATCAATTATAATAATAATAGTAATCAATTAAGAGATTATACCCTTGAAAGCCTTTTATAAAAAGAAATGCCCTGAATGGGACTCGAACCCAGGACCTCCCAAATAACAATAACATCCCTAACCACCCATCTGTATCGTGTTTTTCTCATTTAAAAAGACACCCAAAATCATTTAACTTCTAGACACCGTATTTCTTCCTCCATCTTTTTACATCGGCCAACACAGTATCCTATGATGATCTCGGCCCAACTAAAATAACAAATCTTCTGCCCAGTATGCCTCGGCCCAGATAATCAAACAATTCTTGGTAATTAAACAGATTGAAGTCCATTTAACCATTTAGAGCATTAGTTTATACGTATCAATTAGTAGATAGTCGCCGTAATATTTATTTAAAATTCATGGTGCTCGACAATTATCTTTACAGCTCATCCTTTTTCTTTATCTTTCTGTTTCGTTATCGAGATCGTGTTCACATGGAACCATCCTAATCATTATCACCTTCTTTATCAATATCGTTTTCACCGGAACCTTTTCAAAAAAATAAAAAAATAATAAATATAGCAGCAATTACAGGAGAAAGAATTTCGTGGGTTTCAAGACTGAACCGTAAACGGCAATAAGAGGAGTTGCAGGTGGTTCGATTTCAAATGGATTTTCAATCGTGATAGACTTAATGGTGGTTTTAATGGTGGTGGAACGTGGTGAAGTGATTCTCGGTGGAGGGTTTCTAGGTTCTGGGTTTGATCGAGTAAATGAGTAGGAAACAACAGCAGAAAGTATTTTGTTGTGATAGTTGTCCTAGTGATTCGAAACAGAAACTTTCATAGGAAAAAGAAAAATATATATAAACAATGACGGGTTTACAGCAGTTGCAGCAGCAATTATGATCATAACCGTTATTTCCATCGGTTGGAAACCAGGTACAATAAATAGGATGATACGCAGCAGTGGTTTAAATGATGAGCTGGGTTGTCGATGGTTTGCAGGGAGTAGGGTGAAGTGATGACCACCGTTGATGATTACAAAGGTGATGAAGTAGTGGTGTCTCAAACAGGAAAAGAAAGAAAATATCATCAATGGTTTTTGATTATGATTTAGTCTTGTACTCGAGAACAGGTAAAAGAAGTCGAAGGTGGTGTTGTTTTGTGGTGGTCTTAAGGTGATGATGTTAGGTGTTCATGGTGATTTATGTTGTGATGGTGGACGGTTAGTTTCTAAGTAGTTTTAGGGTGGCAATTTGGTGATGGAGGTGAAGTCCGATGGTTGTGTTGGCTATCGAATAGTAGTAGAAAAGATGGTTGTAAAAACAGAAAAAAAATGGCGAAGGTGTTGGTGTTGTTCGTGGTGGAAGTGGAGGTGATTATAAGGTGAACATAAACAGATTCATGGTGATGGGAATGGGTTTCGAAGTGGTGGTGAGGGTGGTGATTATGATGGAGTTAAAGGTGATGATAAATGGTGTTTTGTTGGTTTGGGTTCTCACAACAACTAGTAGGCAAGGGTGATCAATATCGTTATGTTTATATAATATGTATGGGGTGTATGTATATATATATATATAGATAGATTAGGATAGATAAAACTGTGGGAATGTTGATCACAAGCGAAACAGGAGATGGAAGAAAAAAACAAGAAGTGGGGTTTTTATGTTTCAATAAATATCATATATAGTATAGTGTTCATATTAAATTTTGTTTATTGGTAATCGTTATTATTACTAGCTATCATAAAGTCATGAACAACTAATTAAATGTAATTACATTAATTATATTTCAAGTTATTATATATATATATATAAAAATATCTAAACATATACATATTTTGCTTATCGTGTCGGAACCATATAAAGATTAAGGTTTAAATTTGGTCGGAAATTTTCGGGTCGTTACAGTACCCACCCGTTAAAGAAATTTCGTCCTCGAAATTTGGTAGAGGTCGTTATGGGTAACAACAAGAATGTTTTCATGACGAATATGAGGTAATAATGGAGTTTTATCGTTATTGAGAGATATAGATAAAACGATTCGATCGTGTGAAGCGTACGAGTGAAGCTATCACAAAAGAGTGAAATGAGTAAATAAATATATTCATTTCAACCGATGATGTAGTTACTATTGACTTCCGGAATTTAAGGAATTTAAAAGAAAATCTTGGAAATCTAAAAGATTTGATTCTTCGGTGAATAAGGAAATTATGATCTTCTTTGATTTAATGCGCCAATCTGTTTCGATTTCTCTGTCGGATATTTCACTATAAATCCACTCCTTTTGTTTCTTTATTTCCATATCTCACATCCTATTCTTTCTCCTCAGTTCATACCTTAAAGCATTCTTCAAAATGCTTCATCCCGTTCTGATTCTTGTTACACTTCCAACTTTCATCTTTCATTCTTCTCTTTCAACTGCCGCCAGAAGGATCTATTCACTTCTATCATTTCCTTGGAATTATAATTTTTTAATTCTCCCGTGTCTTTACGTTGCAATACGTATTGATATACACGGTTTGTAATTTCTGAGGGTTGTTATCGGCTTTTGTATTCTTCATTATTTTCCAAGGTGCGACTTTTAACGTTACGCGGTTACCCACTTGGAATTCGAAAGGTTTACGTGTAACATCGGCATAGCTCCTGGTGATCACGAGTCGCGTTGGGTCTTGCTTGAATATGAATAAATTTTCTCGGTTGCTCATGAATAACCTCGGCCCCGGTGAATTGATCATCGTTTACTTGGTTCGACAAAGGAGAATGACGTTTCCGGTCACATGTGGTTTCAAAAGGAGTGACGTTAAAACTCGAATGGGAATCATTGTAGTACGAGGATTCGGTTAAAGGAAAACACTTCTCTCAAGTAAATTTGAAGTTGGTAATACAAACTTGTATTATGGTTTCCAAGGTTTAAATCTCATGTTTGTTCGGTCCGTCGGGTTGTGGAAGGTACGCGGTACTCATGTCTAAACGTGGTCCCGAGACTTTTTGTGAGGCACTCCAAAATCTAGAAGTGAAACGAGGATCTCGGTCCGAAACGGGGTATATTTCCCTAAGGCATATTGAACAAATTTTCTAGGGATTGAAAACGTTAGCTAGGACAAGTTTCTCAAGAAAATTCGCGTCGCGGAAGATTTATCGGTTTCCAAAAACGTTCGTCGGGACTATTCACCCTCGAGGCGAATACTAGCATAACGTGAAGAGTCTCTCTCCATTGAGAATTTAAAATAAAAGATTTCCTGAACCGGAATTACGAGTGTGATGCAAGAGAAGTTTCCGCCCCGATGTGAGCATAACGAGTAAATTGTAGTTAGTCAATAAGACTGCGCGAGGACGAGCTAGTATACCCGTGTGACATACAGTTGAAGTCGAATGGAATCGGTAATTCATTCGGAAGCATAAATATAATTTGACAATAATTGAAGGTGTGTCCCCGGTATGGTTGTTATAAATATTCTCGGAGTTTTCGGATGTCCAAACCTGAAAAGATGAAGTCATGTACATGGCACATGGTGGTGTTTAGGTTGATCGAGTCTAACCACCATCACGCGTCACTAGAACTTTGGTATGTCTTACCGTAATATAACCACGTTGATCGAGTGTCGTTATATTACGCTAACTCATACCTCCATTCCCACATCACTCTATAGATTCAAGTTCGTGTCATCGCGAAAATCTAAAATGAACAAAATGTAACGACGTCTCAAACGTGACTCATATTAAATCGAAAGAGTTTCTACAAATCTAAGGAAGCGTTCCCCGAGGGAAGTGTATAAATGATTGTTCACGTCAATGCGGTTCGAGTCAGACAATAATGTATTTAGGTATGAAAAGAGTAACGAGTCATGATAACGAGTAGTACGCAACCGCAGTGATAAATAGTGATGACGATACTCATCTAGAGTAGTGGTGGTAACTTTACAACACTTGTGGATAGTAAGCTGAGACGGGGTGGATAACAACCAAGGAGTCAGAATTCCCGAACTAGAGTGACTAACGAAGTCGTGGTCATCCGTACGCGTATAAACCTTGAATTCGCGTGTATTACCAAAAAGTGGCGGAATACGAGTTCGTATGATGAAGGTTGGGTACCATTAAAAAGTTTGCCTAAGAATGATTCAAGTATAATGCACAAGTAGTCAAGTAAGTGCTATCTATAGCAAATGTATGTCAGAATGCAATGGCTAACTATCCGGTTGTAGTCTAGACTCACTAATGCGTCCTAACGACTCTGTTAGACACACTAATGCACGTCCTAGTTCCCTACAACCAACGCTCTGATACCACTTGTAACGACCCGACCAAAACCGTTATTGACGGCGTTGTTAACTTAGGTCCCGTTGCGTGGTCGTAGTCCCTATATGAGACTCGTTTGACCAAAATTATGTCGCATTCATTTGAAAGGTACAAGACTTGCAAGTTTAGTTTACAAAACCATTCGACAACAAGTCTAAGTTTACAAAAGTCATAAAGTATAAATGAAATAACTTGCGACATAATATAAGTTGAAAAACACCGTTGCTATAAATAGCGTAAGTATGTAACCAAAAGTTGAATCCAAAAGTGCTATCCCTAGCGTATGTATGTATGTATGCTTGACTCCAAGCAAGTATGAGTGTACGCGGAAGCATGTATCAAATAGCCAAGTATGAACCTGAGAAACATATAGAAAACTGTCAACGAAAAACGTTGGTGAAATCATAGATGTATTTGTAAACGTTGTTTTTGAACCACAAGATTTAGTATTCCCATAGTTGATTATCAAAATCGTTTGCATTCCAAAAGTATTGTTCGCGAGCACCCAATTATCAAGACTTAACGTTCCGTCCGTTGAATACCCCATCACAATAGTGTTAGAACATACACTGTTTCTCGAAAATATATTTCATCCGTAGACGGTAGCGAACCGTCCGTAATGAGGGTTTGTCAAACCCGTATGGCCACACAATATAAGTTCTCGCTTACACCCTGCAAGTGTAACTAATGATAATCGAATTGAGGATTTTTGTTCTAACTCGCTGTGGAATGTTTGTTTTCCTTGTACTTGTGTTCAAAGTATAAAAGCAAGTAGTACAAAATGTAACAAAGTATATGTTTCTCAGTCCACAATTTAAAAGTATAAAAAGTTGTTGAAAAGGTGGGACTATGATCTCACCTCGAGTGCACGAGTATAAAAGTACTTCAACAAGTAAACGTGTGCATGAAAGTTGCTTAGTCTTGACCTAAACAAGTAAGTTATATCAATTAACCGGTTACGACACAAGGTCGGGTGAAATGTGTTCAATTAGTCCTATGGCTCGTTACGACTCGATTAAGTATAGCATGTGAATCACGTTGTCAAGTTTCATACAAGAAACAAGTATAAAAGCATGTTAGAATGATTGTATAAAAGTTTGGTTAAGTTTGACTAAAAGTCAAACTTGGTCAAAGTCAACGAAAAAGTCAACACGTTCGGGTTCGGTCCCGAACTATTTTTCTGAGGTTTTTATTCATATATAAGCATATTAGAACAAGTTTCATGTGAATCGGAGGTCGGTAGCTAGTCAAACATTTCGCGTGAAATGTGACAAAGTGAGCAGAATCTGGCCAGGCGATTCTGCGCGCCGCGCGGGGATGTGGCGCGCCGCGCCACTACCTGGCCAGAGAATTCTGGTCAGTTTTTCCAAGTGTGCACGAACCAAAACCTTTTCCAACCCAATTCTTGACCCGCAAACACTTATAATGCCTGTCATATATCGTCGAAAAGGTATTTTGACGAGGAATACAACTAACCACATATCATCAATCAAAAACATCATTTACCATAACCGAAAACTCGTCAATTGATCAAGAAAGGTTTATTTTCAAAGTTTCAAGTTCGTAAAACGTATTTTGAGTTCCGGGAATCCAATTCACACATATGATATGCCGTTTTGAAGGTAATGAAGCATACATTACTACTAAACACTAACAATTAACATTCCATGGCATTTAAGCATCCAAAAGTTCATGTCAAGAACTATCAAACCCTAGTCAAACATCACAAAATCATTAATCGGGTTTTTGAAGTTTTCTTAATCAACCTACACATCCAAATGTGGCTAATGATACTAGTAACACAATTAAAACATGCACTTTAACAATCTAACAACATTAACTCATCCAAAATCAAGGATTAAGCAAACCCATTTCAAAAACTCAAACTAGTTACTCCAAACCACAAATCAAGCAAACAAAACATATATTCATGTTACACACGAGCCATAGACACTAACTAACACAATTTCAAGTATATAAAACGAATTTAGAGAAAATTTAGTGTTTTAGAAATGTTACCCAAAATGGATGAAATTGGTACCAAATCGAAGAGGATGATGAGAGGATCACGAATATGTAATTTGTTTTGAAGTTTGCTTCCCGATCCGAATTTAGATGATGAATTATGTTTGTGTTCTTGAGAGAAAAAAAGAAAGAAAGAGAGAGAGAGGGAGGGATTGAATGGAGGAGGTGAAGTGGTTGACTAGTTGACCTAGTCACCACTTTGCCCACTTGTCAACTTAAGTCCCTCATGTTCGTAGTCGGGTGCGGGAATTAACCAAACGAAATATTTTAAAAACGCTCGAGTAGACGAGTGATGTTATAATTAAATAACGAGAATATTATAAACGTTAGTCAACGGAAGTTGGGAATTTAAATACGAAAGATTATTATTTAAAAAAAAAGACGGTGTTAAAAATAAATTTAACGGAAAAACGCGGGATGTTACATATAATGTTTTTGACCAAATAATAAGCAAAAATCAGTAAAAACAGATATGGTCATAGTCCAGACTCACTAATGCATCCTAACAATTACCAGTTAAACACACTAATGTAATTTCTGGTTCCCTATGACCTCAAGCTTTGATACCAACTGTAACGACCCGTCAAAATCGCTATTGACGCGGCACGTTAATCATTGATTCCACAGTGAGGTTTTGACCTCTATATGATACGTTTTGATAAAATATTGCATTCATTAAAATAAGTAACTTTCTAAACATAGAAAGTTATAAACATGTGGGCGAGTGCTTAGGTATAAGCAAAACCCCGAAATACATAAGTCTTTAATTTACAGGTTGACATCACAGTCCAATTATTTATTACACAACGCAGTTTTATTTTGAATGCAATAAACTTTGTACAAAGCATGAGGAATTCCATGCAGGCAACAAGCACATCACAGCGGAAGCATTCTAAGGACCTGAGAATAAAACATGCTAAAAAGTCAACACGAATGTTGGTGAGTTATAGGTTTAATTGCTCGAGTCATAAACATATATAAAGATAGACCACAAGATTTCATCAAAAGTTTATCAATAGATTCTACGTAACAGAGCACCCTGGTAACTAAACTTAACGCTATAGTGATAATTACCCCATTCGTTTTAATACACGCAAACCAATGTGTCCTAAACTCAAATAACACACGTCCGTTAAAAGGCTAGCGCTCTAGCTCGGACGGGGATGTCAAGCCCTATGGATCCATATACTATTATTCGCGCCCACCAGTCCATATCTTATGTACTGGCAGCTACTAGTTACCAAAGCTAAGGGATTTTCGGTTCAAACTCAGTGTAGAATTTTGTATGTGCTTGTATCCATTGCGTTTAAAATAAATTGCATGTATTCTCAGCCCAAAAATATAGATTGCAAAAGCAATTAAAAAGGGAGCAATGAAACTCACAGTTCAATATTGAGACTCAATATTGTAGGCAAATTTCGTAGACGTAATGATGGTAGACGATCGTATGATTGGCCTTGGATTCAAGAACAATACCCCGAACAATACCCAATATTTCCTTAGCTTAAAGCGGTTTGAAACCCAAATTAAAAACACCCTCGTATATATCTTATTATTATTAAATTTAAATTTATAATATAAATATTAATATTGAGAGATAATTATGTGTGAAAAATCATCGTCGAACAAACTGCGTATTTATATTACTTTTCGATTACTGTAGCTCATGCGATCGCATGAGTTTTTAGTGTTGTTGCCATGCGATCGCATGGCCGCCTTTTCCGTTTTTGTTTGCTAGTTCGTCGACATCAAATAGTACTGTAGCAAAGCCGTTTTCACTGTAGCACTATAGCAAAATACGGTTTCACTGTAGCAAATAGTGTTTTACTGTAGCAAAGTAATTTTTACTGTAGCAAATAGGGTTTTACTGTAGAAAAGTCGTTTTTACTTGTACATATATATATATATATACATACATATAATTGTTCATGAATCGTCGAGAGTAATCAAAGGTAATTGTATATATGAAACAGTTCTAAAATTTTGAGACTCAATCTAACAGACTTTGTTTAATGTGTCAAAATAATAAATCGTATAGAGAATTGGTTTAAATAAGTCAAAAAATTTCGGGTCATCACACATAGGTTAGCTTGCCTTTACGCTTGGATGCTCCGGTATGTGCTATTTGATTATTGTGTGGCGTGTCCATTTTTTGCATATATATGTATGTAGTATATTCTCACTCACTAAGCATTAGCTTACCCTCTCGTTTACATTTTTATAGATTTGCATGGATGCGGTGGCTCGGGTAAGCGTGGGAACTAGTGGACTTGCGTAGTTGCTTAGAAGACGTGCTTTTGGATTGTTTAGGATTGGGTAGCGTATCCCCAATCACCATGCTCGGTCAATGTTTTGTATTAAAACTAAAATGGGTCGAAATGGTCGCTTGTCGTAATATGGGTCGATGTGGGCCCGGTAATGTAAAACTCAGTTTTTATTATGGAAAACCCTTAGTTTAATTATTATTAACATGTTGTGAAAACCGTTTCGTTTAAAAGTGTCGGGAAGCGGGTTTTTCGCCCGCGTGTATTTGACAAACCGATCAGTAACTTACAGTTCATTTGGACGCCATCCAAATAGCTTGGACGCCCTCCTGGTCTTCTCTGCTGGACGCCATCCAGATAACTGGACGCCGTCCAGATGTGTTGTTTCAGGAAAAAAAAAATTAAGGCGTGTTTTTGGTAGGATAACGGGTTGGGTCGTTACAAGTGGTATCAGAGCATGGTCTAAGGGATTTAGGTGACTTGAGATAGGCGCATAGAGTTAGACTTTTTGTGTGTGCTTATTTGTTGCAGGACTTGTAGGATTACGGGTCGGAATGGGAACTTGGTTAGTGCCTTAGCGTGTAGGTGAACTAACTAGGGTATTGGCTTGTATTGTGACATTATTCTTGCGTGTGTTTATGTCGCGTAGAATATTTTGGTTGTTGATAATGCTAAAAACGAACATATATTTCATAGCATTATCCTTCCAGAAAGACAAGCTTTTAGTTGCAATTGTTCTATTTACAAGTGATATTCGTTTAAATAATAAAAGGTGAAGACAAAAGACAGATTCGACGATTTGAAGACGCAAATGACCAAAATGCTAAAAAGTACAAAGTACAATCCAAGTGGTTCAATTTATTGATGAGAAACGTCTAAAAATTATAAGAGTACAAGCCGTGAAACGCAAAGTACAAGATATTAAATCGTACGAAAGGACGTTCGAAAATTCGGAACCGGGACATGAACCAACTATCAACGTACAACTCAACGGACCTAAAATTACAAGTCTACTATGCACATGAATATAATATAATATATATATAATTATATAAAATTATATATTTATATATAAAAGTGTCGGCAAAACAAGAAGACAAATGGATGTGAGCTGGATCAGGAGGACATGCGATCGCATGGCCTTGAAGCCTATATCCCATGCGATCGCATGGCAGTAAAAGTGTGGCCAAGTGCTATAAATTGGAACGAATTCAGCCGAGTTTGATACATATATATCATACATCTTACTCTCTCTCAATTATATATTCATATTTATATTTTATAATTATAATTTTAATATTAAGTTAATAATAATAAGGTTATAGTAGCGAATGTTTTAAGGTTTTTAAGTCGAAACTCTGTCCGTGTAACACTACGCGATTAATACTCATTGTAAGTTATGTTCAACCTTTTTAAATTAATGTCTCGTAGCTAAGTTATTATTATGCTTATTTAAACCGAAATAATCGTGATGTTGGACTAAATATTAAGACTGGGTTATTGGGGTTTGGACCATAATTGGGGTTTGGACAAAAGACCGACACTTGTGGAGATTGGACTATGGGCTATTAATGGGCTTTATATTAACTAAATGATATCTCATTAATTTAATATAAAGATTTATAATTTGACGTATTTATATATAACCACATACGCTTGACTGGGTACGGTGGGCGAGATATCTATAAATACTGATAATTGTTCATTTGACCTGACACGGGGATGGATTAATAGTCACTGGACTCATTAAAACAGGGGTAGATTACATTCAAGGGTAATTGGTGTAATTATTAACAAAGTATTAAAACCTTGGATTACACGCAGTCGATAACCTGGTGTATTCATTAAACAAAGTATTAAAACCTTGTTACAGTTTAAGTCCCTAATTAGTTGGAATATTTGACTTCGGGTATAAGGTTAATTTGGCGAAGACTCTCGCACTTTATAATTATGACCGATGGACTATTATGGACAAAACCAGATGGACTTATCAAATAATCCAGGACGAAGGACAATTAACCCATAGTAATAAATTAAAATCAAAACGTCAAACATCATGATTACGGAAGTTTAAATAAGCATAATTCTCTTAATTTATATCTCATCGTACTTTTATTTACCGTCATTTTATTTATCGTCATTTTATTTATCGTGCTTTAAATTATCGCACTTTTAATTATCGTACTTTTATTTATCATCATTTACTTTACGCTTTAAATTAAGTTATATTTATTTTGCATTAGGACTTAAAATCGATAAACCGGTCATTAAACGGTAAAACCCACCTTTTATAATAATAATAATACTACTTATTGTTATAATTTAGTAGTTAGTAACTACTTTCATGGCATATATTATATAAGATTAGAAACTTCTGTACTATATAAAGCTTAGAATATGAATGGAGAATAAGAGTAACACTTGTGTTTGAGAGATAATGGTACATTGTTTGCTTACACTCGATGGATATTTATACTACAATACAAATGCTATATGCGTTCAATTTTCAATGTGGAATAGTAAAAGATATGGAGTGATATAATTGATTATTCAAATCTTGGACTTTAGAGGACACATATCTTGACTTTTAGGATACTTGTATATTCAAGATATTATAACACTCCCCCTTGAATGACAATTTTATTATAGAGTAACCATTACTACCTCGTTAAAAACCTTGCTAAAGAAAACCCAGTGGGAAAAAACTTTAGCTAAGGGAAAAAGAGTGCAGCATAGAGTTGGCTCCCCCTCATGTAGACATTGCTGAGCTGTTACATCTTTTGAACATGCCTCATGCCAATATTGTGAGTATGCGTTCTGAAAATAGCAGTTGAAAGTGCTTTGGTGAAAAGATCAGCAGAGTTTTTGCTGGATTGAACAGATCTGGATTGAACAGATCTCATTTCAATCTGGTTGTACTTAATGAGATCTTGAGTGTATGAGAAGTATTTAGGAAGTATGTATTTTGTTCGGTCACTTTTGATATACCCTTCTTTCATCTGTGCTATGCAAGCTGCATTATCTTCATAGATAGTTGTTGGGCTTTTATTGCGTTCTAGTCCACACGAATCAGTAATGATTTGTGTCATTGATCTCAATCAAAAACATTCTCGAGTAGCTTCATGTAATGCAATCACTTCGGCATGATTTGATGATGTTGCAACAAGTGTTTATTTTTGAGAACGCCATGATATTGCAGTACCTCCATTTAGAAATACATATCCAGTTTGAGATTTAGCTTTATGTGGATCAGATAAATAACTTGCATCTGCATAACCAACAAAATCTTGTTTTGATTCGTTAGAATAAAATAATCATAAATAAGTAGTTCTTTGAAGGTATCGAAATATGTGTTTGATCCCATTCCAGTGTCTTTTGGTAGGAGCAGAGCTGAACCTTGCCAACAAATTAACTGCAAAAGAAATGTCAGGTCTTGTACAATTTGTAAGATACATAAGAGTTCTGATAGTGCCTATTTTATACATGTTTTTAGATATTATTTATAGGCACTATCGTTGTTATTTTGTATTTATTTGAATCAATTATGCGAACTTTCGATACTTAAGAAATTATAATTGATTTCAGATAATTATGGAGTATTGATGACTTTTTAGAGTAAAATAGATAATCGAGTTATAAAGTCAAGAAGATTGAAGCTGAAAAGAAGCTTAGATGAAAAGCGTTACTTGTGTGACGAAAGCGCCACTTAATTATTGGGACATCAAGTGGGCTGATTTATTTATATTGAAGATGGGCTGAATATAATTAGTTGGACTTATAATATTTGGGCTCTAATTAATTTTAAGACCCAATTATACAAATTTGAGCCCCAAGTTGTTTAAGCCTATAAATACAAGAGAAAGGGGAAATAAAAAAAAGGAGATACGTAGGTTTTATTTTGGGGTGAGCGGCAGTTTTCTCCTTGGGGTTTACAGTTTACGACAGCAAGAGGGACAAGGAAACACAAGTAATTTGGTTAATTGTTAAAACTAGTTGGTCCTTGTGTTGTTTGGAAGGTCACGACAAAGTAAACAAAGGAAAAGGATTTGGTTGATTTTTGGGTGTGACCAGCCAATTGGGACCCACCTGTGGGTTATCTACGTGTGCAAGAAGCAAGAGTGTAAAACAAATTGTGGTGGTGCTGTGCATTTTTAAGAAGTGAAAGAGTCAAAATTTGAGGGAATTAATTTGGTGGATTCCTTCTTGATCGAACATCAGGCAACCAAAATTTGTGGTTTAATTTTTGTCTACCACTTTTCCTACTTCAATTTAACTCATATTTTGGTTTTTGTCATGAACACATATATATTAGTGCCATGTTAATTTAATTATTTGTGTCTAGGCAAGTAATGATTTATTTATGCAATAATTATTTGTGTTTGTGTTCAATCTATAATATGGTCATGAGCTAAATACTTTATGTTTATCTAGATTAATAACCTTAGTGGTAGATGATTTCTTTTATTGTAATATGATTTTTTGCATGAAAATTTAGAGTTTGGATAAAGAACCACACTTGTGGGTGTTGATGTATGTTATGAGATTGATTAGTGTACTTGTTTGGACAAAGGGAACCCTGTTTCAATTTAGTACATTAATTTTCAATTGACTTGTCTTAATTAGTTGGGTGCTTACTGGACCAAGGGGGTAAATTGAGTAACATATGTTGAACAAAACAGGGGTGAATTGTGTAGAGCTAACGCGTAACCAATTTAATCTAAATCTCTAAATTAATTAATTACTTAGTCACAAGCAACGAGGTCTTTGGTGAGAGAAAACCCTAAGCCGATAAATCCTAGCTTTAGTGTTCGTAAAAGAGAACTCTAAACGAACCGACTTAGCAATTACATGCATTTTATCACTATAACTTGTGCTTAATACTATATCATCCGACACTGAGGGTAAAAGATCTAGGCGAGCATTTCTTTGTCTATTGAATTCAAAACTATCTTTAATTTGTTTGTTGAGTCTGCATTTATTTTCTATAAACTTAAAAACACAAAAATATTGTCTTTATATTTAAATCTATCTTGATTGGTTAATCGTTAAATAACCAAAACCCAATATCTCGTTATTTCTTTATTTTCTTGTTTGTTAATTACACTTAGTTTATAATCTTGAATTGAGTTGAACTGTCCTTGGAACGATCTTGAATTTTACCAATATCTATACTGCTACACGATCGGGTACACTGCCCGTTAGTGTGTAATCTTTTAATAACTGGTATTTTCCATTGATAAATAATATACACGATTTTACACAACAAGTTTTTGGAGCAGCTGCCGGGGACTGTTGTGTGTTAATTTGAGATTGTTGCTAGTTGTGATTTGTTTGAGTTTTTTTTTTTGTTTTTAGGTAGTTCTTGTTTCTTTTTAGTATTTATCATTTTCTAGAGTTGGTGCTTTTATTCTTTTTTTGTTTTTGTCAGTTGCAGGGAAATGGTTGACTACAGGAATATGACAATAGATGAGAGAATGAGAGTTGAACGGAGGAAACTAATTGCATTATATTCATCTGCTAGTGTTACCAACAAGGGGTACCAAGAGAAAGAAGTCGATGTAACTGTGGTTAACACTCGAAAAATGTCTATGAAAGAGAAGATGATAGATGAAGGTTTCTGCCCGTGTTTTTATGGGTCTTGGTAATGTTGCATGAATCCGTACGTAAAACATTCAAGTCCCCTACCTATTACGCAACTTGCTACCGATCTTTATTCACCGTTGATTCTGTTTTTGGAACATTTAAATGTGATAGAGTCCGGTCCAGCTCCACAACTTATAACTTCACAATCTATTTTGCAAGATGAACTGGTTGTTAAAAAATGTACTCGTTTAGATCCACTCGCCGAACTTTTACATGATTTTCCTGAGTTGCATGAGTTACATATTTGTTCTTTGGGTAATGAAGATGAGGTTATTGTAGATGAAGAAAGGGGTTTGTTAGCTTCTTTAATGGCTAATGGTTATGAGCCTACGGTTGAGGAACTAGATACATTGAGGATAGAGGTTGAGTCTAGCAATATTGAGAAAAATCAGAGCGGATCAACTGTAAATATTGAGGTTCCTGACGGTGATGTAAGTGAGTGTTCATATGCAAGTGGACATCACAATGTGTATAGTGTGGAGGAGATAGTATATAAGGACCCATTTGATTTGAGCATGACCGTGGGGTACATTCGAGTGTCCCAATCTGATTTTAAGGGTGACAATTCTTCTAAATTTCGGGTTATCTTAGAGTTCTCCGTGAAGAATGTAGATGAATTCCTAAAGTTAATGTTCACAACCCGCGGTGTAAATGATTGGTTGACCTTGCTGATTCGTGGAACATACTCTACTGATTTCTCGTACCGCCAGATAAGTTTGAAAGAGTTAGGACCCCATTGAAGGCTGATAATGAGGGGTCGAGTCGGGTGCATGAATTTGGGAAAGGTTGCACATCTTGTAAGGTTTTGAAATTGTGAAAGAGGCGAGGAAGCTGACTTTTGAGTTGCAGCTATATTTATTATTTCTCAGTCCGACGCTTATTCAGCTAAAACCCCGGGAAGTTTCAGTTACCTTTACTTTTATTCTTTATTATTTTATTTAATCCACTTTTTTGTTGTAGTATAGCATGCTAGTGAGGACATAGCATGAAATAAGTGTGGAGGGGGTTTATGGCTTATGGTACACTTGGTTTTTGTCTGTTGGATTGCATGAAAACTGTTGCTTTTATGTTTAAATGATATATGTTTTAATGTAACTGGCATTTGACTCCCTAGGTAGTAAAATTTTTAAATTTTTATGAGAGCACCTAGTGAAAGGTATTGTAAATGATGAAGAAATATTGTAGGATTTTTAGCCTTTTTATTTTCACACCAATTTTTAGCCAGTTTACCCAGGTCATTAGTGCTCGGTTTCAGTATTAACATTCCAATTAGAAAACCTTAGAAGCCTTAGCCTTTAGATGAAAACCAAATGAAACCAATTCTGAAATGTCCCGTTCATATTGATTATAAACGTTTCATATTAATTGATTTCGTTGCGAGGTTTTGACCTCTATATGAAACCTTTTTCAAAGACTGCATTCGTTTTTAAAACAAACCATAACCTTTATTTTATCGACAAGGTTAAAAAGATACCACCTAGATTATCCAGAAATGATAATCTAAAAATATCACACTTACACACTACTAATACATATTTGTTTACAATATTAATATGTTACAACAAAATAAATCCCGAATGCAGTTTTAAACAATATTATACAAGCATGCTGACACCAAATCTTGTCCATATATTAGCATGCAATAACGGAAGCTCTTAATAATCACCTGAGAATAAACATGCTTTAAACGTCAACAAAAATGTTGGTGAGTCATAGGTTTAACCTATATATTTAATAAATCGTAATAATAGACCACAAGATTTCATATTTCAATATACATCCCATACATAGAGATAAAAATCATTCATATGGTGAACACCTGGTAACTGACCTTAACAATATGCATATAGAATATCCCCTATCATTCCGGACTCCCTTCGGACATGATAAATTCGAAGTACTAAAGCATCCGGTACTTTGGATGGGGTTTGTTGAGCCCAATAGATCTATCTTTAGAATTCGCGTCAATTAGGGTATCTGTTCCCAAATTCTTAGATTACCAGACTAAAAAGGGGCATATTCAGTTTAATAATTCAACCATAGAATGTAGTTTCACGTACTTGTGTCTATTTTGTAAAACATTTATAAAAACTGCATGTATTCTCATCTCAAAAATATTAGATTTTAAAAGTGGGACTATAACTCACTTTCACAGATTTTTACTTCGTCGGAAAGTAAGACTTGGCCACTGGTTGATTCACGAACCTATAACAAATATGTACATATATATCAAAGTATGTTCAAAATATATTTACAACATTTTTAATACATTTTAATGTTTTAAGTTTATTAAGTCAGCAGTCCTCGTTAGTAACCTACAACTAGTTGCCCATAGTTAGATGTACAAAAATAAATTGATATATATTATCTTGACTCTACACGTCTCAGGCTAGATCACAACTCAAAGTATACATATTTTTGGAATCAACCTCAACCCTGTATAGCTAACTCAAACATTACTGCATATAGAGTGTCTATGGTTGTTCCAAATAATATATATAGATGGGTCGATATGATATGTCAAAATATTTGCATACGTGTCTATGGTATCCCAAGATTACATAATATATTAGAATATATATATAATAAAATATATAAGTTAGCTAGGATATGATTAATATAGATTTGTTACCAATTTTCAAGTAGCTAAAACAAGCAAAATTATCCAATCTTGTTTTACCCATAACTTCTTCGTTTAAATCCGTTTTGAGTGATTCAAGTTGCTATGGTTTCATATTGAACTTAAGTTTATGAATCTAAACAAAAAAAGTACAAGTTTATAGTCATAAATACATGTTACAAGTCGTTTTTGTAAAGGTAGTCATTTCAGTCGAAAGAACGACGTCTAGATGACCATTTTGGAAAACATACTTCCACTTTGAGTTTAACCATGATTTTTGGATATAGTTTCATGTTCATAGGAAAAATAATTTTCCCAGAAGAACAACTTTTAAATCAAATTTTATCATAGTTTTTAATTAACTAACCCAAAACAGCCCGCGGTGTTACTATGACGGCGTATATCCGGTTTTACGGTGTTTTTCGTGTTTTCAGGTTTTAAATCATTAAGTTATCATATCATATATATATAGAACATGTTTCTAGTTGATTTTAAAAGTCAATTTAGACGGATTAACTTTTGTTTGCGAACAAGTTTAGAATTAACTAAACTATGCTCTAGTGATTCCAAGTTTAAACCTTCGAATAAGGTAGTTTTATATATATGAATCGAATGATGTTATGAACATCATTACTACCTCAGATTTTGTGGATAAATCTACTGGAAATGAGAAAAATAGATCTAGCTTCAAAGGATCCTTGGATGGCTTGAAAGTTCTTGAAGCAAAATCATGACATGAAAACAAGTTCAAGTAAAATTTCCACTCGAAATAAGATTGTTAAAGTTATAGAAATTGAATCAAAGTTTGAATATAAGAACTACCTTGTATTAGAGAGATATCTTACTATAAATAAGAAAGATTTCTTGAGGTTGGATGATCACTTGAAATGGATTTGCAAGATTGAAAGCAAGCTAGCAAACTTAGAAGTGTTGTTGGTGTGTTCTTGAGTAGTTGTTTTGTATCTTGGTTTATGTATGGATTTATGAACTAGATTGAGCTAGATTTTGTTGAAGATGATTAATAACACTTAGAACAAAGGAAGAACACTTGAGAGAGAGTAGTTTGATGCATGTAAGTTGCAAAATGAAAGTGTTTGTGTACACTAAGATTCACGTGAAAAGAGGGGTTCCATATAGGCTCCATTAGTTTGTAATTTTATGAGATATTTCATGCTAGATGTTAATTGATGGTTCTCACATGGTTAGGTGACTCACATGGGCTGCTAAAAGCTGATCATTGTAGTGTATATACCAATAGTAGATACATTTAGAAGCTGTGTATTGTACGAGTACAAATACGAGTGCATACGAGTAGAAATGTTGATGAAAATGAATGAGGATGTAATCATAAGCATTTTTGTTAAGTAGAATTACTTTGATAAGTGTCTTGAAGTCTTTCAAAAGTGTATGAATACATATTAAAACACTACATGTATATACATTTTAACTGAGTCGTTAAGTCATCGTTAGTCGTTACTTGTAAATGTTGATTTGAAACCTTTAAGTTAATGATCTTGTTAAATGTTGTTAACCCAATGTTTATTATATCTAATGAGATGTTGAATTATTATATTATCATGAAATTATGATATATTAATATATCTTAATATGTTATATATACATTTAAATGTCGTTACAACGATAATCGTTACATATATGCCTCGTTTCGAAATCCTTAAATTAGTAGTCTTATTTTTACATATGTAGTTCATTGTTAATACCCTTAATGATATATTTACTTATCATTTATCATATTTAACAAAGTGTATCAATATCTTAATATGATTCATATGTATTTAGTAAGACGTTGTTATAACGATAATCGTTATATATATCGTTTCGTGTTTCTTAATTCAATAAACTCATTTTTATGTATATCACTCATTGTTAATATACTTACTTATCATAATATCATGTTAACTATATATATATATATATATATATATATATATATATATATATATATATATATATATATATATATATATATATATATATATGTCATAATATAGTTTTTACAAGTTTTAACGTTCGTGAATCACCGGTCAACTTGGGTGGTCAATTGTCTATATGAAACCTATTTCATTTAAACAAGTCTTAACAAGTTTCATTGCTTAACATGTTGGAAACACTTAATCATGTAAAAATCAATTTCATTTATGTCACGACCCTACTTTTTCCGTTATCTTTTACCGTTAATTATTTAACGACCGTTAACTGTTAATTGTGCTACGTCATTTCTATGGCCTATATTGTTAAATTAATAATAATATATTAATTATTATGTGTTATGTGAATATTTGTATTCATATTTTGAATTATACGTTTCTACGTGTCGCGAATTTCTATCCGGCGAATCTTTTCGGTTTTTAAACCAACGGTCGCGTTTTTGGGATATTTAAATCCTAATTATTTTAAATATGATATTTTAAGATCATATAATTATATAGGGTATTTATATTTATTTTTCGTCGCGCGTTTGTTATCTCTCCGGATTTTTAATCGCGTAAGCGTGTTTTCGCGTTTTGGGATTCGTTCGGGCTTTCGGGCCATAAGTACTTCAACAATTAAGTGAGATGGGCCAATTGGGACCCACCCCACCCCTAGGATCGGCCGAATGGATGGGAGGGGAGTATACTCTCATTTATTTTATTTTTGCAACATTATTATTTTTCCATTCCACTTTTATCTAAACCTAAACATATCAAATTGCTCTCTTCTCCCTTTTATTGCTCCTTGGCTGTCGCCCAACATCACACAAACATCATCATCTTCATCAATTATTATAGCTTGGATCAAGGATCAATTAACACCAACGCGTTCCTCGTTCCGTTCTCTACGCGATTATACTTCTCGTTTCTTGATTAGGGTATAAACCCTAACCCTAGAACTTTTGATTTTTCATTATATTTCTGTATTTTGGTTATATATTAATAGTATGATGATTACTTGTTGTTGTAATGGTGTTTGTATGCATAGAATTACTCATAAACACATGTTTTCGGTTTGATAAAATTGGGACAGCAGCTATTTCGTGCATTTCTGATATTGTGACTGTTATAAAAGTTAAAATAAAGTATCTAGATGAGTTCCTCTCATCAAGGCATTAATTTTAGACTCCGGATTCATGTCATTTCGATTCCCGGAGCCCTAAATATGATCAAAGTGGTATTTTGTTAAGATTGAATTGTGATATTGGTATAAACCAGGTTTGGTCCTACTTTGTGACCATATTTGGTGACTTTAGGGTGTGTTAGTGTGTTAGGACTGATGGTGGGGTGAACTTTCATATTCGGGTAATCTCAATCCGAGCCACGAATCACCCGTTACGTCTAAAACACGATTTTGAGTGGATTGAAGTTCCAAGTAGTGTAATGGATGTACATCATGACTTGTGGACTGTTCTTGGGGTGTTCTTAAGTGTACCAAAGTGTCGGGTGGTTTGCTTAGGCGGAGATATATGTAAGGCTCTTCGAAAACTGACACCCGGGGCTTAGGATACGACCCGATGAACTTTTGATTTAAAACTTGTGATTAATTATTAAACTTATGATATAACTAATGGATTTCATTATCATTTAATTACTTATGATAAAAAAGGGTAATTATTATTATTTAAGACTTATGATATATATTTATTATATCATTTAATTAATACTTATGATTTAATTAACATTTTAATTAAAGTTATGATTAATAATACTTTTATTATTAATGGAAAATACTTATGATAAGTATTAAACTTATATTATAAGATTACTATTATAAGACTTTTAATAAGGATTAATTAATTATTTAATTATTATAAGGCTTAGTTATTATTTAATTATAATTTAATTATTAAATACTTATGATTTAATAATTATAATTAGAAACTTATGATATGATTAATAATTCATTATTAATTAATAATACTTATGATATGATTTAAAATTTATTATTAATTAATAATACTTACATTATGACTAATATTTAATTAATTAATTAAATACTTATGTTATATTAAATATATCATTTAAACTTATATTAACTTTAATAATTTATTTTAATTTAATTAAACTTATGTTATGACATAATTAGACATATTTAACTTTAACAGACGTTATAACTTACATTATTATTATAACTTACACTTTTAAAATTTACGTTGACCATGTTTGACCAAGGTTGACTTTTGAGTAGACTTTCAGTTGACTTTGACTTTCAGTTGACTTTTGTTGACTTTCTAATTAAGGAAACTTTCCTAACTTATAAACTTTCCTAAAATAGCAACTTTCTAAATTTGGAAACTTTCCAAAAATAGAAACTTTCCAAAAATAGAAACTTTCCAAAAATGGAAACCTGCTAAAAATAGAAACTTTCTAAAAACAGAAAGTGTGTGTCCGTAAGCTGTTTCAATCAAACCGATGCATATTGAGTATTGTTCTATGACTACTTGCAACATGTACAATAGCTATCATACTAAGACTTGACATAAGTTAGTTATTTATATTGACCTGCTTTATTTATAGGTCGGTGTTGTGATCATTCCTGATCACTTTACTTTGTTGCTGTTCGCTTTATTTGTGTGGTTTCTTCGTTACTATTAAGGTGAGTTATAGTCCCGTTTTTACATACTTTTCAAAGTATATTTTTGGGATGTGATTACATGCATTTTATTTCACGTTTAGACACAAGTAACAATTAAATTTAAATTATTCATTGTGAGTTGGACAAAAATATTCCCTAGTCTGGTAACTGTAATCATTGGTTTCTACCGGTGAACGCGAATCTTACGGATAGATCTATCGGGTTTGACAACCCCATTTCGAGCTAGTCGCGCTAGCAATTTATAATCGGAATGTTTAGTACTTCGTATTTTGTTGTAGATACACTGTCCAGTGTATATTTTTATTGTGTTTGGCAAGGGTAAATAAAGGGTTAAGTGGTTACCATGTGGCTCATTGATAATGGAATAATGTTTAATGTTTTCTAACATTTTTAAATCTTGTGGTCTAAAGTTTATTTAATTATTTAAACCTATAATTCACTCAACCTTTGTGTTGACAGTTTACTCACATGTTTTCACAGGTACTTGAGTTTATGTGATGCTTCCGCTGTGTTTAGAAGAGTCTGCATGCATTTGGGCAGATTTTAATGAAACAATTTATGAAACTTTGGCTTGCATTCGGTTTTTGAATAATTAATACTTGTGGGTTGTTGACAATGTTTTGTGTCAACTTTGGATTATTAATATGTTGGGTTACTTTTAAACTACATATTTTGGTATGCTTTCCTTTTTGGAAAACTTTTGAAATAAAAGAATGCAATGTCATTTGTTAAATTCATTTAAGTTCGATCAAGCTGTGGGACCAAGTGATGGAGCCGTTAAGTGTTTTGATGGGGCCATCACAGTTGGTATCAGAGCTTTGGTTGTAGGGAACTAGGCGGTCTTAATGTGGTCAACCCGTGGTTCTTAGGGTGCATTAGAGTCTAGTCTACAGCCCGACCCTTTTGCTATAGCATTATTATGCATTTCATTTCGTATAAGTTATATCATTAGCATTTATTCCTATTTCGTATATGGTTTGCAGTTTTACTGTTTGCAAATGTCGACTTCGAGCGATAACTCCGTTGCTGCTCCTGCTCCTCCGGCTGCTGCCAGACGTCGTGCTGGTCAACCTATGATCGATGATCCTGTTCACTACTACTTTTCCACCCTTACTCATATGAACAGGGCATTCAATGAAGTGACGCGTATTAATGCTCTTAGTGATTATATGCGTACTTTGCCACATAACGAGATGATGGACCAGATTCGAGCTAGTATGGATTCGTTTGTTAGCTTCAAGAACAATGTGGGGTTCGAGAATCGTAAGCGTAATCGTGAAGTTGCCGCTAGGTTCGAGGCTCTAGAGAGCACGGTTCGTGGTTTGAAGGCAGAGTTGGAAGAAGTGAAAGGAAAGTTGCAGAAGTATGAGCCACCTGCTGAGACTCATGCTGGCCCAGCTTATCACACCCGCTCTAAGCAGATGTGATATGATGATTCATGATTGATAATTTATTTCATAAGACTTAATGTCCTTTCATACATACATTTTTGAGTTATGTACGGCGTTTTGCTGAGGATTTTATTAAGATTTTGTTATGGGATGTTTTTCATTATGTATGGATGGTTATTTTTATGACATCTATTATCATTATCACATTTTATTTCTGATGTTGTGACTCTTGGCATGTTATATTATGCGTAATGTAGATCATGTATGTTAGGTGCTATGTATGTTGTATGATGTTATCATAAAATATGTATGCATGTGGTGGTTATTTCTATAACAATCATAACTGTCATGTTATTACTCATAGTGTTTACTGACTATTATTTTAATGGTTAATCTTTTCATGTTCGATCTATTCCTTTATAACACTGGTATTATTCTTAGTACTAACGGTTGTGTTATTCTGTTTTGAAGATCATGCCTCCTAGAGAGTCCAACAAAGCCCGTTTACAACGTCTTATTAACAAAGGGATAGCTGCTGCTATGGCAGCGAATGCTAATGCTAATGCGAACAACAATCAGGTGGGATGCTCCGACAAAACGTTCATGGCAAGTCGCCCACAGGAATTCAATCGTACAGAAGGACCCATAGGACTTACCCGCTGGTTCGAGAAAATCGAGTCTATTTTCAGGGTTAGTCGAGTCTGAGAGGAGGACAAGGTTAGTTTTGCTAGCTGCACTTTGAAGGATAGTGCATTGACCTGGTGGAACAACTTGGTTAACAGTTTGGGAAATGATGTGGCTTATGGTTTAACTTGGAATAATTTCAAGGAAAGAATGATCACCCGCTACCGTCCTAGGGGTGAGCTTAAGAAGTTAGAGGTTGAACTTAAAAACTTGAAAATGAAGGGCACCGAATTAGATGTCTACGAGCAGAGGTTCTTCGAGTTGACTTTGTTGTGCCCTAATGTTTATGCCGTAGAGAATCATAAAATTGAAGCTTACATTGATGGGCTATCCGAGAAAATTGAGCATGGGGTTGAATCTAGTGAGCCCCAGACTATTGAGGCCGCGATGTCTATGGCTCATAAGTTGAATGATAAGATCTTGAGAAGAAGCAAGGCTGCTGTTGTAGTGACCCGAACTTTTTCATGTTTATATATATATTAAGTGTTTTCAACATATTAAGCAATCAAACTTGTTAAGACTTGATTAATTGAAATAGGTTTCATATAGACAATTGACCACCGAAGTTGACCGGTGATTCACGAACTTTAAAACTTGTAAAAACTATATGATGACATATATATGGTTATATATATAGTTAACATGATATTATGATAAGTAAAAATATCATTAAGTATATTAATAATGAACTACATATGTAAAAACAAGACTACTAACTTAATGATTTTGAAACGAGACATATATGTAACGATTATCATTGTAACGACATTTAATGTATATATATCATATTAAGAGATATTCGTACATCATAATATCATGATAATATAATAATTTAAAATCTCATTTGATATTATAAACATTGGGTTAACAACATTTAACAAGATCGTTAACCTAAAAGTTTCAAAACAACACTTACATGTAACGACTAACGATGACTTAACGACTCAGTTAAAATGTATATACATGTAGTATTTTAATATGTATTCATACAATTTTAAAAGACTTCAAGACACTTATCAAAATACTTCTACTTAACAAAAATGCTTACAATTACATCCTCGCTCAGTTTCATCAACAATTCTACTCGTATGCACCCGTATTCGTACTCGTACAATACACAGCTTTTAGATGTATGTACTATTGGTATATACACTCCAATGATCAGCTCTTAGCAGCCCATGTGAGTCACCTAACATATATGGAAACCATCATTTGGCAACTAGCATGAAATATCTCATAAAATTACAAAAATATGAGTAATCATTCATGACTTATTTACATGAAAACAAAATTTCATATCCTTTATATCTAATCCATACACCAACGACCAAAAACACCTACAAACACTTTAATTCTTCAATTTTCTTCATCTAATTGATCTCTCTCAAGTTCTATCTTCAAGTTCTAAGTGTTCTTCATAAATTCTACAAGTTCTAGTTTCATAAAATCAAGAATACTTCCAAGTTTGCTAGCTTACTTCCAATCTTGTAGAGTGATCATCCAACCTCAAGAAATCTTTGTTATTTACAGTAATATATCTTTCTAATACAAGGTAATACTCATATTCAAACTTTGATTCAATTTCTATAACTATAACAATCTTATTTCGAGTGAAAATCTTACTTGAACTGTTTTCGTGTCATGATTTTGCTTCAAGAACTTTCAAGCCATACAAGGATCCTTTGAAGCTAGATCCATTTTTCTCATTTCCAATAGCTTTATCCAGAAAACTTGAGGTAGTAATGATGTTCATAACATCATTCGATTCATACATATAAAGCTATCTTATTCGAAGGTTTAAACTTGTAATCACTAGAACATAGTTTAGTTAATTCTAAACTTGTTCGTAAACAAAAGTTAATCCTTCTAACTTGACTTTTAAAATTAACTAAACACATGTTCTATATCTATATGATATGATAACTTAATGATTTAAAACCTGGAAACACGAAAAACACCGTAAAACCGGATTTACGCCGTCGTAGTAACACCGCGGGCTGTTTTGGGTTAGTTAATTAAAAACTATGATAAACTTTGATTTAAAAGTTGTTCTTCTGGGAAAATTATTTTTCTTATGAACATGAAACTATATCCAAAAATCATGGTTAAACTCAAAGTGGAAGTATGTTTTCTAAAATGGTCATCTAGACGTCGTTCTTTCGACTAAAATGACTACCTTTAAAAAAATGACTCTTAACTTATATTTATGACTATAAACCTATAATTTTTCTGTTTAGATTCATAAAATAGAGTTCAATATGAAACCATAGCAATTTGATTCACTCAAAACGGATTTAAAATGAAGAAGTTATGGGTAAAACAAGATTGGATAATTTTTCTTGTTGTAGCAACGTGAAAATTGGTAACAAATCTATATTAATCATATCCTAGCTAACTTATATTGTATTATACATGTATTCTAATATATTATGTAATCTTGGGATACCATAGACACGTATGCAAATGTTTTGACATATCATATCGACCCATGTGTATATATTATTTGGAACAACCATAGACACTCTATATGCAGTAATGTGGGAGTTAGCTATACATGGTTGAGGTTGATTCCAAAAATATATATACTTTGAGTTGTGATCTAGCCTGAGACGTGTATACACTGGGTTGTGGATTGATTCAAGATAATATATATCAATTTTTTCTGTACATCTAACGTTGGACAACTAGTTGTAGGTTAGTAACGAGGACAGCTGACTTAATAAACTTAAAACATCAAAATGTATTAAAAGTATTGTAAATATATTTTGAATATACTTTGATATACATGTACATATTTGTTATAGGTTCGTGAATCGACCAGTGGCCAAGTCTTACTTCCCGACGAAGTAAAAATCTGTGAAAGTGAGTTATAGTCCCACTTTTAAAATCTAATATTTTTGGGATGAGAATACATGCAGGTTTTATAAATGATATACAAAATAGACACAAGTACGTGAAACTACATTCTATGGTTGAATTATCGAAATCAAATATGCCCCTTTTTATTAAGTCTGGTAATCTAAGAATTAGGGAACAGACACCCTAATTGACGCGAATCCTAAAGATAGATCTATTGGGCCTAACAAACCCCATCCAAAGTACCGGATGCTTTAGTACTTCGAAATTTATATCATATCCGAAGGGTGTCCCGGAATGATGGGGATATTCATATATATGCATCTTGTTAATGTCGGTTACCCTTCGGATATGATATAAATTTCAAAGTACTAAAGCATCCGGTACTTTGGATGGGGTTTGTTAGGCCCAATAGATCTATTTTTAGGATTCGCGTCAATTAGGGTGTATGTTCCCTAATTCTTAGATTACCAGACTTAATAAAAAGGGGCATATTCGATTTCGATAATTCAACCATAGAATGTAGTTTCACGTACTTGTGTCTATTTTGTAAATCATTTATAAAACCTGCATGTATTCTCATCCCAAAAATATTCGATTTTAAAAGTGGGACTATAACTCACTTTCACAGATTTTTACTTCGTCGGGAAGTAAGACTTGGCCACTGGTTGATTCACGAACCTATAACAATATATACATATATATCAAAGTATGTTCAAAATATATTTACAACACTTTTAATATATTTTGATGTTTTAAGTTTATTAAGTCAGCTGTTCTCGTTAGTAACCTACAACTAGTTGTCCACAGTTAGATGTACAGAAATAAATCGATAAATATTATCTTGAATCAATCCACGACCCAGTGTATACGTATCTCAGTATTGATCACAACTCAAACTATATATATTTTGGAATCAACCTCAACCCTGTATAGCTAACTCCAACATTCACATATAGAGTGTCTATGGTTGTTCCGAAATATATATAGATGTGTCAACATGATAGGTCGAAACATTGTATACGTGTCTATGGTATCTCAAGATTACATAATATACAATACAAGTTGATTAAGTTATGGTTGGAATAGATTTGTTACCAATTTTCACGTAGCTAAAATGAGAAAAATTATCCAATCTTGTTTTACCCATAACTTCTTCATTTTAAATCCGTTTTGAGTGAATCAAATTGCTATGGTTTCATATTGAACTCTATTCTATGAATCTAAACAGAAAAAGTATACGTTTATAGTCAGAAAAATAAGTTACAAGTCGTTTTTGTAAAGGTAGTCATTTCAGTCGAAAGAACGACGTCTAGATGACCATTTTAGAAAACATACTTCCACTTTGAGTGTAACCATAATTTTTGGATATAGTGTCATGTTCATAATAAAAATCATTTTCTCAGAATAACAACTTTTAAATCAAAGTTTATCATAGTTTTTAATTAACTAACCCAAAACAGCCTGCAGTGTTACTACGACGGCGTAAATCCGGTTTTACGGTGTTTTTCGTGTTTCCAGGTTTTAAATCATTAAGTTAGCATATCATATAGATATATAACATGTGTTTAGTTGATTTTAAAAGTCAAGTTAGAAGGATTAACTTTTGTTTGCGAACAAGTTTAGAATTAACTAAACTATGTTCTAGTGATTACAAGTTTAAACCTTCGAATAAGATAGCTTTATATGTATGAATCGAATGATGTTATGAACATCATTACTACCTTAAGTTCCTTGGATAAACCTACTGGAAAAGAGAAAAATGGATCTAGCTTCAACGGATCCTTGGATGGCTCGAAGTTCTTGAAGCAGAATCATGACACAAAAACAAGTTCAAGTAAGATCATCACTTGAAATAAGATTGTTATAGTTATAGAAATTGAACCAAAGTTTGAATATGATTATTACCTTGTATTATAATGATAACCTACTGTAAGAAACAAAGATTTCTTGAGGTTGGATGATCAACTTACAAGATTGGAAGTGAGCTAGCAAACTTGAAAGTATTCTTGATTTTATGTAACTAGAACTTGTAGAATATATGAAGAACACTTAGAACTTGAAGATAGAACTTGAGAGAGATCAATTAGATGAAGAAAATTGAAGAATGAAAGTGTTTGTAGGTGTTTTTGGTCGTTGGTGTATGGATTAGATATAAAGGATATGTAATTTTGTTTTCATGTAAATAAGTCATGAATGATTACTCATATTTTTGTATTTTTATGAGATATTTCATGCTAGTTGCCAAATGATAGTTCCCACATGTGTTAGGTGACTCACATGGGCTGCTAAGAGCTGATCATTGGAGTGTATATATCAATAGTACATACATCTAAAAGTTGTGTATTGTACGAGTACGAATACGGGTGCATACGAGTAGAATTGTTGATGAAACTGAACGAGGATGTAATTGTAAGCATTTTTGTTAAGTAGAAGTATTTTGATAAGTGTATTGAAGTCTTTCAAAAGTGTATAAATACATATTAAAACACTACATGTATATACATTTTAACTGAGTCGTTAAGTCATCGTTAATCGTTACATGTAAGTGTTGTTTTGAAACTTTTAGGTTAACGATCTTGTTAAATGTTGTTAACCCAATGTTTATAATATCAAATGAGATTTTAAATTATTATATTATCATGTATGAATATCTCTTAATATGATATATATATACATTAAATGTCTTTACAACGATAATCGTTACATATATGTCTCGTTTAAAAATCATTAAGTTAGTAGTCTTGTTTTTACATATGTAGTTCATTGTTAATATACTTAATGATATGTTTACTTATCATAGTATCATGTTAACTATATATATATATATCCATATATATGTCATCATATAGTTTTTACAAGTTTTAACGTTCGTGAATCACCGGTCAACTTGGGTGGTCAATTGTCTATATGAAACATATTTCAATTAATCAAGTCTTAACAAGTTTGATTACTTAACATGTTGGAAACATTTAATCATGTAAATATCATTCTCAATTAATATATATAAACATGGAAAAGTTCGGGTCACTACAGTACCTACCCGTTAAATAAATTTCGTCCCGAAATTTTAAGCTGTTGAAGGTGTTGACGAATCTTCTGGAAATAGATGCGGGTATTTCTTCTTCATCTGATCTTCATGCTCCCAGGTGAACTCGGGTCCTCTACGAGCATTCCATCGAACCTTAACAATTGATATCTTGTTTTGCTTAAGTCTTTTAACCTCACGATCCATTATTTCGACGGGTTCTTCGATGAATTGAAGTTTTTCGTTGATTTGGATTTCATCTAACGGAATAGTGAGATATTCTTTAGCAAAACATTTCTTCAAATTCGAGACGTGGAAAGTGTTATGTACAGCCACAAGTTGTTGAGGTAACTTAAGTCGGTAAGCTACTGGTCCGACACGATCAATAATCTTGAATGGTCCAATATACCTTGGATTTAATTTCCCTCGTTTACCAAATCGAACAACGCCTTTCCAAGGTGCAACTTTAAGCATGACCATCTCTCCAATTTCAAATTCTATATCTTTTCTTTTAATGTCAGCGTAGCTCTTTTGTCGACTTTGGGCGGTTTTCAACCGTTGTTGAATTTGGATGATCTTCTCGGTAGTTTCTTGTATAATCTCCGGACCCATAATCTGTCTATCCCCCACTTCACTCCAACAAATCGGAGACCTGCACTTTCTACCATAAAGTGCTTCAAACGGCGCCATCTCAATGCTTGAATGGTAGCTGTTGTTGTAGGAAAATTCTGCTAACGGTAGATGTCGATCCCAACTGTTTCCGAAATCAATAACACATGCTCGTAGCATGTCTTCAAGCGTTTGTATCGTCCTTTCGTTCTGCCCATCAGTTTGTGGATGATAGGCAGTACTCATGTCTAGACGAGTTCCTAATGCTTGCTGTAATGTCTGCCAGAATCTTGAAATAAATCTGCCATCCCTATCAGAGATAATAGAGATTGGTATTCCATGTCTGGAGACAACTTCCTTCAAATACAGTCGTGCTAACTTCTCCATCTTGTCATCTTCTCTTATTGGCAGGAAGTGTGCTGATTTGGTGAGACGATCAACTATTACCCAAATAGTATCAAAACCACTTGCAGTCCTTGGCAATTTAGTGATGAAATCCATGGTAATGTTTTCCCATTTCCATTCCGGGATTTCGGGTTGTTGAAGTAGACCTGATGGTTTCTAATGCTCAGCTTTGACCTTAGAACACGTCAAACATTCTCCTACGTATTTAGCAACATCGGCTTTCATACCCGGCCACCAAAAATGTTTCTTGAGATCCTTGTACATCTTCCCCGTTCCAGGATGTATTGAGTATCTGGTTTTATGAGCTTCTCTAAGTACCATTTCTCTCATATCTCTAAATTTTGGTACCCAAATCCTTTCAGCCCTATACCGGGTTCCGTCTTCCCAAATATTAAGATGCTTCTCTGATCCTTTGGGTATTTCATCCTTTAAATTTCCTTTTTTTAAAACTCCTTGTTGCGCCTCCTTTATTTGAGTAGTAAGGTTATTATGAATCATTATATTCATAGATTTTACTCGAATGGGTTCTCTGTCCTTCCTGCTCAAGGCATCGGCTACCACATTTGCCTTCCCCAGGTGGTAACGAATCTCAAAGTCGTAATCATTCAATAATTCAATCCACCTACGCTGCCTCATATTCAGTTGTTTCTGATTAAATATGTGTTGAAGACTTTTGTGGTCGGTATATATAATACTTTTGACCCCATATAAGTAGTGCCTCCAAGTCTTTAATGCAAAAACAACCGCGCCTAATTCCAAATCATGCGTCATATAATTTTGTGCGTGAATCTTCAATTGTCTAGACGCATAAGCAATCACCTTCGTTCGTTGCATTAATACACAACCGAGACCTTGCTTTGATGCGTCACAATAAATCACAAAATCATCATTCCCTTCAGGCAATGACAATATAGGTGCCGTAGTTAGCTTTTTCTTCAATAACTGAAACGCTTTCTCTTGTTCATCATTCCATTCAAATTTCTTCCCTTTATGCGTTAATGCAGTCAAGGGTTTTGCTATTCTAGAAAAGTCTTGGATGAACCTTCTGTAGTAACCAGCTAGTCCTAAAAACTGGCGTATGTGTTTCGGAGTTTTCGGGGTTTCCCACTTTTCAACAGTTTCTATCTTTGCCGGATCCACCTTAATACCTTCTTTGTTAACTATGTGACCGAAGAATTGAACTTCTTCCAACCAAAATGCACACTTTGAAAACTTAGCTTACAATTCTTCCTTCCTCAATACTTCTAACACCTTTCTCAAATGTTCACCGTGTTCTTGGTCATTCTTTGAGTAAATAAGTATGTCATCAATGAAAACAATGACAAACTTGTCAAGGTATGGTCCACACACTCGGTTTATAAGGTCCATGAACACAGCTGGTGCATTAGTTAAACTAAACAGCATGACCATAAACTCGTAATGACCGTAACGTGTTCTGAAAGCAGTCTTTGAAATATCATCTTCTTTCACCCGCATTTGATGATACCCGGAACGTAAGTCAATCTTTGAATAAACAGACGAGCCTTGTAGTTGATCAAATAAGTCGTCGATTCTCGGTAGTGGGTAGCGGTTCTTGATGGTAAGTTTGTTTAACTCTCGGTAGTCGATACACAACCTGAATGTACCATCTTTCTTCTTGACAAATAAAACAGGAGCTCCCCACGGTGATGTGCTTGGTCGAATGAAACCACGCTCTAAAAGTTCTTGTAATTGGCTTTGCAATTCTTTCATCTCGCTGGGTGTGAGTCTGTAAGGAGCACGAGCTATTGGTGCAGCTACTGGTACAAGATCTATTTGAAATTCAACGGATCGATGTGGGGGTAATCCCGGTAATTCTTTCGGAAATACATCGGGAAATTCTTTTGCAATGGGAACATCATTGATGCTCTTTTCTTCAGTTTGTACTTTCTCGACGTGTGCTAGAACATCATAGCAACCTTTTCTTATTAGTTTTTGTGCCTTCAAATTACTAATAAGATGTAGCTTCGTGTTGCCCTTTTCTCCGTACACCATTAAGGGTTTTCCTTTTTCTCGTATAATGCGAATTGCATTTTTGTAACAAACGATCTCTGCTTTCACTTCTTTCAACCAGTCCATACCGATTATCACATCAAAACTCCCTAACTCTACTGGTATCAAATCAATCTTAAATGTTTCGCTAACCAGTTTAATTTCTCGATTCCGACATATATTATCTGCTGAAATTAATTTACCATTTGCTAATTCGAGTAAAAATTTACTATCCAAAGGCGTCAATGGACAACTTAATTTAGCACAAAAATCTCTACTCATATAGCTTCTATCCGCACCCGAATCAAATAAAACGTAAGCAGATTTATTGTCAATAAGAAACGTACCCGTAACAAGCTCCGGGTCTTCCTGTGCCTCTGCCGCATTAATATTGAAAACTCTTCCGCGGCCTTGTCCATTCGTGTTCTCCTGGTTCGGGCAATTTCTAATAATGTGGCCCGGTTTTCCACATTTATAACAAACTACATTGGCATAACTTGCTCCGACACTACTTGCTCCGCCATTACTCGTTCCGACACCATTTGTTCCTTTCGTTCTATTAACCCCTGGTCCGTAGACCTCACACTTCGCCGCACTATGACCATTTCTTTTACACTTGTTGCAAAATTTGGTGCAGAACCCCGAGTGATACTTTTCACACCTTTGGCATAGCTGCTTCTGATTGTTGTTGTTGTTGTTGTTGTTGCGGTTATTATTGTTGTTGGGATGATTGTTGTTGTTGTTGTTGTTGTTGTTGTTGTTGTTGTTGTTGTTGTTGTTGTTGTTGTTGTTGTTGTTGTTGTTGTTATTGTTGTTGTTGTTGTTGGGCCGTTTGTTGAAGTTGCGATTGATGTTGCGATTGTTGGGATAATTGTTGCGATTATTGTTGTAATTGTTGTTGTTGTTGTTGTTGTTGTTGTTGTTGTATTGGTGATTCTTATCACCGTTTTCCTCCCACTTTCTTTTGACTTGCTTCACATTGGCCTCTTCAGCAGTCTGTTCTTTAATTCTTTGTTCAATCTGGTTCACTAGTTTGTGAGCCATTCTACATGCCTGTTATATGTAGGCGGGCTCGTGTGAACTTATATCTTCTTGGATTCTTTCCGGTAATCCTTTCACAAACGCGTCGATCTTCTCTTCCTCATCTTCGAATGCTCCCGGACATAATAGGCACAATTCTGTGAATCGTCTTTCGTACGTGGTAATATCAAATCCTTGGGTTCGTAACCCTCTAAGTTCTGTCTTGAGCTTATTGACCTCGGTTCTGGGACGGTACTTCTCGTTCATCAAGTGCTTGAATGCTGACCACGGTAGTGCGTACGCATCGTCTTGTCCCACTTGCTCTAGATAGGTATTCCACCATGTTAACGCAGAACCTGTGAAGGTATGCGTAGCGTACTTCACTTTGTCTTCTTCAGTACACTTACTTATGGCAAACACCGATTCGACCTTCTCGGTCCACCGTTTCAATCCGATCGGTCCTTCGGTTCCATCAAATTTCAAAGGTTTGCAGGCAGTGAATTCTTTGTAGGTGCATCCTACACGATTTCCTGTACTGCTAGATCCAAGGTTATTGTTGGTATGTAGCGCAGCCTGTACTGCGGCTATGTTTAAGGCTAGAAAAGTACGGAATTCCTCTTCATTCATATTCACGGTGTGTCGAGTAGTCGGTGCCATTTCCTTCAAAATAGTCAAATGGAACAAGTTAATCATACAGAATATTAAGAGTAGTTAATAGTATTTCGTAGCATAATATGAACTCATTTATAAAAGCTTTTTCTTCATATTAGCGTTTTATAAGTTTAAATTCGGGTAGTACCTACCCGTTAAGTTCATACTTAGTAGCTAATATACAATTAAACTACTACAATTCTATATGAAAAACTGATTACAATAATATTTCGCGTTCAAACTTTTACACAATATTTTACAAACTTACAATACCGCTTATTTTACATATAGCATGAAATATAGCACACAATAAATTTGATACAAGATGGTTGTGAAGATAATTCTAGCTAGTACACAAGTCGTTCAGCAAAGGCAATAAAGACACGTAATTCATACGTCCAGAAACTAGTCATGCATTCTGGTTTTACTAGGATTACTTCCCATCCTTGGTCTTGTGGAACATAACCGTTATGGCCGTTGATAAGACAGCGTGTTGTAACGTCGTCAAAGGGACGAGGGTTACGTAATGTCCAACAGTCCCGTAACAATCTAAAAACCTCATTTCTTACCCCAATTACCGACTCCGTCACTTGTGGGAACGTTTTGTTTAATAGTTGTAGCCCGATGTTCTTGTTCTCACTTTGGTAAGAAGCGAACATTACTAATCCGTAAGCATAACATGCTTCTTTATGTTGCATGTTAGCCGCTTTTTCTAAATCACGAAGTCCAATATTCGGATATATTGAGTCAAAATAATTTCTTAACCCATTGCGTAAAATAGCATTTGGGTTCCCCGCAATATATGCGTCAAAGTAAACACATTGTAACTTATGGATTTCCCAATGTGATATCCCCCATCTTTCAAACAAAAGCCTTTTATAAACCAAGGCATTCTTGGAACGTTCTTCGAATGTCTTACAAACTGATCTCGCCTTAAATAGTTGTGCTGAAGAATCTGACCGACTCTAGACAAGATTTCATCAATCATGTCTCCGGGTAGGTCTCTTAAAATATTGGGTTGTCTATCCATTTTGTGTTTTTATACTGTAAAATAGACAAGAGTTAGATTCATAAAAAAAATACTTATTAATACAAGCAATTTTTACATATATCATAAAGCATAAGCACACTATATTACATATATTACACCACACGAATACAACTATCTTATTCCGACTCGATTGTTTCTTCTTCTTCGGTTTTGGTTCGTTTTGCCAAGTTTCTAGGGATATATGATATTTCCCTAATACGAGCCGTCGTTTTCCACATTGGTTTAGAAAAACCTGGTGGTTTAGAGGTTCCCGGGTCATTGTTACAACTTAAGGACTTCGGGGGTTGACGATACATATAAAGTTCATCGGGGTTGGAATTAGATTTCTCTATTTTTATGCCATTTTCCTTATTATTTTCTTTTGCCTTTTTAAATTCAGTTGGGGTAATTTCTATAACATCATCAGAATTCTCGTCGGAATCCGATTCATCGGAGAATTGGTAATCCTCCCAATATTTTGCTTCCTTGGCGGAAACACCATTGACCATAATTAACCTTGGTCGGTTGGTTGAGGATTTTCTTTTACTTAACCGTTTTATTATTTACCCCACCGGTTCTATTTCTTCATCCGGTTCCGATTCTTCTTCCGGTTCCGATTCTTCTTCCGGTTCCGACTCTTCTTCCGGTTCCTTTTCGGGAACTTATGAATCAGTCCACGAATCATTCCAATTTACATTTGACTCTTCATTATTATTAGGTGAGTCAATGGGACTTGTTCTAGAGGTAGACATCTATCACATAATATCAAACGCGTTAAGAGATTAATATATCACATAATATTCACATGTTAAAAATATATAGTTTCCAACAAAATTTGTTAAGCAATCATTTTTCAAGTAAACACGGTCGAAGTCCAGACTCACTAATGCATCCTAACAAACTTGATAAGACACACTAATGCAAAATTCTGGTTATCTAAGACCAATGCTCGGATACCAACTGAAATGTCCCGTTCTTATTGATTAAAAACGTTCCATATTAATTGATTTCGTTGCGAGGTTTTGACCTCTATATGAGATGTTTTTCAAAGACTGCATTCATTTTAAAACAAACCATAACCTTTATTTCATCAATAAAGGTTTAAAAAGCTTTACGTAGATTATCAAATAATGATAATCTAAAATATCCTGTTTACACACGACCATTACATAATGGTTTACAATACAAATATGTTACAACAAAATAAGTTTCTTGAATGCAGTTTTTACACAATATCATACAAGCATGGACTCCAAATCTTGTCCTTATTTAAGTATGCGACAGCGGAAGCTCTTAATAATCACCTGAGAATAAACATGCTTAAAACGTCAACAAAAATGTTGGTGAGTTATAGGTTTAACCTATATTTATCAAATCATAATAATAGACCACAAGATTTCATATTTCAATACACATCCCATACATAGAGATAAAAATCATTCATATGGTGAACACCTGGTAACCGACATTAACAAGATGCATATATAAGAATATCCCCATCATTCCAGGACACCCTTCGAATATGATATAAATTTCGAAGTACTAAAGCATCCGGTACTTTGGATGGGGTTTGTTAGGCCCAATAGATCTATTTTTAGGATTCGCGTCAATTAGGGTGTCTGTTCCCTAATTCTTAGATTACCAGACTTAATAAAAAAGGCCATATTCGATTTCAATAATTCAACCATAAAATGTAGTTTCACGTACTTGTGTCTATTTTATAAATCATTTATAAAACCTGCATGTATTCTCATCCCAAAAATATTTTTTTTTTTTTTTTTTTTTGAAAGGCAAAATAATTTTATTAATATATAAATATATGTACATTATACATCCCCGAAAAGTAACAAACATCCAACGATTATAACTACTAGACAAATGGAATAAAAAACCGACTATAAGTAAAACCCCCAGGAGAGGGGACTCAACGAATCGAGTAGGGACACGAAGTAGTACACAGTGCTGATCGAGCAGCGACAAAGCATAAACTCCAAGGCCCGTTTAACCCCTGAAGATCTTGCCTTATAGAAGGTTAGCCACGAGAAGCATAGGGGATGCTGTGGGGTATTAGCCAATGCCCACTCTTGATGTAACAACGCAATACGAGCTCGGGTTAATGAGCCATTGTGACCATTGAATTTGAGCTTTCTTTATTCGACCCGAAATCCATTTAAAGGATGAAAGTTGGATATCCGCTAGAATTGAATGTATGTCCCAGATTTGGTTTTGAAAGATTTTTAGGTTGCGATATCTCCAAATAGAATAACCGCAGACCCACTTGGTGGCTTCCCATATTTTTGAACCTATCGATGAGAGACTGGAGCTGCAGCTACTTGAAAATAAATCCGCGACGTTTAGTTCTGCCGGGGGAGAAAAATTCCACCATTTGTAAAAATCCAACCATATAGCTTTAACCTGGGGGCATGTGGCAAGAATATGTTCGGTTGTCTCGGACGAGTCTTGGCAGATATTGCAAAGAACCGAACCGAGGTCTAAACCACGTTTGTCAAGTTCGAGTTTAACTGGAAGTCGATGAAGTTTTGCTCGCCAAACGAAAAGTTCAACTTTTAATGGGACAGATCTGTTGCGTTTTGTAGGTGGTTTTACAGTTGAAGGTTGGAGACGAAGCATGTCTAAGTTTGCCGAAACTTGTTTGGTGAAAGAGTTATCCGAATCTGTTAGGGTGCAAAGCCACGAGTCTTCGGTAACGTTATTAGTATTCTGAAGTGGAGTAAAGTTCTCGATCAAACTTGATAGCTCCTCCATATCGCTAGCGCTTCTGCCCCTTGGAGAATGGAGCCAACTGCCATTGAATGAAAAGGATGACCCAGCTAAGTCCACCCGATCGAAGACGGTGCAACTTTTATCAGTATCAAGTGCAAATAATCGGGGGTATTTTTCTTTCAGAATGAAGCTCCCAAGCCAACGGTCGTGCCAAAAAGCTGTGCGTTTTCCATCTTTTAGAAACCTGCAAAAAATATGCGAAAAATCCCATCCAGCTTTCTCGAAATCCTTAGTGATATTGATGATGTTAAACCAAGTGGCACCGAGTTTCTTAAACCTGCAAAAGTCGTTAGTGACAAGCCCACCGTCCCTACCGTAAATACTAGAAATCACTTTAGTCCAAAGTGAGCAAGGTTCCGATTTGAACCGCCACCACCATTTTCCTAGCAAGGCTAGGTTTTTGGCGGAAAGCGATCCAATGTCTAAACCTCCCGAGTCGTAAGGTAGTAAAGTGTCATCCCATTTAACCCAACATATTTTCTTACCCGACCCGGACCCGCCCCAGAAAAAATTACAACGAAGCGATTCAAGTTGTTTTAAGATAGAGGACGGGGCTTTGAAGAGTGAAAAGTAATAAAGTGGAAGACTAGAGAGAACGGATTTTACCAATGTGAGCCGACCTCCGAAAGATAAAGTTTTTGATTTCCACTCCGCGAGTCGTTTTTTGAATTTGTCCACCACCGGAAGCCAATGAGTGGGTTTGTTCATCTTAACTCCTATGGGTAAACCTAAGTAGGTAAAAGGAAAATCACCCGCTTTACATCCGATTCTTAGAGCTATACTTTCCAAGTCCCCATTCGAAACACCAACACCGAATAGATTGCTTTTATGGAAGTTAACTTTTAGACCCGAGAGATCTTCAAAGCACTTGAGAATTTTCATGGTGTTCAATATGTTGTGACGGGACCACTCACCAAAAAAGATGGTATCGTCGGCGTATTGTAAGTGCGAAATTATGACTTTTTCTTTACCGACTTCTATCCCTTTGAAATGCCCCGACAACATGGCACGCTTTACAAGGAGGTTTAAACCTTCCGCCGCAATTATGAATAAAAAGGGGGAGAGTGGGTCACCTTGCCTAACACCTCGTTCCGGGGTGAATTCACGGGTTGGGGATCCGTTAACGAGAATGGATATTGAGGCGGAGCTAAGGCATGCGAAGATCCATTTTTTCCATCTATTACCGAACCCGATATTCTCCATGGTTTCCATCAAGAAGTCCCATTTTAGGCAATCAAAAGCCTTTTCGAAATCTACCTTGAAAATGAAACCTTTTCTTTTTTGTCGTTTGAGTTCATCGATAGTTTCGTTTGCGATGAGAACCCCATCGAGAATAAATCTTCCTTTCAAGAATCCACTTTGTTCGGAACCTACGAGTTTATGGATAACCTTTTCGAGTCTCTTTGAAAGAACTTTTGCCACAATTTTATAGTAAGACCCGATAAGGCTAATGGGGCGAAAGTCACTGGGGGTTAGCGGGTTATGTTTTTTGGGGATGAGTGTGGTAAAGGAAGCATTACACCCCTTGGAGAATTCCATATTTGACCAAAACCAGTTGAAAGCGTTAACTACATCATTCTTCACTAACCACCAATATTTTTTGTAGAATTTCAAATTGAAACCGTCCGGACCGGGTGCTTTAGAGCTACTACAACAACGAATTGCCTCCCAAATCTCGGATTCACTAAAGGGGTTTTCGAGCATCTCATTATCATTGTCGTTTAAGATCTTTGATTGAAGGTTGAATGAGCATGAAGAATCATTATTAGCTTTGAAGATGTTCGAGTAATGGTTGAAGATTTCATCTTTAATTGCGTTTGGTTCCTCCGACCAACAACCATTAATTGAAATGCCGAAAATATTATTTTTCGTGTTTCTCCTTTTGACGTAATTGTGGAAGAACTTTGAGTTTTCGTCTCCCTCAAGGGACCATTTGATGCGGGCTTTTTGTTTAAGCATTTTACATTTGATTTTCTCTTTTTCAATCCATGCTTTACGTTCGTTCAACCACGTATCCCTCTCGGTTTGAGATAAAATTCTGATCTGAGCATTCTTTTCCCACTCGCTAACCGAATCTGCTAGTTCTTGGATCTCGATATCGAGTTTACCAAAGTTTGTTTTGCTCCAATCGTTGAGTGCTTTTTTCACGTTTTTTAGCTTATTTCGAAGTATGCAATCACCACGGTTACCACCGACATGTAAATTCCATGCATTTGAAATGACTTCCACCGAACCCTTATCATCGAGCCAAGCGTTGAATACTCTAATTGGCTTTGGGCCAAAGTCGATGATTCGGTCTCGGAGAATTATTGGGCAATGGTCGGAGGTGAATCTATCCAAGGTGTTTGCGAAAAGAGTTGGCCAGATATTATGAAACTTGCTGGAGACAAGGAAACGATCTAACTTACTGAATTTTAAACCGTCTCCGCTGATTCTCGTGAACTTTTGGCCGCCAAGAGGTATTTCAATTAAACAGCACTTATTGATGAAATCGTTGAACATATCCGACCAGGGTTTGTTGAAGTCGCAATTTAATCTTTCGTCTAAACCTCTAACCTCGTTAAAATCCCCGCAAAGTAACCAAGGCATGTCTTTAAAGTTGAGAAGATTTTCTAAACTTTCCCACATTAGTTTCTTCTTGGCGGTGTTATGTGGTCCGTAGACATTGACAAAAGCTATTTCTTCATCGATACCTTTCCAATGTCCTTTGATAGTTAAAAAGAATTCGCCTTCGATCGCTTGATTGACATTAAAAACATCAGTGTTCCAGACTAACAACATCCCACCCGAGAAACCTACTGCATGTTTTTGTATGTACTTGAAGTTTTCAGAACCCCAAAAATTCTCTATTACTTTGTCTTCGATCTCACCACACTTGGTTTCCTGGAGTGCTAGCACCTGTGGTTTTTCTTGTCTACAGAGTTTTTGAATCCAATCCTTTCGATCATCCTGTCCAATACCACGAATGTTAAGAGATAAGATATTCATTATGAAAACAATGACTTACCGAGGGTTGGAGGTAGATCAACAATGTTGATCCGCTTTCCAACGAATGCCGATCTCTTTTCCGAGCTCTTTATGGTTGAGGCTGCCGATGGATCCCGAAGAGTTACCTTTCCTGGAACGAGAGAGACCATTGGAAGAAGCTTCATTGATGTGTTTCGATGATGTGTTTTTATCTTTCAATTTCTTTCGATTGTTGGTAGGGAGTTTCTTGATAGAGTTGAAAGCATCTGAGAGCTTTTGGAGATCAAGGTCAATAATTGGTGATTGGTTTGATGCAGCGTTGGTTGCCAAAACAGTGTCAGTGTTTAAGTTATGCTCGGGGTTGGGATTAGGGATTGTTGGGTTAACTGAGTTTGGATCGGGGATAGGTTCGGCAGTTGAAATGGGATTGTGAATATCATTACTGGGATTAGCTGCGGGTTGATCCGGGATATTAATAATGGGTTGGGTAGACTTTGGTGTAATAATGGGCTCAGGAATTGGGCTAGAGGGTTGATGAGGTGAATTGGGTTTAGGGGGAGTAATGGGCCTGGAGGTATTGATTGGGCTCGTCACCGTGTTAAAAATAGTTGAAGGGTGAGGGGTATTTTGGTTACCGTTATTCTCGACATTAATGAAGGTATCGGGAACATCACGAGCCCAATCAATACCTCATCCCAAAAATATTATATTTTAAAAGTGGGACTATAACTCACTTTCACAGATTTTTACTTCGTCGGGAAGTAAGACTTGTCCACTGGTTGATTCACGAACCTATAACAATATATACATATATATCAAAGTATGTTTAAAATATATTTACAACACTTTTAATATATTTTGATGTTTTAAGTTTATTAAGTCAGCTGTCCTCGTTAGTAACCTACAACTAGTTGTCCACAGTTAGATGTACAGAAATAAATCGATAAATATTATCTTGAATCAATCCACGACCCAGTGTATACGTATCTCCGTATTGATCACAACTCAAACTATATATATTTTGGAATCAACCTCAACCCTGTATAGCTAACTCCAACATTCACATATAGAGTGTCTATGGTTGTTCCAAAATATATATAGATGTGTCGACATGATAGGTCAAAACATTGTATACGTGTCTATGGTATCTCAAGATTACATAATATACAATACAAGTTGATTAAGTTATGGTTGGAATAGATTTGTTACCAATTTTTACGTAGCTAAAATGAGAAAAATTATCCAATCTTGTTTTACCCATAACTTCTTCATTTTAAATCCGTTTTGAGTGAATCAAATTGCTATGGTTTCATATTGAACTCTATTCTATGAATCTAAACAGAAAAAGTATAGGTTTATAGTCGGAAAAATAAGTTACAAGTCATTTTTGTAAAGGTAGTCATTTCAGTCGAAAGAACGACGTCTAGATGACCATTTTAGAAAACATACTTTCACTTTGAGTTTAACCATAATTTTTGGATATAGTTTCATGTTCATAATAAAAATCATTTTCTCAGAATAACAAATTTTAAATCAAAGTTTATCATAGTTTTTAATTAACTAACCCAAAACAGCCCGCGGTGTTACTACGACGGCGTAAATCCGGTTTTACGGTGTTTTTCGTGTTTCCAGGTTTTAAATCATTAAGTTAGCATATCATATAGATATAGAACATGTGTTTAGTTGATTTTAAAAGTCAAGTTAGAAGGATTAACTTTTGTTTGCGAACAAGTTTAGAATTAACTAAACTATGTTCTAGTGATTACAAGTTTAAACCTTCGAATAAGATAGCTTTATATGTATGAATCGAATGATGTTATGAACATCATTACTACCTTAAGTTCCTTGGATAAACCTACTGGAAAAGAGAAAAATGGATCTAGCTTCAACGGATCCTTAGATGGCTCGAAGTTCTTGAAGCAGAATCATGACACGAAAACAAGTTCAAGTAAGATCATCACTTGAAATAAGATTGTTATAGTTATAGAAATTGAACCAAAGTTTGAATATGATTATTACCTTGTATTAGAATGATAACCTACTGTAAGAAACAAAGATTTCTTGAGGTTGGATGATCACCTTACAAGATTGGAAGTGAGCTAGCGAACTTGAAAGTATTCTTGATTTTATGTAACTAGAACTTGTAGAATATATGAAGAACACTTAGAACTTGAAGATAGAACTTGAGAGAGATCAATTAGATGAAGAAAATTGAAGAATGAAAGTGTTTGTAGGTGTTTTTGGTCGTTGGTGTATGGATTAGATATAAAGGATATGTAATTTTGTTTTCATGTAAATAAGTCACGAATGATTACTCATATTTTTGTAATTTTATGAGATATTTCATGCTAGTTGCCAAATGATGGTTCCCACATGTGTTAGGTGACTTACATGGGCTGCTAAGATCTGATCATTGGAGTGTATATACTAATAGTACATACATCTAAAAGCTGTGTACTGTACGAGTACGAATACGGGTGCATACGAGTAGAATTGTTGATGAAACTGAACAAGGATGTAATTGTAAGCATTTTTGTTAAGTAGAAGTATTTTGATAAGTGTATTGAAGTATTTCAAAAGTGTATAAATACATATTAAAACACTACATGTATATACATTTTAACTGAGTCGTTAAGTCATCGTTAGTCGTTACATGTAAGTGTTGTTTTGAAACCTTTAGGTTAAAGATCTTGTTAAATGTTGTTAACCCAGTGTTTATAATATCAAATGAGATTTTAAATTATTATATTATCATGATATTATCATGTATGAATATCTCTTAATATGATATATATACATTAAATGTCTTTACAACGATAATCGTTACATATATGTCTCGTTTAAAAATCATTAAGTTAGTAGTCTTGTTTTTACATATGTAGTTCATTGTTAATATACTTAATGATATGTTTACTTATCATAGTATCATGTTAACTATATATATATCCATATATATGTCATCATATAGTTTTTACAAGTTTTAACGTTCGTGAATCACCGGTCAACTTGGGTGGTCAATTGTCTATATGAAACATATTTCAATTAATCTTAACAAGTTTGATTGCTTAACATGTTGGAAACATTTAATCATGTAAATATCAATCTCAATTAATATATATAAACATGGAAAAGTTCGGGTCACTACAGTTTATTCTCAGGTGAATATTAAGAGCTTCCGATGTTGCATACTAAAATAAGGACAAGATTTGGAGTCCATGTTTGTATGATATTATGTAAAAACTGCATTCAAGAAACATATGTCGATGTAATATATTTCTATTGTAAACCATTATGTAATGGTCGTGTGTAAACAGTATATTTTAGATTATCATTATTTGATAATCTACGTAATGCTTTTGAAACCTTTATTGATAAAATAAAGGTTATGGTTGTTTTAAAAATGAATGCAGTCTTTGAAAAACGTCTCATATAGAGGTCAAAACCTCGCAACGAAATCAATTAATATGGAACGTTTATAATCAATATGAACGGGACATTTCAGCTGTAACCGAACCTAGTGAAGAGGCTGTTAAGAAAGCTGATAATGGGAAGAGAAAGTGGGATAATAACCGCTATCAAAGCCAAGGTCAGCAGAAAAAGCAGGATACTTCCGGTTTAAATAACCGCAGTCAGCATGTGTGTCCACGTTGTTACAAGGCTCATGATGGTTTCTGTACCGTGACTTGCAAGAGGTGTTCCAAACAGGGACACATTGCTAAGGATTGTACAGTGCTTCTGCCGGATTCTGCTACTCCTACTGCAGGTGGTAATAATGGTAATAATGCTGGTAATAGAGGTGGGAATGGTAATGGTAATGGAAAGCCAAATAATGGTGGTAATCCGAGAGTTTGTTACGAGTGTGGGAAGCCGGGGCATTTCCGTGATGCCTGTCCCAACAAGAAAACTGCAGAGACTGCACGTGGTAGAGAGTTCAACATTAACGCCAGGGATGCTGAGGAAGATCCTAAACTTGTTACTGGTACATTCCCGGTCAACGATTTATTAGTTTATGTACTATTTGATTCAGGGGCTGATTTGAGTTTTGTGTCGAGTAAATTAAGTCCAAAAATCAAAACTCCGTTAACTCCTTTAGACAATACTTATGTTATTGAAATAGCTATTGGTAAAGTGCTTTCTGCTAAGACTGTGTATCGTAAGTGTAACATTAATCTGGCTGGTAGAGATTTTGAGATAGATTTGGTACCGATTGAACTTGGTAGTTTTGATGTTGTCATTAGGATGGATTGGTTATCTGCGAATCGTGCTAAGATTGTGTGTTATGATAAAGCTATTCGTATTACTAATGTGGTTGGAGAGCCGCTGATGGTTCTTGGAGATAAGAAATGCCGACAGTTAAATCTTATTAGCTGTTTGAAAGTTCTTAAACATCTTCGCAAAGGCTGTCATGCTATTCTAGCCCATGTTGTTGATTCCGATAAAGAAACGAAGAACGTTAGAGATGTTCATATTGTTAGAGATTTTCCTAAGGTATTTCCCGAAGATTTGTCTGGCCTTTCGCCGCAACGCACGGTAGAATTTCAAATTGATCTTGTTCCCGGTGCTGCTCCCGTAGCACGTGCTCCTTATCTTCTTGCGCCTTCCGAACTTCAAGAATTGTCAAGTCAACTCCGTGAGTTATTAGACAAAGGTTTTATTCGTCCTAGTTCGTCCCCTTGGGGAGCTCCTGTTCTGTTTGTTAAGAAGAAGGATGGTTCTTTCCGTTTGTGCATTGATTATCGTGAGTTGAACAAGCTTACTATTAAAAACCATTATCCCCTTCTGAGAATTGATGATCTGTTCGATCAGCTTCAGGGTTCATCTATTTATTCAAAAATCGATCTTCGTTCCGGCTATCATCAGTTGCGTGTTAAGGAATCTGATGTTTCGAAAACTGCTTTTCGCACCCGTTACGGTCACTTTGAGTTACTTGTTATGATGTTCGGATTGACAAATGCACCTGCTGTGTTCATGGACCTCATGAACCATGTGTGTAGACCCTATCTGGACAAGTTCGTTATTGTGTTCATTGATGACATCCTTATTTATTCGAAGAGTGATGAAGAGCACGAGGAACATTTGAGGTTAGTGGTTGATCTGTTGAGAAAAAAGAGTTGTACGCTAAGTTCTCTAAGTGTGCATTCTGGTTACGAGAAGATCAATTCCTTGGACATATTGTTAGTAAGCAAGGGATTCAAGTTGATCCTGCTAAGATTGAGGTGATTGAAAGGTGGGAAACTCCGAAAACTCCTACTCAGATTCGTCAGTTCCTAGGATTAGCGGGTTACTATAGAAGGTTCATTCAAGATTTCTCTCGTATTGCAAAACCTCTGATTGCTTTAACGCATAAAGGGAAGAAGTACGAGTGGAAGGATGAACAAGAGACTGCTTTTTAGATTTTAAAGAAGAAGTTGACTACCGCTCCGATATTGTCACTACCAGAGGGTAATGATGATTTTGTTGTTTATTGTGATGCTTCGCGTCAAGGCTTTGTTTGTGTTTTGATGCAACAAAAGAAGGTTATTGCGTACGCATCACGTCAGTTGAAGATTCACGAGCAGAACAATACAACTCATGATTTAGAGTTGGGGGCCATTGTTTTTGCGCTTAAGATTTGGAGACATTATTTGTATGGGGTCAAGAGTACTGTGTACACAGATCACAAAAGTCTTCAACATATCCTCGATCAGAAACAGTTGAACATGAGACAACGAAGATGGATTGAGACGTTGAACGATTACGATTGTGAACTTTTGTATCATCCGAGTAAGGCCAATGTTGTGGCGGATGCGTTGAGTCGTAAAGAAAGGGCTGAACCTCGCAGGTTTAGGGCCTTGAATATGACAATTAGAACAAACCTCGCAAGGCAGATTCTTGAGGCACAACAAGAAGCCTTAAAGGAAGAGAATTTTGTGAATGAGAACGTAAGAGGTATGGCTAAGAAGTTTGAGGTACGAGCAGATGGTACTAGATACTTTGCAGGACGTCTTTGGGTTTCGAAGTTTGGTGAACTGCGACAACTTGTTTTAGATGAGGCTCATAAGTCTAGGTACTCTATTCATCCTGGTTCAGGAAAGATGTATCATGATCTTAAGGAGCTGTACTGGTGGCCTAATTTGAAAGGTGATGTGGCTACATATGTGGCTAAGTGTTTGACATGTGCTAAGGTTAAAGCTGAACATCAAAAACTATCTGGACTTTTGGTGCAACCTGAGATTCCCGAGTGGAAGTGGGAAGGAATTACGATGGATTTTATTACTAAGTTACCAAGAGTTGCGGGTGGCTATGACACTATTTGGGTGATCGTAGATCGACTCACTAAGTCGGCTCACTTTTTGCCGATTAGGGAAACAGATTCAATGGAGAAGCTCACTCGTTTATATTTGAAGGAGATTGTTTCTAGACATGGTATTCCTGTATCCATTATTTCGGATCGAGACAGCCGATTTGTATCGAGGTTTTGGCGATCTTTACAGGAAGCCTTGGGAACTAGGTTAGATATGAGCACCGCTTATCATCCTCAAACGGATGGTCAGAGTGAAAGGACCATTCAGACGTTGAAAGATATGTTACGAGCGTGTGTTATCGATTTTGGTAATGGGTGGGATAAATATTTGCCGCTAGCTGAGTTTTCTTATAACAATAGTTATCACACAAGTATTCAAGCCGCACCGTTTGAAGCTCTGTACGGTAGGAAGTGTAGGTCTCCTGTCTATTGGAATGAGGTTGGGGAACTCACAGGTCCATAAATTATTCACGAGACAAGATTAAGGAAAGGTTGAGAACCGCTAGAAGTCGGCAAAAGAGTTATGCCGATAGGGGAAGGAAAGATGTGGAATTTCAAGTTGGTGATCGTGTTATGTTAAAGGTTTCACCTTGGAAGGGTATGATCCGTTTTGGTAAGAGGGGAAAGCTAAGTCCTCGTTTTGTTGGACTGTTTGAGATTGTTGAGAGAGTTGGACCGATGGCATATCGTTTGAAATTGCCACAAGAACTCAGTGCTGTTCACGATATTTTTCATGTATCGAATTTAAAGAAGTGTTTGGCCGAGGCCGACAAGACTATTCCTTTGGAAAAACTTCATGTTGATAAGCAACTATACTTTATTGAGGAACCTATTGAAGTTATGGATCGAGAAGTTAAGACTCTTAAGCAGAGTCGAATTCCTATTGTCCGGGTTAGATGGAACGCTAGACGCGGTCCCGAGTTCACTTGGAAGCGTGAAGATCAGATGAAGCAGAACTATCCGCATTTGTTCCCAGATGCTGAGTCAAACCCTGCACCTACTTAAATTTCAGGACGAAATTTCCGTAACGGGAAGGTACTGTCACGACCCTACTTTTTCTGTTATCTTTTACCGTTAATTATTTAACAACAGTTAACTGTTAATTGTGCTACGTCATTTCTATGACCTATATTGTTAAATTAATAATAATATATTAATTATTATGTGTTATGTGAATATTTGTATTCATATTTTGAATTATACGTTTCTACGTGTCGCGGATTTCTATCCTGCGAATCTTTTCGGTTTTTAAACCAACGGTCGCGTTTTTGGGATATTTAAATCCTAATTATTTTAAATATGATATTTTAAGATCATATAAATATATAGGGTATTTATATTTATTTTTCGTCGCGCGTTTGTTATCTCTCCGGATTTTTAATCGCGTAAGCGTGTTTTCGCGTTTCGGGATTCGTTCGGGCTTTCCGGCCATAAGTACTTCAACAATTAAGTGATATTGGCCAAGTGGGGCCCACCCCACAACTAGGATTGGCCGAATGGATGGGAGGGGAGTATACTCTCATTTATTTTATTTGTGCAACATTATTATTTTTCAATTCCACTTTTATCTAAACCTAAACATATAAAATTGCTCTCTTCTCCATTTTCTTGCTCCTTGGCCGTCGCCAAACATCACACAAACATCATCATCTTCATCAATTATTATAGCTTGGATCAAGGATCAATTAATACCAACGCGTTCCTCGTTCCGTTCTCTACGCGATTATACTTCTCGTTTCTTGATTAGGGTATAAACCCTAACCCTAGAACTTTTGATTTTTCATTATATTTCTGTATTTTGGTTATATATTAATAGTATGATGATTACTTGTTGTTGTAATGGTGTTTGTATGCATAGAATTACTCATAAACACATGTTTTCGGTTTGATAAAATTGGGACAGCAGCTATTTCGTGTATTTATGATATTGTGACTGTTATAAAAGTTAAAATAAAGTATCTAGATGAGTTCCTCTCATCAAGACATTAATTTTAGACTCCGGATTCATGTCGTTTCGATTCCCGGAGCCCTAAATATGATCAAAGTGGTATTTTGTTAAGATTGAATTGTGATATTGGTATGAACCAAGTTTGGTCCGACTTTGTGACCATATTTGGTGACTTTAGGGTGTGTTAGTGTGTTAGGACTGATGGTGGGGCGAACTTTCATTTTCGAGTCATCTCAATCCGAGCCACGAATCACCCGTTACGTCTAAAACACGATTTTGAGTGGATTGAAGTTCCAAGTAGTGTAATGGCTGTACATCATGACTTGTGGACTGTTCTTGGGGTGTTCTTGAGTATACCAAAGTGTCGGGTGGTTTTCTTAGGCGGAGATATATGTAAGGCTTGCCGAAAACCGACACCCGAGGCTTAGGATACGACCCGATGAACTTTTGATTTAAAACTTGTGATTAATTATTAAACTTATGATATAACTAATGGATTTCATTATCATTTAATTACTTATGATAAAAAAATGGTAATTATTATTATTTAAGTTTTATGATATATATTTATTATATCATTTAATTAATACTTATGATTTAATTAACATTTTAATTAAACTTATGATTAATAATACTTTTATTATTAATGGAAAATACTTATGATAAGTATTAAACTTATATTATGAGATTACTATTATAAGACTTTTAATAAGGATTAATTAATTATTTAATTATTATAAGGCTTAGTTATTATTTAATTATAATTTAATTATTAAATACTTATGATTTAATAATTATAATTAGAAACTTATGATATGATTAATAATTCATTATTAATTAATAATACTTATGATATGATTTAAAATTTATTATTAATTAATAATACTTACATTATGACTAATATTTAATTAATTAATTAAATACTTATGTTATATTAAATATATCATTTAAACTTATATTAACTTTAATAATTCATTTTAATTTAATTAAACTTATGTTATGACATAATTAGACATATTTAACTTTAACAGACGTTATAACTTACATTATTATTATAACTTACACTTTCAAAATTTACGTTGACCATGTTTGACCAAGGTTGACTTTTAAGTTGACTTTCAGTTGACTTTGACTTTCAGTTGACTTTTGTTGACTTTCTAATTAAGGAAACTTTCCTAACTTATAAACTTTCCTAAAATAGCAACTTTCTAAATTTGGAAACTTTCCAAAAATAGAAACTTTCCAAAAATAGAAACTTTCCAAAAATAGAAATTTTCCAAAAATAGAAACTTTCCAAAAATAGAAACTTTCCAAAAATGGAAACCTGCTAAAAATAGAAACTTTCTAAAAATAGAAAGTGTGTGTCCGTAAGCTGTTCCAATCAAACCGATGCATATTGAGTATTGTTCTATGACTACTTGCAACATGTACAATAGCTATCATACTAAGACTTGACCTAAGTTAGTTATTTATATTGACCTACTTTATTTATAGGTCGGCGTTGTGATCATTCCTGATCACTTTACTTTGTTGATGTTCGCTTTATTTGTGTGGTTTCTTCGTTACTATTAAGGTGAGTTATAGTCCCGTTTTTACATACTTTTCAAAGTATATTTTTGGGATGTGATTACATGCATTTTATTTCACGTTTAGACACAAGTGACAATTAAATTTAAATTATTCATTGTGAGTTGGACAAAAATATTCCCTAGTCTGGTAACTGTAATCATTGGTTTCTACCGGTGAACGCGAATCCTACGGATAGATCTATCGGGTTTGACAACCCCATTTCGAGTTAGTCGTGCTAGCAATTTATAATCGGAATGTTTAGTACTTCATATTTTGTTGTAGATACACTGTCCAGTGTATATTTTTATTGTGTTTGGCAAGGGTAAATAAAGGGTTAAGTGGTTACCAGGTGGCTCATTGATAATGGAATAATGTTTAATATTTTCTAACATTTTTAAATCTTGTGGTCTAAAGTTTATTTAATTATTTAAACCTATAATTCACTCCACCTTTGTGTTGACAGTTTACTAGCATGTTTTCACAGGTACTTGAGTTTATGTGATGCTTCCGCTGTGTTTAGAAGTGTCTGCATGCATTTGGGCAGATTTTAATGAAACAATTTATGAAACTTTGGCTTGCATTCGGTTTTTGAATAATTAATACTTGTGGGTTGTTGACAATATTTTGTGTCAACTTTGGATTATTAATATGTTGGGTTACTTTTAAACTACATATTTTGGTATGCTTTCCATTTTGGGAAACTTTTGAAATAAAATAATGCAATGTCGTTTGTTAAATTCATTTAAGTTCGATCAAGTTGTGGGACCAAGTGACGGAGCCGTTAAGTGTTTTGACGGGGCCATCACAATTTAATATATATAAATATGGAAAAGTTCGGGTCACTACAGTACCTACCCGTTAAATAAATTTCGTCCCGAAATTTTAAGCAGTTGGAGGTGTTGTCGTATCTTCTGGAAATAAGTGCGGGTATTTCTTCTTCATCTGATCTTCTCGTTCCCAGGTGAACTCGGGTCCTCTATGATCATTCCATCGAACCTTAACAATTCGTATTTTGTTTTACTTAAGTCTTTTAAACTCACGATCTATTATTTTGACGGGTTCTTCGATGAATTGAAGTTTTTCATTGATTTGGATTTCGTCTAACGGAATAGTGAGATCTTCTTTAGCAAAATATTTATTCAAATTTGTGACGTGGAAAGTGTTATGTACAGCCGCGAGTCATTGAGGTAACTCAAGTCGGTAAGCTACTGGTCCGACACGATCAATAATCTTGAATGGTCCAATATACCTTGGATTTAATTTCCCTCGTTTACCAAATCGAACAACGCCTTTACAAGGTGCAACTTTAAGCATGACCATCTCTCCAATTTCAAATTCTATATCTTTTCTTTTAATGTCAGCGTAGCTCTTTTGTCGACTTTGGGTGGTTTCTAATCGTTGTTGAATTTGGATGATCTTCTCGGTAGTTTCTTGTATTATCTCCGGACCCGTAATATGTCTATCCCCCACTTCACTCCAACAAATTGGAGACCTGCACTTTCTACCATAAAGTGCTTCAAACGGCGCCATCTCAATGCTTGAATGGTAGCTGTTGTTGTAGGAAAATTCTGCTAATGGTAGATGTCGATCCCAACTGTTTTTGAAATCAATAACACATGCTCGTAGCATGTCTTCAAGCGTTTGTATCGTCCTTTCGCTCTGCCCATCAGTTTGTGGATGATAGGCAGTACTCATGTCTAGATGAGTTCCTAATGCTTGCTCTAATGTCTGCCAGAATCTTGAAATAAATCTGCTATCCCTATCAGAGATTGGTATTCCATGTCTGGAGATGACTTCCTTCAAATACAGTCGTGCTAACTTCTCCATCTTGTCATCTTCTCTTATTGGTAGGAAGTGTGCTGATTTGGTGAGACGATCAACTATTACCCAAATAGTATCAAAACCACTTGCAGTCCTTGGCAATTTAGTGATGAAATCCATGGAAATGTTTTCCCATTTCCATTCCGGGATTTCGGGTTGTTGAAGTAGACATGATGGTTTCTGATGCTCAGCTTTGACCTTAGAACACGTTAAACATTCTCCTACGTATTTAGCAACATCGGCTTTCATACCTGGCCACCAAAAATGTTTCTTGAGATCCTTGTACATCTTCCCCGTTCTAGGATGTATTGAGTAACTGGTTTTATGAGCTTCTCTAGGTACCATTTCTCTCATATCTCCAAATTTTGGTACCTAAATTCTTTCAGCCCTATACCGGGTTCCGTCTTCCCAAATATTAAGATGCTTCTCCAATCCTTTGGGTATTTCATCCTTTAAATTTCTCTCTTTAAAACTCCTTGTTGCGCCTCCTTTATTTGAGTAGTAAGGTTAGTGTGAATCATTATATTCATAGCTTTTACCCGAATGGGTTCTCTGTCCTTTCTGCTCAAGGCGTCGGCTACCACATTTGCCTTCCCCGGGTGGTATCGAATCTCAAAGTCGTAATCATTCAATAATTCAATCCACCTGCGCTGCCTCATGTTCAGTTGTTTCTGATTAAATATGTGTTGAAGACTTTTGTGGTCGGTATATATAATACTTTTGACCCCATATAAATAGTGCTTCCAAGTCTTTAATGCAAAAACAACCGCGCCTAATTCCAAATCATGCGTTGTATAATTCTGCTCGTGAATCTTTAATTGTCTAGACGCATAAGCAATTACTTTCATTCGTTGCATTAATACACAACCGAGACCTTGCTTTGAGGCGTTACAATATATCACAAAATCATCATTCCTTTCAGGTAATGACAATATAGGTGTCGTAGTTAACTTTTTCTTCAATAATTGAAACGCTTTCTCTTGTTCATCCTTCCATTCAAATTTCTTCCCTTTATGCGTTAATGCAGTCAAGGGTTTTGCTATTTTGGAAAAATCTTGGATGAATCTCCTGTAATAACCAGCTAGCCCTAAAAATTGGCGTATGTGTTTCGGAGTTTTCGGGATTTCCCACTTTTCAACGGTTTCAATCTTTGCTGGATCCACCTGAATACCTTCTTTGTTCACTATATGACCAAGGAATAGAACTTCTTCCAACCAAAATGCACACTTTGAAAACTTAGCGTACAGTTTTTCTTTCCTTAACAACTCTAGTACTTTTCTCAAATGTTATTCGTGCTCTTGGTCATTCTTTGAGTAAATAAGTATGTCATCGATGAAAACAATGAAAAACTTGTCAAGGTATGGTCCACACACTCGGTTCATGAGGTCCATGAATACAGCTGGTGTGTTAGTCAACCCAAACGACATAACCATAAACTCGTAATGACCGTAACGCGTCCTAAAAGTAGTCTTTGGAATGTCATCCTCCTTCACCCGCATTCGATGATACCCAAAATGTAAATCAATCTTCGAATAAACCGACGAGCCTTGTAGTTGATCAAATAAGTCGTCAATTCTCGGTAGTGGGTAGCGGTTCTTGATGGTAAATTTGTTCAACTCTCGATAGTCGATACACAATCTAAATGTACCATCATTCTTCTTGACAAACAATACAGGAGCTCCCCACGGTGATGTGCTTGGTCGAATGAAACCACACTCTAAAAGTTCCTGTAACTGACTTTGTAATTCTTTCATTTCACTGGGTGCGAGTCTGTATGGAGCACGAGCTATTGGTGCAGCTCCTGGTACAAGGTCTATTTGAAATTCAACGGATCGATGTGGGGGTAATTCCGGTAATTCTTTTGAAAATACATCGGAAAATTCTTTTGCGACGGGAACGTCATTGATGTTCTTTTCTTCAGGTTTAACTTCTTCGATGTGTGCTAGAATGAGGTAAAAACTTTTTCTTATTAGTTTTTGTGCCTTCATGCTACTAATAAGATTTAACTTCTCGTTATTCTTTTCTCCGTACACCATTAAAGGTTTTCCTTTTTCACGCACAATGCGAATCACATTTTTGTAACAAACGACCTCTGCTCTCACCTTTTTCAACCAGTCCATGCCAATTATTACATCAAAACTCCCTAACTCGAATGGTATTAAATCAATTTTAAACGTTTCATCCCCCAGTTTAATTTCTCTATGCCGACATATATTATCTGCTGAAATTAATTTACCGTTTGCTAATTCGAGTAAAAATTTATTATCCAAAGGCGTCAGTGGACAACTTAATTTAGCACAAAAATCTCTACTCATATAGCTTCTATCCGCACCCGAATCAAATAAAACATAAGCAGATTTATTGTCAATAAGAAACGTACCCGTAACAAGCTCCGGGTCTTCCTGCACTTCTGTCGCCTTTGTGACAACCCGGAAATTTCCAACCAAATTTAAACTTTAATCTTTATATGTTTCCGACACGATAAGCAATATTTGTTAAGTTAAATTTCAAGAATTTTAAACTATGTTCATACATTCATTCAACCTCGACCAAGTTCCAACGATTCACGAACCATTAAACGAATATGATTATATATGTATATGTGTATATATATTATAACTTGAAACGTAAACAAAATATTAGATTAAATACTTTATATGATTGTATCTGTTTCAAAATGTTTATCAATGAAATTAGAAGATAAGATCAAATGATTGAATTATCAGATATATTGAATTATGATTACAAGTCTCTGTTGAAAGGCCCACGTTGATTTGAGAAATCTTTCCATTTTAACAATATTCGGAAAATGGTAAAGTGATTTATAAATAAGAACAAATTGTCAATCATTGAGAACTAGACAAAGGATAGTGGAAGATTGAATCTCATAAAGACTCGATTGATCTATTTAGTTTCAAACGTAAAAAAACGTTTTCAGTTTAAAAAGAACTTTATTATTAAAACGTATATAACTTTTATAAATATCTAGAACCACTTTTGACAACTCATTACTTAACTTGTATGATAAAGATAATGATATTTATATTTAATTTTATTAAATATATATAACGATTTAAATTAATATTATATATATTTATACGCGTATTATACATACATAGTTTTATACTTTTACTATACTTAAACTTTACCTTTACTTTATTTTTACTTTACTTTAACTTTAATAATTTACTTTAATAATTCATACTTTAATAATTCACTTTAATAATTCATACTTTAATAATTCACTTTAATAATTCATACTTTAATAATTCACTTTAATAATTCATACTTTAATAATTCACTTTAATAATTCATACTTTAATAATTCACTTTAATAATTCAAAAATCTATTATAAATAGAATTCAATAGGTTTCATTATTTCATAGAAACTTGAAAATATTTTTCTCTAAACTCTCTCAATCGATTTACATATATATATTTACTCCGTATTATTTCAAGATATTATTAGTATACATAAAATATTATGACGGAGTGCTGTCCGAGTGATTTCGAAATTGTTTTTCGAGTAGGATAGGATTAAGGAAATTATGGGTTATAGCTATGGAGGTGATTGAGTATGGTTCATGGGTATGCTCGCGAGGTCAATATAGTGTTTATCATTTCCGTTGCATCTACGTACCTTTCCTGCAATATTGAATCTCAATATTGATACGTGAGTACTCATAATTTAACTTTTACATACTAATAGTGTATCCCTGACTAGTGCTCGAGTATTTAGGATTATGCATGCTTGTACTTTTGATATTGCCCTTAGACAGGTTAGGTTGAATCTTGAATTAGTTACACTTGCGGTTGAGATAAGGTATAAGATATGCATGTCTTTGGAAAGCTAGTGAAAAATTAAGAACTTTTCCTTTAGATATCGAATGGTTTCGATGAACGGATTAGAAGTTATAATCAATTGAATTTTCGATATTTTTTTTTAAAATGATTATTATTATCGTCGTTTTTATCGTCGTTCTAGTTTTATCTTATTATTATCATTATTATTATCTTTATCAATAAAAGGGATTTATCATTAAAAATTGTTAATTTTTTTATTATTACTATCGTTATTATCGTTAAAGTTATAATTAGTATTATTATTATTATCCAATTATTATTATTATTATTATTATTATTATTATTATTATTATTATTATTATTATTATTATTATTATTATTATTATTAGTATTATTATTATTATTATCATTATTAATATATATATATATATATATATATATATATATATATATATATATATATATATATATATATATATATATATCATTATTTAAAAATGGTTATTTTTATTGTTATTATTATTATTACTATATTATCATTAAGATAATTATTAGTATTATCGTTAATAATGTTATAGTAACTATCATTATTAATATTAGTGTAATTAAAACAAATATTTGTAACACCTAATTATTTTGATTACTATTATTATCATTATTATGGACACGATATAAAAGACTATTAAAAGCTATTAAACGAAACGATTAGGAAATAATGAGTAAGAGTATCATGATGAAATTAAAATATTATAAGATATTGATTTAGATAAAATTATCGTTCTTATTATTTTTATCATTACTATTATTATTAAAAGTATCGTTAGTATTAAAACTATCATTTTAACAAAAATTATCATTTTAATAGAAATGTCATTGTTACTATAAAATATCATTATTATTATTATTTTAAATAGAATTATTATTTTAAAGATAATATTAAAAAAATTATCGTAAATATTAAAGTTATCATAATTAGAATTATCGTTTTATCATAATGTCATCTTAGTAATTATAAATATTGATATTTTTATAATAATAATTATTATTACAAAATAATACAACTTTTACTTACTATCATTATAGATATTATTTTATCAAATAAATATGTGATACAAACATATTTTATTACGTGTAATAACTTACTTTAATAATACCTATCATATTATCTTTATGATATTAAATGAACCCTATATATTTTATTACTTAATATATATAAAAGTATATTTTATTATATAAATTTAATATAAAATTTTATTTATTAATAAATAAATTATATTATTTACTCTAATAAATCTTTTAAAAATATTTAAAAATATAAAAGGACGATATTTAAACTATATATTAATCATGTATAGATTTTTGGAAATTATTTTGAGTCAAATTTACTTTTGTTGACTTTTGCATATTAGTCTCGAGCATTAGGATTGTGGTACATTATGACTTGACCTAATTTGTTAGACAAATATTGACCAACACATAAATATATATAATTAATTTAGGTTCGTGAATCCGAGGCCAACCTTGTACTTGTTCAATGACGTTATATGTATTTTTACTACGAAATACAGTATGGTGAGTTTCATTTGCCTTTTTACCCTTTATATTTTTGGGACTGAGAATACATGCGCTTTTATAAATGTTTGACGAAATAGACACAAGTAATTGAAAGTACATTCTATGGTTGAATTATCGAAATCGAATATGCCCCTTTTTATTAAAGTCTGGTAATCTAAGAATTAGGGAACATACACCCTAATTGACGCGAATCCTAAAGATAGATCTATTGGGCCTAACAAACCCCATCCAAAGTACCGGATGCTTAAGTACTTCGAAATTTATATCATGTCCGAAGGAGGATCCCGGAATGATAGGGGATATTCTTATATGTATCTAGTTAATGTCGGTTACCAGGTGTTCACCATATGAATGATTATTTTTGTCTCTATGCATGAGACGTATATTTATGAGAACTGGAAATGAAATTCTTGTGGTCTATTAAAATGATGGAAATAAATGATTATGATAAACTAATGAACTCACCAACCTTTTGGTTGACACTTTAAAGCATGTTTATTCTCAGGTGTTAAAGAAATCTTCCGCTGTGCATTTGCTCATTTTAAAGATATTACTTGGAGTCTTTCATAGCATATTTCGAAGAACGTTGCATTCGAGTCATTGAGTTCATCAAAGATTATTATTAAATCAATTTATAGTTGGATAGTGGATATTATGAAATGGTATGCATGCCTGTCAATTTTCGATGTAAAGAAAGTTTGTCTTTTAAAAACGAATGCAATGTTTGTAAAATGTATCATATAGAGGTCAAATACCTCGCAATGTAATCAACTATTGTGAATTGTTTATAATGTATATGAACGGGTCCTTTCAGCCTTAATATTGAAAACTCTTCCGCGGCCTTGCCCATTAGTATTCCCTTGGTTTGGGCAATTTCTAATAATGTGACCCGGTTTTCCACATTTATAACACACTACGTCGGCATTATTTGTTCTGACATTATTTGTTTCTTTATTTTTGTTGTTCTTTGGTCCGTAAACCTCACATTTTGCCGCGCCATGACCACCTCTCTTACACTTGGTGCAAAATGTTGTGCAAAACGCATTCGGATGGTACTCTGCACACCTGAAGCATGGTTGTTTCTGTTGTTTGTTGTTATTGAGGTTGTTGTTGGGATTGCTATTGTTGTTGAAACGGTTGTTGTAGTTGTTGATGTTGTTGGGACATTTGTTGTAGTTATTGTTAGGATTACGGTTATTGTTGCGATTGTTGTTGCGGTTGTTATGATTGTTATTGTGATTATGGTTGTGATTGTTGTTGTTGTTGTTGTATTGGTGACCCTTGTCACCGGTTTCTTCCCATTTCTCTTGAGTTGTTTCGTGTTGGCTTCTTCGACCGCCTGCTCTTTAATCCTACCCTCAATCTGATTTATGAGTTTATGAGCCATTCGACTTGCCTTCTGTATGGAAGTGGGCTTGTGTGAACTCACATCTTCTTGAATCCTTACTGGTAACCCTTTTACAAACGCATCGATCTTCTCTTCTTCATCTTCGAACGCTCCCGGACACAATAGGCACAACTCTGTGAATCGTCGTTCATATGTGGTAATGTCAAACCCTTGTGTTCGTAACTCTCTAAGTTATACCTTGAGCTTATTGACTTCGTTTCTAGGACGGTACTGCTCGTTCATCAATTGCTTGAATGCCGACCACGGTAGTGCGTAAGCAGCATTTTGTCCTACCTATTCAAGATAGGTGTTCCACCACGTTAACGCAGTACCTGTGAAGGTATACGTAGCGTACTTAACTTTTTCCTCTTCAGTACACTTACTTATGGCAAACACCGATTCGACCTTCTCGGTCCACCGTTTCAATCCAATTGGTCCTTCGGTTCCATCAAATTCCAAAGGTTTGCAGGCAGTGAATTCTTTGTAGGAGCATCCTACACGATTTCTTGTGAAATTAGTTCCACTACTAGATCCAGAGTTATTGTTATTTTGCATCGCATCCTGTACTGCGGCTATGTTTTCTGTAAGGAAAACACGGAAGTCTTCCTCACTCATGTTCAAATTATGACGAGTTGCCGGTGCCATTTCCTTCAAAAATAGCCCAAAAGAATTAAGTTAATTATATAGAATTTTAAGATTAGTCAATAGTATTTCGTAGCATAGTATGAACTCATTTATAAAAGCTTTTTCTTCATATTATCGTTTTATAGTTTTAATTCGGGTAGTACCTACCCGTTAAGTTCATACTTAGTAGCTAATATACAATTCAACTACTATAATTCTATATGAAAAAACTGATTACAATAATATTTCGCGTTCAAACTTTATACAAAATTTTACAAACTTACAATATCACTATTATACATATAGGATGAAATATAACACATAATAACTTTGCTACTCGGCAGCTATAAAGGCAATTCTAGTTAATACGCAAGTTGTTCAGCAAAGGCAATAAAAACAAGTAATTCATAAGTCCAGAAACAAGTCATGCATTCTGGTTTTACTAAGATGACTTCCCATCCTTGGTCTTGTGGAAAGTAACCGTTATGACCATTGGCTAGGCAGCATGTTGTAATGTAGTCAAAAGGACGAGGGTTTTGTAATGTTCAACAACCCCGTAATAATCTAAAAACCTTGTTTCTCACCCCAACTACTGAATCCGTCACTTGTGGGAATGTTTCATTTAATAGTTGTAATCCGATGTTCTTTTTCTCACTTTGGTGAGAAGCGAACATCACTAACCCGTAAGTATAACATGCTTCTTTATGTTGCATGTTAGAAGCTCTTTCTAACTCACGAAATCCTATGTTGGGATATGTTGAGTCAAAATAAGTTCTTAACCCGTAGCGTAAAATTGCATTTGGGTTCCCCGCATTTAACGCTTTAAAGAAAACACGACGTAACTTACGGTCTCCCCAATGTGATATACCCCACCTATTAAAGGAAAGCCTTTTATAAACTAAGGCATTTCTGGAAAGTCTTTCAAATGTTTGACAAGTTAATTTCTCCATAACTAAATGTGCTGATGAATTCTGACCGACTCTAGACAAGATTTCCTCAACCATATCCTCTGGTAGGTCTTCTAAAATATTCGGTTGTCTACCCTTAACGTCCATTTTGTTTTTATACTGTAAAATAGACAAGGATTAGATTCGTAAAAGATAATTAACAAACAGTACAAGCAATTTTTACATAGAACATAAAAGTACAAGCACACTACAATACATATAATACACAACATGATTACAACCCTCTAATCTGAATCACTGGTTTCTTCTTCTTCGGACTTGGTTCGTTTTCCTAATTTTCTAGGGATATATGGTGTTCCTCTAATACGAGACATCGTTTTCCACAATGGTTTAGAAAAACCTGGTGGTTTAGAGGTTCCCGGGTTATTGTTACTTTTTAGGAAATACGGATGTTGCCGATACATATAATGCTCATCGGGGGTTGGAATCAGGTTTCTCTATTTTTATACTTTTTCCCTTATTATTTTCTTTTGCTATATTAAATAGGGTCGAGGTAATTTCTATAACATCATCAGAATCCTCATCGGGATCCGATTCATCGGAAAATTGGTAATTATCCCAATATTTTGCTTCCTCGGCGGAAACACCATTGACCATTATTGACTTTGGTCTGTTGGTTAAGGATTTTTTTTTATTTAATTGATTTACTGTAGGTATCAATATTTCTTCCTCCGGAACCTCTTCTTCTTCCGGTTCCTCCTCTTCCGGTTCCTCTTCTTCCGGTTCCTCCTCTTCCGGTTCTTCTTCGAGAATTTGTGAATCTTCCTAAAATATATTCGACTCTTCATTATTATTAGGTGAGTCGATGGGATTTGTACTAGTGGTAGACATCTATCACACAAAATCAAACACATTAAGAGGTTAATATATCACATAATATTTACATGTTAATAATATATAGTTTCCAACAAAAGTGCTAAGCAATCATTTTTAAAGAAAACACGGTCGAAGTCCAGACTCACTAATGTATCCTAACAAACTCGATAAGACATACTAATGCAATTTTTTGGTTCTCTAAGACCAACGCTCGGATACCAACTGAAATGTCCCGTTCATATTGATTATAAACGTTCCATATTAATTGATTTCGTTGCGAGGTATTGACCTCTATATGAGACATTTTTCAAAGACTGCATTCGTTTTTAAAACAAACCATAACCTTTATTTTATCGACAAGATTAAAAAGATACCACCTAGATTATCCAGAAATGATAATCTAAAAATATCACACTTTGTGATGACCCGGAAATTTCTGACCAAATTTAAACTTAATCTTTATATGATTAATATTTCCGACGCGATAAGCAAAGTCTGTAAAACTGAATCTCAAAATTTTTGAACTACTTTCAAATATTCAAATACCTTTCGGTTGTTCTCGACGATTACAATTATATGTATATAGATACATATATATACTATAACTTGAAAACGTAACAATGTATTAATTGTTTGATACCGTACATTAAACTTATTGGTTTAAATATTTATTTGAATATATATGATAATTTGGAATATTAATTGTATGAATAACTTGCGACGTATATTTAAAACTGGTTTATGAATGTTGAAAATATATATTAACTTGTTCATAAAACGATTTGTTATTATATATATATATATATATATATATATATATATATATATATATATATATATATATATATATATATATATATATATATATATATATTAACAAATAGCGAGACAATGATTTATGGAAGTAAATGACCAAAACACTCGAAAGTTTAAGATACACTTTGAATGATATAGTTTATTGATAATTTAAGACTATATTTTGACAAAGGTACGAGTCACAAAATGTAAATTGCAAGTTTTCTTAGCGTATAAAAATGCGTTCGAGAAACCGGAACCGGGACATAAGTCGAGTGACATTGTACGAGTCATCGGAACGAAAATTACAAGTCAACTATGCATGTGAATTTAATATAATATATAATTAATTATATAAATTAAATATATTATATATATAATATAAAATTATGTCGACAAACAAGAAGTTAAAAATTTGTGAGCTGTCACAGGGTGCCATGCGATCGCATGGCCCTGAAGCACAAATCCCATGCGATCGCATGTGGTACTTTTTCAGAAAAGGTTTTATAAATTGATCGAGTTCTGGCTTAATTCATACACACACATATTATCTATATTACTCCGTATTATATTTATTATTTATTATTCTTATTATTATTATTATTATTATTATTATTATTATTATTATTATTATTATTATTATTAAGATTAATATTATTATTATTAATCTTATTATTATTATTATTATTATTATTATTATTATTATTATTATTATTATTATTATTATTATTATTATTATTAAGATAATTATTATTATTATTATTATTATTATTATTATTAATCTTAATTAGTAGTATTATTATTATACATAAAATATTACGACGAGGTTATGAGCGTGTCACTTTTAAAATGGGTTTTCAAGCGGGATAGAGCTAAGGAAATTATGGGTAATGTTTGGGGGTATATTTATGAATCAAACCTAGTGTTTATCATCTCTGTTACGTCTATGTACTTTTTTGAAATATTGAATCACAATATTGATACGTAAGCATTTATATTTTATCTTTTATATACTAATAGTGTATCCATGTCTAGTGCTCGAGTATATATATTTATACAAGCTTGTATGCTAAATTTCATCGTTAAACAGTTTATGATGAATCACGAATTAAATACATATATTACTGGTAAAAGGTATATGATATACATGTTTTTGGAAAGCTGGCGAAAAATCAATAACTTTTCTTTTAGACACCGAATAGTTTCGATAAACGGATTAAAAGATATGATCAACTGAATTATGATTGACGTTAATTGAAAATGCTTTTGAATCTGCAATTAAGATTTAAACAACTTGTTTACGAGATCGATAAAATGGATTTTTGAATATTACCAACTGAGTAAATGAATCCTTATATAAGGTACGTCTCGTTTTGTTGAACTACTGTCAAAATTGACCTTTTGAAACGACTTTGGATAACTTTTGTATGTCGATCTCGGGCATTAGGATTGTGATACACTATGACCTGATCTAGTTTGATAGACATTTATTGACCAACATATGTTCTCTAGGTTGAGATCTACGGTTATTTGGTAATCCGAGTTTCGGTCACATTTTGGTGAACGACTTTATATGCTGCTAAGGTGAGTTTCATTTGCTCCCTTTTTAATTGCTTTTGCAATATATATTTTTGGGCTGAGAATACATGCACTTTATTTTAAACGCAATGGATACAAGTACATACTAAATTCTACACTTAGTTTGAACCGAAAATCCCTTAGCTTTGGTAACTAGTAACTGCCAGTTATAAGAACTGGTGGGCGCGAGTAGTAGTATATGGATCCATAGGGCTTGATATCCCCGTCCGAGCTAGAGCGCTAGCCTTTTAATGGACGTATGCTATTTGAAAAGCGTACACGTTGGTTTGCGTGTATTATTAAGATGATTATACAAAGGGTATAAAATATATATACGTCAAGTTTAGTTACCAGGGTGCTCAATTTCGTAGAATATTTTGATAAACGTTTCTGGATGAAACAACTGAAAACTTGTGATTCACCTTTATATACAGATTATGCGAAACACTAAAACTATGAACTCACCAACCTTTGTGTTGACACTTGTTAGCATGTTTATTCTCAGGTTCCCTAGAAGTCTTCCGCTGTTTGCTTATATGTTAGACAAGCTATGTGCATGGAGTCTTACATGGCATATTTTTTAAGGAAATGTTGCATTCACCAAATCATCACCATGTATCTTATTTTGACTGCATTATTAACTGAAGTACTATTGTAAACTATTATTTACGGTGATTGTCTATATGTAGATATCATCAGATGTCGAAAATCTTTGATTTAAATATTCATTTATGGTGTGCCTTTTCAAAAGAATGCAATGTTTACAAAACGTATCATATAGAGGTCAAATACCTCGCAATGAAATCGATGAATGACGTGTTCATCCATATGGATTTAGAGTGATCGTCACAGTTGGTATCAGAGCGTTGGTCCTAGCGAACCAGGTCTTGCATGAGTGTGTCTAACTGATAGTTGTTAGGATGCATTAGTAAGTCTGGACTTCGACCATGTCTGCATGTCAAAAGTTTTGCTTATCATTTCTTGTCGGAAATTACATGTTTATCATCTTAAGTCTAAACGCGTCTTATTGCATGGATTGCATAGATAGTGTATAGACAAAATTCATATCTTAGCGTATCTGTTACTGTAAACTTTTCCTGACATCTTCCGAAAATTCCTCCGTGATTTATGGAATTTTGATATTATATATACATATGTAAATTATGTATTGAAGAGTACCAATCTAAATTCTATAATCTATTTTATATCAAATATCATCTCTCTAATTATACAAGATGGATCTCGTATCTAGTTCAAATTCCTTAAACTCTGACAGCTATTCCGATATGGATATTCACCTGAATTCCGAAGACAGTGTAACCGGAATGGATCAACCAATTAGCCATTATCTATTTTAGATGAATTGGGGATGGGTTCGTAGTCTACTTAATCATTGGAGATAAGAAGAAGGTGATCCCTTCCATCCACCACATTGCCCTCTTGGCGAAGAACCTGAAGCACTTACCGGCGAACCTATTTGAGACACCTTTTTCTCTCTCATTTCCAGAGTATCTCGTCACGATAATATACTATCTCAAATTCTGGATCTTATTCATCTGCTCGTCCGAACCGCCAATCATCCCGGTGTAGTAGAAGAAGTCAACGAGCTTCGCGCTTGGGTAGTGGCTTTGGAGAATATGGTGCAAAGGTTACAAGCACCAGCAGCATCACTGGCATCAATAGTACCACCGACAACAACACCAACAGTACCATTACCACCACCAACAACATCCGCATCACAAACCTCAACTTCACAATCTGTTCCACGAGCATCAACGTCATACGCACCGTAGTTACCAAGAAATACCAGCAGCAATAACCGATGAAGTATTAAATCATTTCCCCTGAAGAAATTTTATGTATATTTAATACATATGAATCAAAATAAATCTTTTCGTACTAAGCTATTACATGTGAATCATAACTGGTAGGTACTACTCAGTTAGTTCATATTACTAATATGCAATGATGTACATCCTTCCTTAACAACTTAACCATTGTTAACTACAATCTCTGTTTCAACCCAATTAATTCCATTTCATAATAAACCAAGTGTATTAATCAATTACATAATTGATTTTACATTTTCAATTTCGATATACTCGAAACTTTCCAGAAAACATCATCTGTGCCTTGTAAGGTTCACAAAAATTCCACGAGCACCAACATCCTTCACCGAGGAATATCAATAAGAATAAATAATGAAGTGTTGATTTCATTAGTGAAAAACTCCGCAAAGATTATGTAATCTTTAATGTTTTAGAGATTAATCATTTCTAAGTCAAACCGAAAATCAAATGAGCTTAATATGATATTAACTCATTAAATCTGTATTACATCGGAAGAAATATACATACATATATTTTCATAAAGACTGTAATGAAAATTCCTTTGTACAAAATATTACTTATGAAATCTTTAACTGGTAGGTAATTCCCGGAAAATATATAAGTTCACAATTAATATGTTATACTGTACATTCTTCAACTTTGATTCAAAAAATTATTAACTATGCTCACAGCGATATACAATCATTTCCATACAAATTCAATTACATATTCTGATATTGACGGATCAGAATCCAAGTCAAGATTTAACGGGTGACATCATTCTTAGATCTCTACATCTTTCAAAGCTATACTTTGACTTCAAAAATGTGAAAGATCCTTTAGCATTGTTATTACTGAAAATAATATTGCAATCCCTTTTCAAAGTATCCAGTTTTACCACACTTTCAACCAGTCAACTTCGAATTTTCAGATTAACCTTATTATAACCTTGACATATACGTTCTTGTTACTGGGGAACCTTTCATGTTCCACCACATTAGCAGTAAATTTACCAACAACTTTATTAATCCTTGACCTTTCGAAAAATCCTTATACTCATTGAAACCCTATCATGTACTCATCCACATCTTGTAACAATAATTGCCATACCAACCACCGGGAATTAACAATCAGTATTTTGAATCTCACAGCATTTTCTACGACAACAGTTATATATAGATAACATCTAACTTCTAGACTTACATACTGAAAATGTGAAGTTTCTGAAAAACATCCCAAACTATGAACTAGTTCTCTGAAATTGGGACAATGCTGATGAAGCAGCAAAAACGGTAAACGACTTTAACAGTCAAAAGTTTGATGATAAAGAATTGTATGGTGGTAAAGCTGAGAAAAAGATAAGGTTTAGAACTGAAAAAACGGATTGAGCAGACCATGAAGGAGGGTGTGGACAAATTACAAAGACTAAATCTACCTTCAAAGAATCCAAATGATTCAGTGTCTGCTGAAATCATTAGCGAATACCTTGCTCCTTACTCTAAAACCTTTACGGACAATATTCTTCATCATCATCTTATCTTAAATATTCTAAGATATCATCGTATCTCCCATTATAAATATCCTCCATATTTCTGAAGATATTTTTTGAAACCATTCTTATCTGAAATCATTACCTCTTCGCGCTATCTGTGTTACATCATAAAAGAAACTATTTTAGTTTCTAAAATCTAAAAAATTCGAAAATATGGATGTTTTGAAGTAATGTTGGGAACTGAAGTATGAGTTTGTATAATATAATGACACTTGATCAACGTGATTATATTATAGTAAGTCATGTTGAGTTTCTAATGGAACGTGACAAAGGTTCACAGATCATACCCTCATCATGAACCATGTTACATAACTCTTTCATTCTATTTAATCTCTAAATATATCAAGAAAATACTTTTCTTGATGATTCGGTCTTTTCCAGATATTCTAGTAATTTGACAAATCAAGATCGTGCCATTACAATTTCTTTCTTAGAACATTAACTATGTTCATTCCGAAATGTATAGCTACGAATTCTGGACCATTATTCGCTTGACTTGAAGTCGGGAAGAAAAAACAAAAGCATTGAGCTCCTAAATATAAGTGAAAATATAAAGCCTGACAACAACACATATATTACAAACCGTGTATATCAATGCGTATAGCAATATAAAGACACGGGAGAATGAAAAATACTATAACCCCAAGGTAATAGTAGAAGAAAATAACTTCCTCTGGTGGCAGATGAAAAAGAAGAATGAAGATACGATAGCCAAAAAAATATCAAGAATCAGAACTGGATTAAGCATTTCACAATCTTTTGGAAGTATGAAATAAGGAAGAAGATGTAGGAGTGGTGAAAATAATGAAACGAAAGTGGTTAATTTATAGCAAAATATCAGACATAACAATCGAGGCAGATTACGCATTTAAAGGAAATCTTAATTTCCTTAAATTTCGAAGAATCAAATCTTATTTAGATTATGAAGATTTTCTATTCCTTAAATTCCGGAAATCAATCGTAACTACGTCAAAAGTTAAGACGAATCTCTATTCATTCATTTCACTCTTTTACGATAACTTCTCTCATACGCTTCGAATAATCGGATTATTTTATCCATATTATTCAACGGTGATAAAACTCTATTTATCAACATATATACGGCATGAAAACATTTTTATTGTTAGTCATGACGACCTCACTCAAATTTCGGGACGAAATTTCTTTAACGGGTAGGTACTGTGATGACCCGGAAATTTCTGACCAAATTTAAACTTAATCTTTGTATGATTAATATTTCCGACGCGATAAGCAAAGTCTGTAAAACTGAATCTCAAAATTTTTGAACTACTTTCATATATTCAAATACCTTTCGGTTGTTCTCGACGATTCGCGAACAATTATATGTATATAGATACATATATATATACTATAACTTAAAAACGTAACAATGTATTAATTGTTTGATACCGTACATTAAACTTATTGGTTTAAATATTTATTTGAATATATATGATAAGTTGGAATATTAATTGTATGAATAACTTGCGACGTATATTTAAAACTGGTTTATGAATGTTGAAAATATATATTAACTTGGTCATAAAACGATTTGTTATTTATATATATATATATATATATATATATATATATATATATATATATATATATATATATATATTAATAAATAGTGGGACAATGATTTATGGAAGTAAATGACCAAAACACTCGAAAGTTTAAGATACACTTTGAATGATATAGTTTATTGATAATTTAAGACTATATTTTGACAAAGGTACGAGTCACAAAATGTAAATTGCAAGTTTTCTAAGTGTATAAAAATGCGTTCGAGAAACCGGAACCGGGACATAAATCGAGTGACATTGTACGAGTCATCGGAACGAAAATTACAAGTCCACTATGCATGTGAATTTAATATAATATATAATTAATTATATAAATTAAATATATTATATATATAATATAAAATTATGTCGACAAACAAGAAGTTAAAAATTTGTGAGCTGTCACAGGGTGCCATGCGATCGCATGGCCCTGACGCACAAATCCCATGGGATCGCATGGGGTACTTTTTCAGAAAAGGTTCTATAAATTGATCGAGTTCTGGCTTAATTCATACACACACATATTATCTATATTACTCCGTATTATATTTATTATTTATTATTATTATTATTATTATTATTATTATTATTATTATTATTATTATTATTATTATTATTATTATTATTATTATTAAGATTAATATTATTATTATTAATCTTATTATTAATATTATTATTATTATTATTATTATTATTATTATTAAGATTAATATTATTATTATTATTATTAATCTTAATTAGTAGTATTATTATTATACATAAAATATTACGACGAGGTTATGAGCGTGTCACTTTCAAAATGGGTTTTCAAGCGGGATAGAGCTAAGGAAATTATGGGTAATGTTTGGGGGTATATTTATGAATCAAACCTAGTGTTTATCATCTCCGTTACGTCTACGTACTTTTCTGAAATATTGAATCACAATATTGATACGTAAGCATTTATATTTTATCTTTTATATACTAATAGTGTATACATGTCTAGTGCTCGAGTATATATATTTATACAAGCTTGTATGCTAAATTTCGTCGTTAAACAGTTTATGATGAATCATGAATTAAATACATATATTACTGGTAAAAGGTATATGATATACATGTTTTTGGAAAGCTGGCGAAAAATCAATAACTTTTCTTTTAGACACCGAATAGTTTCGATAAACGGATTAAAAGATATGATCAACTGAATTATGATTGACGTTAATTGAAATATGCTTTTGAATCTGCAATTAAGATTTAAACAACTTGTTTACGAGATTGATAAAATGGATTTTTGAATATTACCAACCGAGTAAATGAATCCTTATATAAGGTACGTCTCGTTTTGTTGAACTACTGTCAAAATTGACTTTTTGAAACGACTTTGGATAACTTTTGTATGTCGATCTCGGGCATTAGGATTGTGATACACTATGACCTGATCTAGCTTGATAGACATTTATTGACCAACATATGTTCTCTAGGTTGAGATCTACGGTTATTTGGTAATCCGAGTTTCGGTCACATTTTGGTGAACGACTTTATATGCTGCTAAGGTGAGTTTCATTTGCTCCCTTTTTAATTGCTTTTGCAATATATATTTTTGGACTGAGAATACATGCACTTTATTTTAAACGCAATGGATACAAGTACATACTAAATTCTACACTGAGTTTGAACCGAAAATCCCTTAGCTTTGGTAACTAGTAACTGCCAGTTATAAGAACTGGTGGGCGCGAGTAGTAGTATATGGATCCATAGGGCTTGATATCCCCGTCCGAGCTAGAGCGCTAGGCTTTTAACGGACGTATGCTATTTGAGAAGCGTACATGTTGGTTTGCGTGTATTATTAAGATGATTATACAAAGGGTATAAAATATATATACGTTAAGTTTAGTTACCAGGGTGCTCAATTTCGTAGAATATTTTGATAAACGTTTCTGGATGAAACAACTGAAAACTTGTGATTCACCTTTATATACAGATTATGCGAAACACTAAAACTATGAACTCACCAACCTTTGTGTTGACACTTGTTAGCATGTTTATTCTCAGGTTCCCTAGAAGTCTTCCGCTGTTTGCTTATATGTTAGACAAGCTATGTGCATGGAGTCTTACATGGCATATTTTTCAAGGAAACGTTGCATTCACCAAATCATCACCATGTATCTTATTTTGACTGCATTATCAACGGAAGTACTATTGTAAACTATTATTTACGGTGATTGTCTATATGTAGATATCATCAGATGTCGAAAATCTTTGATTTAAATATTCATTTATGGTGTGCCTTTTCAAAAGAATGCAATGTTTACAAAACGTATCATATAGAGGTCAAATACCTCATAATGAAATCGATGAATGACGTGTTCATCCATATGGATTTAGAGCGATCGTCACACACTTACACACTACCAATACATATTGGTTTACAATATTAATATGTTACAACAAAATAAATCCTGAATGCAGTTTTAAACAATATTATACAAGCATGCTGTCACCAAATCTTGTCCATATATTAGCATGCAACAGCGGAAGCTCTTAATAATCACCTGAGAATAAACATGCTTTAAACGTCAACTAAAATGTTGGTGAGTCATAGGTTTAACCTATATATTTAATAAATCGTAATAATGAACCACAAGATTTCATATTTCAATATACATCCCATACATAGAGATAAAAATCATTCAAATGGTGAACACCTGGTAACCGACCTTAACAAGATGCATATAGAATATCCCCTATCATTCCGGGACTCCCTTCGGACATGATAAATTAGAAGTACTAAAGCATCCGGTACTTTGGATGGGGTTTGTTGAGCCCAATAGATCTATCTTTAGGATTCGCGTCAATTAGGGTGTCTGTTCCCTAATTCTTAGATTACCAGACTAAAAAGGGGCATATTTGGTTTAAAAATTCAACCATAGAATGTAGTTTCACGTACTTGTGTCTATTTTGTAAAACATTTATAAAAACTGCATGTATTCTCATTCCAAAAATATTAGATTTTAAAAGTGGGACTATAACTCACTTTCACAGATTTTTACTTCGTCGGGAAGTAAGACTTGGCCACTAGTCGATTCACGAACCTATAAAAAATATGTACATATATATCAAAGTATGTTCAAAATATATTTATAACATTTTTAATACGTTTTAATATTTTAAGTTTATTAAGTCAGCTGTCCTCGTTAGTAACCTACAACTAGTTGTTCATAGTTAGATGTACAGAAATAAATTGATATATATTATCTTGACTCAATCCATGACCCATTGTATACACGTCTCAGGCTAGATCACAACTCAAAGTATATATATTTTTGGAATCAACCCCAACCCTGTATAGGTAACTCAAACATTACTGCATCTAGAGTGTCTATGGTTGTTCCAAATAATATATATAGATGGGTCGATATGATATGTCAAAACATTTGCATACGTGTCTATGGTATCCCAAGATTACATAATATATTAGAATATATGTATAATACAATATAAGTTAGCTAGGATATGATTAATATAGATTTGTTACCAATTTTCACGTAGCTAAAACAAGCAAAATTATCCAATCTTGTTTTACCCATAACTTCTTCGTTTTAAATCCGTTTTGAGTGATTCAAGTTGCTATGGTTTCATATTGAACTTACGTTTATGAATCTAAACAGAAAAAGTATAATATTATAGTCAGAAATACAGGTTACAAATCGTTTTTGTAAAGGTAGTCATTTCAGTCGAAAGAACGATGTCTAGATGACCATTTTGGAAAACATACTTCCACTTTGAGTTTAACCATGATTTTTGGATATAGTCTCATGTTTATAAGAAAAATCATTTTCCCAGAAGAACAACTTTTAAATCAAAGTTTATCATAGTTTTTAATTAACTAACCCAAAACAGCCCGCGGTGTTACTACGACGGCGTATATCCGGTTTTACGGTGTTTTTCGTGTTTTCAGCTTTTAAATTATTAAGTTAGCATATCATATAGATATAGAACATGTGTCTAGTTGATTTTAAAAGTTAATTTAGAAGGATTAACTTTTGTTTGCGAACAAGTTTAGAATTAACTAAACTATGTTTTAGTGATTTCAAGTTTAAACCTTCGAATAAGGTAGTTTTATATATATGAATCAAATGATGTTATGAACATCATTACTACCTCAGGTTTTGTGGATAAACCTACTGGAAATGAGAAAAATAGATCTAGCTTCAAAGGATCCTTGGATGGCTTGAAAGTTCTTGAAGCAAAATCATGACATGAAAACAAGTTCAAGTAAGATTTCCACTCGAAATAAGATTGTTAAAGTTATAGAAATTGAATCAAAGTTTGAATATGAGTACTACCTTGTATTAGAGAGATATCTTACTATAAATAAGAAAGATTTTTTGAGGTTGGATGATCACTTGAAATGGATTTGCAAGATTGAAAGCAAGCTAGCAAAATTGGAAGTGTTGTTGGTGTGTTCTTGAGTAGTTGTTTTGTATCTTGGTTTATGTATGGATTTATGAACTAGATTGAGCTAGATTTTGTTGAAGATGATGAAGAACACTTAGAACAAAGGAACAACACTTGAGAGGGAGTAGTTTGATGCATGTAAGTTGCAAAATGAAAGTGTTTGTGTACACTAAGATTCACGTGAAAAGAGGGTTCCATATAGGCTCCATTAGTTTGTAATTTTGTGAGATATTTCATGCTAGATGTTAAATGATGGTTCCCACATGGTTAGGTGACTCACATGGGCTGCTAAGAGCTGATCATTGGAGTGTATATACCAATAGTAGATACATTTAGAAGATGTGTATTGTACGAGTACAAATACGAGTGCATACGAGTATAATTGTTGATGAAAATGAATGAGGATGTAATCGTAAGTATTTTTTTTAAGTAGAAGTACTTTGATAAGTGTCTTGAAGTGTTTCAAAAATGTATGAATACATATTAAAACACTACATGTATATACATTTTAACTGAGTCGTTAAGTCATCGTTAGTCGTTACATGTAAATGTTGATTTGAAACCTTTAAGTTAACGATCTTGTTAAATATTGTTAACCCAATGTTTATTATATCTAATGAGATGTTAAATTATTATATTATCATGATATTATGATATATTAATATATCTTAATATGATATATATACATTTAAATGTCGTTACAACGATAATCGTTACATATATGTTTCGTTTCGAAATCCTTAAGTTAGTAGTCTTGTTTTTACATATGTAGTTCATTGTTAATATACTTAATGATATATTTACTTATCATTTATCATATTTAACAAAGTGTATCAATATCTTAATATGATTCATATGTATTTAGTAAGACGCTGTTATAACGATAATCGTTATATACATCGTTTCGAGTTTCTTAATTCAATAAACTCATTTTTATGTATATCACTCATTGTTAATATACTTAGTGAGATACTTACTTATCATAATATCATGTTAACTATATATATATATATATATATATATATATATATATATATATATATATATATATATATATATATATATATATATATATATATATATATATATATATATATCCATATATATGTCATCATATAGTTTTTACAAGTTTGAACGTTCGTGAATCACCGGTCAACTTGGGTGGTCAATTGTCTATATGAAACCTATTTCATTTAAACAAGTCTTAACAAGTTTGATTGCTTAACATGTTGAAAACACTTAATCATGTAAAAATCAATTTCATTTAATATATATAAACATGGAAAAGTTCGGGTCACTACAAATTCCCTTTTCTACCCTATTTTCGAAAGTTTAAATTCTTAGTCAAGTTTATGTCTTCTTACTATATTAATCTTAATGTTAATAGAACTACTTTTACTTGTGTTATTATTGAAGTGGGAGTGTAATTATTTGCGTGCCTAAAACTCACTTGAGTAGTTGTGTAAAAAAGCACAATGAAGGTGGGGTAAACAGATATTTTCATCATTCCTTACGACAATATATGTGTGTGAAAAATATAAAAAAAAAAGATGAGAAAAATCAGAAAATGCAAATGATTCCTGAAAATGTAATTATTACTTGAAGCATGTTAAATATAGTTTGATGCATAAGCCTTTGGAATTCGAATAAGTAGTTCCTTTGGGGTGCTTGTCACTTAACCACCTAAGGTCCTTTCCAGATTTGGGATCGGTTGGTTCGAAAGTTCATTACACGGGTTCCATAGAAAGCCGGCATGAAATTGTAATTGACACAATAATTTTTGAGGTTCGAATAATTAGATACGCGGGGTGCTTTATCACCTAACTTACTAAGGTCGTTTTCCGGTCGGGATAAGTTGGTCGAAAGTTCGCTACACGGACCAAGGGAGTTGTTGGTTGAAAGTAATGAGTATAGAAGGTTGATACAAAAAAAAAATAAATAAATAAATAAATATATACAACAGATATATAAATATATGTGAAATAAAAAGAGTTCCAATGTGGACCATGTGTGTTTAGGTGATAGTAGTTCTTAATAATAAATTAGCTTTTTAATAGCTAGATATCTATTTGACTTTGCATTTAACTTCCACTTTTACACCATTTAATATCTTGTGTCATATCCTACCCGATAAACCCATGAACATTTACCCGAATTAATATTTCTTTTGATATGATACCTAGGAGAGTTTAACTTGTTGATGTTAGTCCTTAAAATTTGAAAGATATTGTTTTCGTGTACTTATGAACTTAATGAAAAATCTTTTATTTAAAATGATTAACATGATATTGCCTAGGGATTGTAGTTCTAAATTGTTTTGTCTTTATTTGCTTGAGGACAAGCAAAAGTCAAGTGTGGAGGAGTTTGATAGTGCCTATTTTATACATGTTTTTAGATATTATTTATAGGCACTATCGTTGTTATTTTGTATTTATTTGAATCAATTATGCGAACTTTCGATACTTAATAAATTATAATTGATTTCAGATAATTATGGAGTATTGATGACTTTTTGGAGTAAAATAGATAATCGAGTTATAAAGTCAAAAAGATTGAAGCTGAAAAGAAGCTTAGATGAAAAGCGTTACTTGTGTGACGAAAGCGCCACTTAATTATTGGGACAGCAAGTGGGCTGATTTATTTATATTGAAGATGGGCTGAATATAATTAGTTGGACTTATAATATTTGGGCTCTTATTAATTTTAAGACCCAATTATACAAATTTGAGCCCCAAGTTGTTTAAGCCTATAAATACAAGAGAAGGGGCAAATAAAAAAAAGGAGATACGTAGGTTTTATTTTGGGGTGAGCGGCGGTTTTGTGCAGCAGTGTGGACCCCTCCTTGGGGTTTACAGTTTACGACAGCAAGAGGGACAAGGAAACACAAGTAATTTGGTTAATTGTTAAAACTAGTTGGTCCTTGTGTTGTTTGGAAGGTCACGACAAAGTAAACAAAGGAAAAGGATTTGGTTGATTTTTGGGTGTGACCAGCCAATTGGGACCAACCTGTGGGTTGTCTACGTGTGCAAGAAGCAAGAGTGTAAAACAAATTGTGGTGGTGCTGTGCATTTTTAAGAAGTGAAAGAGTCAAAATTTGAAGGAATTAATTTGGTGGATTCCTTCTTGATCGAACATCAGGCAACCAAAATTTGTGGTTTAATTTTTGTCTTCCACTTTTCCTACTTCAATTTAACTCGTATTTTGGTTTTTGTCATGAACACATATATATTAGTGCTATGTTAATTTAATTATTTGTGTCTAGGCAAGTAATGATTTATTTATGCAATAATTATGTGTGTTTGTGTTCAATCTATAATATGGTCATGAGTTAAATACTTTATGTTCATCTAGATTAATAACCTTAGTGGTAGATGATTTCTTTTACAGTAATATGATTTTTTGCATGATAAATTAGAGTTTGGATAAAGAACCACACTTGTGGGTATTGATGTATGTTATGAGATAGATTAGTGTACTTGTTTGGACAAAGGGAATCCTGTTTCAATTTAGTACATTAATTTTCAATTGATTTGTCTTAATTAGTTGAGTGCTTACTGGACTAAGGGGGTAAATTGAGTAACATATGTTGAAAAAAACAGGAGTGAATTGTGTGGAGCGAACGCGTAACCAATTTAATCTAAATCTCTAAATTAATTAATTACTTAGTCACAAGCAATGAGGTCTTTCGAGAGAGGGAACCCTAAGCCGATAAATCCTAGCTTTAGTGTTCGTAAAAGAGAACTCTAAACGAACCGACTTAGTAATTACATGCATTTTATCACTATAACTTGTGCTTAATACTATATCATCCGACACTGAGGGTAAAAGATCTAGGCGAGCATTTCTTTGTCTATTGAATTCAAAACTATCTTTAATTTGTTTGTTGAGTCTGCATTTATTTTCTATAAACTTAAAAACACAAAAATATTGTCTTTATATTTAAATCTATCTTGATTGGTTAATCGTTAAATAACCATAACCCAATATCTCGTTATTTCTTTTATTTCTTGTTTGTTAATTACACTTAGTTTATAATCTTGAATTGAGTTGAACTGTCCTTGGAATGATCTTGGATTTTACCAATATCTATACTGCTACACGATCGGGTACACTGCCCGTTAGTGTGTAATCTTTTAATAACTGGTATTTTCCATTGATAAATAATATACACGATTTTACACATCAAGCTCCAATTGCACTAAGATATGGCACTTTTGGTCCCAGAATATCTTCATGATCTTCATAGGGACGAAATGGATCAGTGTCAACATTAAGTGATCTAACAACCATAGGTGTGACGACCCGGAAATTTCCGACCAAATTTAAACTTTAATCTTTATAATTCCGACACGATAAGCAAAGTTTGTTAAGTTAAATCTATAGAATTTTAAACTGTATTCATACATTCATTATAACCTCGACCAAATTCCGACGATTCACGAACCGTTATATATAAATAGATATGTATATGTATATATATATTATAACTTGAGAATATTAATAAAGTATTAAACGTATAATACTTTACACGAATGTATTTGTTTCAATATGATTTTTGACGAAATTAAAAAAAATATATAATAAATGATTGAATTATCAGAAACATTGAATTATGATTACAAGTCTCTGTTAAGAGGTCCACTATGATTTGAGAAAATCTATTCCTCTTAACGATATTCAGAATAATTTATAAAGCTATTTATGAAAGTTAGACAAAAGTTAGTGGAGAATTGGTTTCCATAATATTCTATTAATCTATTTTCAAACGTACAAAGACGTTTTTAGTTTAAAAAGAACTTTATTATTAAAACGTATATAACTTTTATAAATATCTAAAATCACTTTTGACAACTCATCACTTAACCAGTATAATAAATATAACGATATTTATATTTTATTTCATTAAATATATATAACGATTTAAATTAATATTATATATATTTATACGCATATTATATATACATAGTTTTTATACTTTTACTATACTTTAACTTTACCTTTACTTTACTTTTACTTTACTTTAACTTTAATAATTCACTTTAATAATTCACTTTAATAATTCATACTTTAATAATTCACTTTAATAATTCACTTTAATAATTCATACTTTAATAATTCACTTTAATAATTCATACTTTAATAATTCACTTTAATAATTCATAATTTAATAATTCACTTTAATAATTCAAAAATCTATTATAAATAGAATTCAATAGGTTTCATTATTTCATAGAAACTTGAAAATATATTTCTCTAAACTCTCTCAATCGATTTATATATATGTATATATATATATATATATATATATATATATATATATATATATATATATTTGCTCTGTATTATTTCAAGATATTATTAGTATACATAAAATATTACGACGGAGTACTGTCCGAGTGATTTCAAAATAGTTTTTTTTGAATGAGTCGAAGCTAAGGAAATTATGGGTTATAGCTATAGAGATGATGGGTATGGTTCATGGGTATGCTCGTGAGGTCAATCTAGTGTTTATCATATCCGTTGCGTCTACGTACTTTCCTGCAATATTGAATCTCAATATTGATACGTTCGTGAATCTGAGGCCAACCTTGCACTTGTTAAATGACGTTATATGTATTTTTACTACGAAATACAGTATTGTGAGTTTCATTTGCTCCCTTTTATATATATTTTTGGGACTGAGAATACATGCGTTGTTTTTATAAATGTTTTACGAAATAGGCACAAGTACTAAAACTAATTCTACGTGGGTTTAAACCAGAAATATACCCTTAGCTTGGTAACATTAAACTACTTTTCTATGTACGGTAGGCGCGAATCCTAAAGTTAGATCTATTGGGCCTGACAAACCCCATCCTGACTATGGGATGCTTTAGTACTTCGAGGTTATTTTAAACACACCTGATCTGGTGTACTTCAGAGGGTAAAACATGAACGTTAAGGCTTGTTACCGGGTGCCTACAACTTATAGAATACTTTTATACACTTGCGAGTGTACATATATTTATAAACGGAAATCTTGTGGTCTATTAATATATTAAAATGATTGTTATGATAAACCTATGAACTCACCAACCCTTTTGGTTGACACTTTAAAGCATGTTTATTCTCAGGTATTAAAGAAATCTTCCGCTGTGCATTAGCTCATTTTAAGGATAATACTTGGAGTCATTCATGGCATATTTTGAAAGACGTTGCATTCGAGTCATTGAGTTCATCAAGATTATTATTAAGCCAATTATAGTTGGATGTATTATGAAATGGTGTGCATGCCGTCAACTTTCGTTGTAAAGAAATTTTGTCTTTTAAAAACGAATGCAATGTTTGTAAAATGTATCATATAGAGGTCAAATACCTCGCGATGTAATCAACTATTGTGAATCGTTTATAATGTATATGAACGGGTCCTTACAGTTGGTATCAGAGCGGTGGTCTTAGCGAACCAGGTCTGCATTAGTGTGTCTAACTGATAGTCGTTAGGATGCATTAGTGAGTCTGGACTTCGACCGTGTCTGCATGTCAAAAGTTTTGCTCATCATTTTTGTCGGAAATTACCTGCTTATCATTCTTAGTCTAGACACATCTTATTGCAATGATTGCATGAATAGTGTATAGACAAAATTCATATCTTAGCGTATCTGTTACTGTAAACTTTGCCTGACATATTCCGTAAATTCCTCCGTAATCTACGAAACCTTTTGCTCTATATAATTAGAATACCACCCGATAGCTGAAAAATCATTTCATATCGAAAAATTATTTATTCAATCGTACGAAATGGAATTTGTCATTAGTTCAAGTCCCTCAGATTCTGAAATGGAATCCCACTCAAGTTCCGAAAGCAGTGTGACCGGAATGGATCAACCAATTAGTCATCATCTATTCTGGATGAATTGGGGATGGGTTCGTAGCCTCCTTAATCATTGGAGACAAGAAGAAGGTGATCCCTTCCATCCACCACATTGTCCTCTTGGCGAAGAACCTGAAGCACTTACCGGCGAACCTATCCGAAACACCATTTTCTCTCTTATTTCTAGAGTATCTCGTCACGATTACATACTACACCAAATTCTAGATTTTATTTATCCGCTCGTCCTAACCGACAATCACCCCGGTGTAATAGAAGAAGTCAACGAGCTTCGTGCTCGGGTAGTGGCTTTGGAGAATATGGTGCAAAGGTTACAAACACCAGCAGCAGCACCAGCAGCATAAACAGTACCACCATCAGCAACACCAACAGTACCATCACCACCACCAACAACAACATCCACATCCCACACCACAACATCACAATCTGTATCTCAAACATCAACGTCATACGCCCTGTAAATATCCAGGAATATCAACAACAACAAACGATGAAGTATTAATTCATAAACTTCATTGAAGATATATCTCTGCGGCAGTTATGTAATCTCCAAAATCTTAGAGATTATTTAATTCTGACCGTAAATCGGATGAGTGAACGGAGATGGTAGAGTAGAAACTTTGATCGAAAATGGTGTACGATTTACAAGCTAGAATTGTTTTACCAACAGCATCAACAGGACCGTAGCATCATCAACACAGTCAGTGCCGCCAGTATCGTCAGAATCAACATCACCTGTAACATCACAAACTCTGTCAGTTCAAGAATCATTGTGGACATCATTACGAATCAACAACAAATATATTGTATCAACGAGTTATGAAGTATTAACTCATTTCCAATCGAAAGATTTATATGTATATTTTATATGTATAAATTTTTAAACCATAATAAATCTTCCCGTACTAAGCTATTATGTGTGAATCTTAACTACTCAGTTAATTCATATTACAAATATGCAATGATGTACGTCCTTTGTCCGCAACTTAACCATAGTTAATTACAATCTCTGTCTCAATTCAATAAAAATCCAATTCATAATTAATCAAGTGTATTATTCGAATATATGTTTGATTTTACACTTTCATCATCGATTTACTCAAAACTTTTCAAATAACATCATTCGTACCTTGCGAAGTTCACAAGAATTTCACGAAAACCAACAAATAACAAAGTAATGATTCATAATTTCAATATTATTGAAGAAATACTTATGCAATTTATAAAGTTTTAGGGATTACCCAATTCTAGTTCCAACCATAAAACAAATGAATTTAATTTAATATTAACTCATTAAATCTATATTACATCTAAAGAAAATATACACATATATTTTCATAAAGACTGTAATAAACTTCTTTTGTACAAAATATTAATTGTGAAATTTTTTTTAACGGGTAGGTAATACCCGAGAGATATATAAATTCACAATTAATATATTACATTTTTCGAAACTGATTCAGCAATCATCAACTATACTCCCTACTTTCACAACAATATCCATTCTTTCATATAAATCAAAACAATCATACTCATTCAAATTCAATTACATATTCTGATTTTGAAATCGCATAATTCAATTCGAAATATAACCAGTATCATCACTCTTAGATTCCTATATCTTTTAAAGCTATACTTTGACTTCAAAACTGTGTTAGAACATCATATGTATTAACGATTACAATATGTGCTCAAACCCTTCGAAATTCCTGAAGACACTTCAATTAAGGAACAATCGAGATGATGATCCAACCACATGTTACCCACAGTTATACACCTGAAAAACTCTCAAAACCCAAGTCAAAGTTCGACACGTATCCGTGTTAGACCCTTTGGCATTTACTAGCCAAAATAACTTTTCAATTCCGTTACAAAATAGACAGTTTTGTCACAGCTCCAGCAAGTCAACTTCGACTTCTCAATCAAAACAGTCTTATTATAACCTCGATAGATACGTTGCCCTTTCGCCAACGTTACCGGGGAATCGTTTATATTCACCACATTAGCAATAAACTTACCAACAACTTCACTCATCTTTGACTTTCCAAAAAAAAAAAATCATTATAGTTATCGAAACCCTATCATATACTCATTCGTACCTTATAACAAGAATTGCCATACCAATTATTGAGAATCAGTAATCAGTATTTTGAAACCTCGCAGCATGTCTACATCAACAATTACATATACACACAACGTCTACCTCCAAGACTTACATTCTTTGAATGAGAAATTTCTGAAAAACACCCTAAACTGCGAACCAGTTCTTGAAATTTTGAAAAATGCTGATGAAGCAGCAAAAACTGTAAACGACCTTAACAGTAAAAAGTTGGATGATAAAGGATAGTATATTGGCAAAGCTCAGAAAAAGAGAAGCTTTGGAACTGGAAAACGGATTGAGCAAAGTATAAAGGAGGCTGTGGACAAATCACAAAGGCTGAACCTGCCTTCAAAGAATCCAAATGATTCAGTACTTGCTGAAGTCATTAACCAATACCTTGCTCCTGACTCTAAACCTCTGCGGACAATATTCTTCATCATCCTCTGATATTAGACATTCTAAGATATATTTATAATTATTCTTATCTGAAATCATTTACCTCTTCGCGCTATCTGTATTATATCATAAAAGAAACAATTTTAGTTTCTAAATTCTGAAACATTCGAGTTTAAAATAGGAATATTCTTGAAGAAGTGTTGGGAGCTGAAGCATGAGTTAGTATAATATAATGACACTTGATCAACGTGATTATATTACAGTAATTCATGCTGAGTTTCTAAATGGAACATGATGATTCACAGATCATAACGTCATCATGTGCTATGTTACACGACTCTTGTATTCTCTTTGATCTCTAAATATCAAGAAAATATTTCTTGATGATTCGGCCTTTTCCGAGGTATTCTGGTAATTTGACAAGTCAAGATCGTGCCATTACAATTTCCTTCCTAAAACATTAACAATGTTCATTCCAAAATTTATATCTGCGAATTCTGGACCATTACAAGCGGTGCTTAATCGCAAGAAGAAGAAACGAAATTATAGCAAATATTGACAAAGCTCCGAACTAGAAATGGGAGTATAAATTATAGCAAATAGAAGAGAGCATTAACTGTGGATGACAATGATTATAGAAGAAGCAAGGACTTTGAAATATAAGGGAAGATATAAAACCCAACAACAACCCAGAAATCACAAACAGCATATATCAATGCATATAGCAATATAAAGATACGGGAGAACTAAAAACACTATAAAACCAAGAGTATAGTAGAAGTAAATAGATTCTTCCGGAGGAAGATAAAAAAAAAGAGCTACAGATATGAAAGTGAGGAGTATATCAAGAATCAGCACTGGATGAAGCATATTGACAAATACTTTAAAATATGAGTTGAGAAGGTGTGAGTTGTAAGAAAACAAAGGAGGTGGATTTATAGTGAAATATCCGACAGAGAAATCAAAATGGATTATCGCATTAATTCGAAGAGGATCATCATTTTCTTAATCGCCGAATAATCAAATCCAATATAGATTACAAAGATTTTCTTTTCGGAGATCAATCATGATGACGTCAAAAGATACGACGAATCACTATTATCTTATTTCATTCATTTACGATAAATTCACTCACACGCTTCTAGTAATCGAATTATTTTATCCATGCTTCTTGAACATGATAAAACTCTATAATCGTTATAATAACATTCTCATTGTTAGTCATGACGACCTCTATCAAATTTCGGGGACGAAATTTCTTTAACGGGTAGGTACTGTGACGACCCGGAAATTTCCGACCAAATTTAAACTTTAATCTTTATAATTCCGACACGATAAGCAAAGTTTGTTAAGTTAAATCTATAGAATTTTAAACTGTATTCATACATTCATTATAACCTCGACCAAATTCCGACGATTCACGAACCGTTATATATAAATAGATATGTATATGTATATATATATTATAACTTGAGAATATTAATAAAGTATTAAACGTATAATACTTTACACGAATGTATTTGTTTCAATATGATTTTTGACGAAATTAAAAAAAATATATATTAAATGATTGAATTATCAGAAACATTGAATTATGATTACAAGTCTCTGTTGAGAGGTCCACTATGATTTGAGAAAATCTATTCCTCTTAACGATATTCAGAATAATTTGTAAAGCTATTTATGAAAGTTAGACAAAAGTTAGTGGAGAATTGGTTTCCATAATATTCTATTAATCTATTTTCAAACGTACAAAGACGTTTTTAGTTTAAAAAGAACTTTATTATTAAAACGTATATAACTTTTATAAATATCTAAAATCACTTTTGACAACTCATCACTTAACCAGTATAATAAATATAACGATATTTATATTTTATTTCATTAAATATATATAACGATTTAAATTAATATTATATATATTTATACGCATATTATATATACATAGTTTTTATACTTTTACTATACTTTAACTTTACCTTTACTTTACTTTTACTTTACTTTAACTTTAATAATTCACTTTAATAATTCACTTTAATAATTCATACTTTAATAATTCACTTTAATAATTCACTTTAATAATTCATACTTTAATAATTCACTTTAATAATTCATACTTTAATAATTCACTTTAATAATTCATACTTTAATAATTCACTTTAATAATTCATAATTTAATAATTCACTTTAATAATTCAAAAATCTATTATAAATAGAATTCAATAGGTTTCATTATTTCATAGAAACTTGAAAATATATTTCTCTAAACTCTCTCAATCGATTTATATATATGTATATATATATATATATTTGCTCTGTATTATTTCAAGATATTATTAGTATACATAAAATATTACGACGGAGTACTGTCCGAGTGATTTCAAAATAGTTTTTTTTGAATGAGTCGAAGCTAAGGAAATTATGGGTTATAGCTATGGAGATGATGGGTATGGTTCACGGGTATGCTCGTGAGGTCAATCTAGTGTTTATCATCTCCGTTGCGTCTACGTACTTTCCTGCAATATTGAATCTCAATATTGATACGTTCGTGAATCTGAGGCCAACCTTGCACTTGTTAAATGACGTTATATGTATTTTTACTACGAAATACAGTATTGTGAGTTTCATTTGCTCCCTTTTATATATATTTTTGGGACTGAGAATACATGCGTTGTTTTTATAAATGTTTTACGAAATAGGCACAAGTACTAAAACTAATTCTACGTGGGTTTAAACCAGAAATATACCCTTAGCTTGGTAACATTAAACTACTTGTCTATGTACGGTAGGCGCGAATCCTAAAGTTAGATCTATTGGGCCTGACAAACCCCATCCTGGCTATGGGATGCTTTAGTACTTCGAGGTTATTTTAAACACACCTGATCTGGTGTACTTCAGAGGGTAAAACATGAACGTTAAGGCTTGTTACCGGGTGCCTACAACTTATAGAATACTTTTATACACTTGCGAGTGTACATATATTTATAAACGGAAATCTTGTGGTCTATTAATATATTAAAATGATTGTTATGATAAACCTATGAACTCACCAACCCTTTTGGTTGACACTTTAAAGCATGTTTATTCTCAGGTATTAAAGAAATCTTCCGCTGTGCATTAGCTCATTTTAAGGATAATACTTGGAGTCATTCATGGCATATTTTGAAAGACGTTGCATTCGAGTCATTGAGTTCATCAAGATTATTATTAAGCCAATTATAGTTGGATGTATTATGAAATGGTGTGCATGCCGTCAACTTTCGTTGTAAAGAAATTTTGTCTTTTAAAAACGAATGCAATGTTTGTAAAATGTATCATATAGAGGTCAAATACCTCGCGATGTAATCAACTATTGTGAATCGTTTATAATGTATATGAACGGGTCCTTACAATAGGAGTACTTAATGGTTTTGCCTTGTCCATATTGAAACATTTTAAAATCTTTTCTGTATATGTTTTTTGATGTACAAGTAAACAATTAGGCATATGCTCAATCTGAAAACCAAGACAATACTTGATTTTTCCGAGATCTTTTATTTCAAATTCTTTCTTTAGAAGTTGAATGGCTTCATGGATCTCTTTATTTGTACCTATGATGTTAAGATCATCGACATAAACGGCTATGATCCATATCCGGATGTTGTTTTCTTAATGAATACATATGGGTAAATAAGATTAATTGTATACCCTTTGCTTATCAAGTAATTACTTAATCGTTTATACCACATGCTGCCCGATTGTTTTAACCCATATAAAGACCTTTGTAACTTGATTGGGTACATTTCTTTAGGTTTTGCATTGGATGCTTCTGATACCTTAAATCCTTTAGGTATCTTCATATATATATATATATATATATATATATATATATATATATATATATATATATATATATATATATATATATATATATATATATATATATATGTATATATATATATATGTATATATATATATATATATATATGTATATATATATATATATATATATATGTATATATGTATATATATATATATGTATATATATATATGTATATATGTATATGTATATATGTATATATGTATATGTATATATGTATATATGTATATATATATATATATATATATATATATATATATATATATATATATATATATATATATATATATATATATATCACTATCAAGTGATCCATATAGATAAGCATTCACAACATCCATGAGATGCATTTCTAAATTTTTAGAAACTGCCAGGCTGATTAAGTATCTAAGAGTAATTGCATCCATAACAGGAGAATAATTTTCCTCATAATCAATTCCTGGTCTTTGAGAAAAACCTTGAGTTACAAGTCTAGCTTTAAACCTTGTAACTTCATTTTTCTCATTTCTTTTTCGCACAAAAATTCATCTATATCCTACAGGTTTCACATCTTTAGGTGTGAGAACGATAGATCCAAAAACTTTTCTTTTATTGAGCGATTCAAATTCAGCTCGTATTTCTCTTTTCCATTGATCCCAATCATGTCTATTTTGACATTCCATGACAGATTTTGGTTCTGGATCATCACCATCATTCATGATGTCATATGCAACACTATATGAAAATATCTCATCAAGATTTTTCATTTCATTTCGGTTCCATAATATTTTTGAATGTGCATAATTGATTGAAAATTCCGTATTGACATCATCAATCTCCTCTGCAGAAGGAGTATTGATTTGTGGTTCTTCTTGAACACTTTCTTTTACCTCATTATCAGCTGATTTTCTTTTCCGAGGATTTTTATCTTTGGAACCAATTGGTCTCCCACGTTTCTGGCGTGGCAAAGACTCAAGAGTGACATTATTTCCAGCTTTTGGAATTTCAATTCGAGCTGGAGCATTTGCTGCTGGTATATATTATTTAGTCACTCTTTTTGTATCTGTAAATGCATCAGGCAATTTATTCGCAAGTTCTTGAATATGCATTATTTTTTGAACTTCAATCTCGCATTCTTTTATGCGAGGATCAAGATACATTAATTGAGGTTCACACCATGAAACATCATTTTCTTTATTTTTTATTTATCCCCCTAATTTAGGGAACAATGTTTCATTAAAGTAACAATTAACAAAACGTGCTGTAAAAACATCACCCGTCATGGGTTCAATATATCTTATGATTGAATCTGTTTCATATCCAACATATATTTCCATCCTTCTTTGAGGAACCATTTTAGTGCGTTGTGGTGGTGCAATTGGAAAATACACTACACAACCAAATGTTCTAAGGTGGAAAATATTTGGCTCTCGACCAAAGTTAAGTTGGTAGGGGAGAATATTTATGACTTGCACTTGGTTTAATGCAAATTAACGTCGCATCATGTAAATTTACATGTCCCCATATAAATATTGAGAGTTTTGTACTCAATACCAATTGTCTAGTTATTAGCTACAAGCGTTTATCTATTGATTCAGCTAAACCAATTTTTGAATGCACATAAGCAACTGGATGTTTAACAATAATCCTTATAGACGTATAATAATCATTAAATGCTTGAGATGTTAACTCACCAGCATTATCAGGTCTCACCCTTTTAATGGTGTAATCGAAAAATGTGTTCTTTATTTAATAATTTGAGCAAGAAACTTTGCAAATGTCACATTTCGACTTGATAATAGACAAATATGAGACCATCTACCAAATGTGTCTATCAGAACATGAAATGTCTAAATGGTCCACATGGTGGATGAATTTATTCACATATCTCACCTTGAATTCTTTCAAGAAACATTTGTGATTCTTTTTCTCAATATACTTTTCATTAATCACCATATGTGCTTTTCATTAATCACCATATGTGCTTTTCATTAATCACCATATGCGATTTTCATCATATATCCTTTTAACCATATGCGCTTTTAATCATATGCGCTATTCATCATATGCGCTTTTAATCATATGCGCTGCGCTTTTCATCATATGCGCTTTTCATCATATGTGCTTTGTTTTTCATCATATGCGCTTTTAATCATATGCGCTGCGCTTTTCATCATATGTGCTTTTAATCATATGCGCTGCGCTTTTAATCATATGCGCTTTTCATCATATACGCTTTTAATCATATGCGCTACGCTTTTCATCATATGCGCTTTTCGGTGCTACATAGGTATTTCTCATTTCCGGTTATCATTGACTGATAATCATATCCATTATGATATATATCAGAGAAACTTAACAAATTTCTCTTTGTTTTTGGAGAAAACAAAGCATTGTTTATCAGAAAATTCGTACCATTTGGAATATGAATTTTTGCCTTTTCCGTTCCTTATACCAAGTTTGCAAGACCTGATATAGTATTTATAATTCCTTCATTTGATTTAAATCAATGAAATATTTCTTAGATTTGATCATAGTGTGTATGTTACCACTATCTGCAATACATAGGTCTTTACCATTTAATTGATGTTGTATTTCATCAGGATTCATACTAAAACTTCAAATAAGATAAGCAAATAATGAGTTATATTTCAGCAAGATAATCAAATTATATTACCTACAAACAAGTTACAATCTGAAGTATATAAAAGGTAACACTTAATAAACATATGCGTTATGGTCTAAAACCATTTATTTATGAGTGATACATAACAAGCTAGGCATCTTAGAAAATTCAAACCATTCAAGTCTCAAGGTAGCTCAGGATTTATTTAATCAAGATTTTTCAACAGATTCACTCTCGTTTTCTTTTATTTTGGGACTTATTTGTAGAGATAAACAAGATGTTCATGTATTCAAGAAATACTAGACTGATGATCCATGTTACCAGATCATTAATAAGAATCTCCGGGATTCTTATAAGAGCGTCTACTAACATCTTCAATTTTATTCTTTCATGGATCACCGTTATTTCTTGATAATTAATATCGTATCTATCTTTGAGTATTTTCCATAATACACTTGGATCTTCGATCATATAATATGTAGATTCTAAGAACTCGTCAATATGTTTGCTAAGAAAAATACTTGCTATTGCTTTCTCTTGTTCGGAACAATTGTTATTTTCATTCAGGGTTTCTAAAATACCGATTGATTCGAGATGTTTTTCTACATTCATATCCCATGTTAAGTAGTTGTTCCCACTTGATTCTAAAGGAGCAAATTTAAGCCTTTTCAAATTCGACATTTTCTATTATCAAAAAGATGAACAACATAAATCATAATCATAATCAACTTCTATTTATAGACAAATAATAAAATGAAATTAGAATCATTTTAAATTCATAAGTAGCAAACAACAGAATAATGGCATGATTACAAATGATAAAACCACAAGAGCAGGATAGAATATAGGTTCACCCGGTGGTATATTAGTAACAATGATGATAGTTAGTATGACCAATACAATAGGAAAAATCATCCTTGTGTGAATCATCTTTACAAAAAAACCTTTTAAGAGTGTTAATCTGAGAAAATGAAGATTGATTTGTGAAAATGTGAAAATGGAGATGTTTATTTTTATATTTGAAAAATATAGTCGTTGTAACATCGTCAGTTGACGTTAACAACCGTTATGTATATATGACCGTTGTAATGTCGTTAGTTGACGTTAACGACTGTTATGTACTCGTTGTATTAATAATAATTTTAATAAAATAATTTTATTAGTACAAATACGATTACTATAAATACATTTAGTATAAATACATTTAGTATAAATACGAAGATTAAGAGAATAAACATATTATGCATAAATAATAAATTTTAAGAATAAACATTAGTATGTATGAAATAAATAATGATTAATTGCATAAGTAATCATAAATGTTAGATAACATAAATATAAATGTTAGTGAAGTTAATAAGACCTAGATTGCAGAAATATAATTCAGGCGGTATAACCGACCATATATAACTTAAATAACATAAATATAAATGTTAGTGAAGTTAAAAAAAGTTAGATTACATAAATATAATTCAGGCGGTATAACCGACCATATATAACTTAAATAACATAAATATAAATGTTAGTGAAGTTAATAAAAGTTATATTACAGAAATATAATTCAGGCGGTATAACCGACCATATATAACTTAAATAACATAAATATAAATGTTAATGAAGTTAATAAAAGTTAGATTACAGAAATATAATTCAGGCGGTATAACCGACCATATATAACTTAAATAACATAAATATAAATGTTAGTGAAGTTAATAAAAGTTAGATTATAGAAATATAAGTTTACTTATGATGATAATAATATTTACCTTACTAATAAATAATAGCAGATATCGTTAAAGAATTTCTTACCTTGATTAGTGACTTGTATTTGCTTAGATAAACCTTGATTATACGGAGCACTTCGTGCTGATAACGTATTATAATTTAGTAGTTAGTAACTACTTTCATGGCATATAGTATATAAGATTAGAAACTTCTGTACTATATAAAGCTTAGAATATGAATGGAGAATAAGAGTAACACTTGTGTTTGAGAAATAATGGTACATTGTTTGCTTACACTCGATGGATATTTATACTACAATACAAATGCTATATGCGTTCAATTTTCAATGAGGAATAGTAAAAGATATGGAGTGATATAATTGATCATTCAAATCTTGGACTTTAGAGGACACATATCTTGACTTTTAGGATACTTGTATATTCAAGATATTATAACACTTATATATATATATATATATATATATATATATATATATATATATATATATATATATATATATATATATATATATATATATATATATACATATTTATATACAAATATAGTTGTGAAAAAATATAGCGTTAAACTCAGCTAGCTCCCTGTGGAACGAACCGGACTTACTAAAAACTACACTACTCTACGATTAGGTACACTTCCTATAAGTGTTGTAGCAAGGTTTAGATATATCCATTCTATAAATAAATAAATAACTTATGTAAAATGGTATCGTATTTAATAGTATTTCGTAGTAAAATATAATCTATTTCGTACTACCCCTCGCACACATCAGTTGTGTTGTTTATATCCTCGAGCGAGGCGGTCGTTGTACTAACAAGTTGATACGATGTGTGTGCGTAATAAGGACTTGCAAACCTTATTACGGGTGCAAATCGTGTCTAACAAGTGATGTACAATGATTGTTGAGCAAGATGGGGCAGTGTTGTGCGTGTGGTTTTATATGTTCGTGGACTAATCGTTTTGCAATCTTTAGAATGACGACACGAAATGAGATCGAGACGAATGACGTTGAGTTTAACGCCAGAGTTGCGGCCGCCGTTGCGGAGCAAATGGGTGCATTTCGAGAAGAAATGGATAGGAAGTATTCCGATTTTCAAAGTAGTGGTGAAATGGAGCGTTGTCATAAGAGCTTCATGAGGACTAAACCCCCAATGTATGATAGGAAACCGGATCCATTGGTTAGCACAACATGGATCTCGGATGTCGAAGAGTGTTTTCGTACTATTGATTGCCCTCCCGAGAAGAGGACAAGACTCGCTACTAGTTTGTTGCGGGGTAGGGCGAAGGATTGATTGGATGGTAAGATTGATCTTATCGGTGGTGAACCGTTTATGGCGTTATCGTGGGATGATTTTTAGAAGGAATTCTTCGAGGAGTTTCGGACTTCAGCCGATTTGTCAGAATTGCGTAATGAGTTGCGAAATTTGCAACAGAGTTCCATGGATTTGAATACTCTCAAGACGACCTTTATGGCAAAGGCTCGTTTTTGCCCGGAGTATTTGGGGAATGATCGTTTGTTGATGGAGGATTTCTATCGAACTTTGAATGATGACTTGAAGAACAAAATTAGCAGGGGTCACGCGAAATCATTTGCAGAATTATTCGCTGTGGCTAGAGGTTTCGAGTTGTATTCGCGGTCGAAGATTAGTAAATCTTCAAGTAAGAGAAGGGTTGTTTCGTATAGTGCCCCAAGTAAGAGGACTAAGGGTCCGAGTGTGAGCACGGGTGGTACACGGACGGGTATATTGGATTCTAGTACGTTTAGGTGTTACAATTATGGTATGAGGGGTCACAAGTCTTGAGAATGTTTGGTGCCAAAGGGTGATGGCACGGTGTGCTTTAATTGCCAAGAAGAAGGACATCGTAAGTTGGAGTGTCCCGAGTTAGCGGGGGCGGGTGTGGCGAGAAGACGTTAAGGTACTTTTGATTTTAATAAAAATGTCCTTTGATTATTTATTATGTGTCGATAAGTTCGGGTTTGTTAAATGTCTTATGTTGTGCATACTATTGTTACGGGTGACATTCCTAATGGAATTACCCTACGGTGACGTTTTGATTAATGGGCGAAGGGCGTAAGACTTGGTACGACCAAGCATTCCTTAGTGTTGGGAAATGTTTCTACCAAGCCATGGGTATGGGCTTTGGTGTCGGTTGTTAAGTGCATGTTGCTTTCTTATTGAAGTTGATGAACCACGAGGTTCGACGGGTGGTTTAAAACTCTAAAGATCAAGTGTTTGATCTCGATGTGTGTTGGTAATGGAGTCTACGTGACGCGATGTTAGGTGCCTATTTCATACCTACTAGCGTGGTATTCGACTCCGATGGTGTTGCGGTTACATTGTACTTAGGGTACCGGAGAGAAACCCTTAGGTACATGAGTGACTAGGTGGAGATTTGACAAGCTAGAGCAATCGGAGGATTGTAAGATTAAAGTTGTGTAATTGCGGTAAACTCTTTGTTCGAAGTGTTTAAGGATAGGTTAAAATCTTTCTTGTGCTCAAGGTTGGAGCAAGGTATCATGATGTGATTATGGAACAGAGTCCTAAGTGGGGAAGTTGTACTCTCGCACGAACGTGTCCTAGTGTATTGATATTAGACGATGCTCGAATGGATTCGAGGCTAGCGTTGAGACCTATATTGGTCGATTATGGTAAGAGTACGATTTGGAATAAATTGTACTCAGGGTTTGGATTTAAATTATCACCGAGGTGGTAATGTGGTGAATCTATTTAGAGATAATGGACGTGTGTGACGAGCAAGTGAGATCCCTCGGTTAAGGGATGTGCGTGTCGGATTCTCTTATATAGAATTATTGTTTTGTACCTATGTGCGATATAGGTGGTTCTTGCTTAATTGTGTTGGCGTTGAGTACCCGTACGTATGATGCGCATATGCGTATGATGGATCTATTTGGGTGGGTTAGTCGCGATGTTAAGACACCACCTGGGGGTTAGTGTTACGCGGTGTTAAGTACACTAATGGATATTTGTTTGGGGTAGATGGTTAGTGTAATCCGTTAGGATTCACTATGGTGTAGCAGTGTGCGATGTTACACTACCCGTTGTGATCGAGGCCAAAAGAGCGTGTGTTGATGGTTAGTGTATTCCATTAGGATTCACTATGGTGTAGCAGTGCGCGATGTTACACTACTCGTTGTATGAGGCCAAAAGAGCGTGTGTGATTGGTAGGTTATGGCCGTTGACGTGGTCCGCTAACTTCACCTTGGGAGTAGTGTTATATCGGTGTGGTATAACGTTATCGGGAAATGCGAGTACCGATGGGGAATGGGAGTACCATTCCTGTGTTGAGATTTGGGAGGTGAATCACATGTGGATGCGGATTCACAATGACACGTGTGAATGCGGTCATTATATTGAGGAAGTGAGTCTCATATAGTTCGGATTCACAATGACACGTGTGGATGCGGTCATTCATTTGGGATAGTGACTCTCGTGTAGTTCGAATTCACTAGGGCGCGTGTAGTTCGGCCAATCCCGATTGTTGTTGCGGTGGAGGTGGTGAGTCGCGTGTGGTGCGGATTCACTAAGGCGCGTGTAGTTTCGGCCAGCCTTCATGTGGTTTGTGTTGAGAACTATTGGTTGTTTTATAAACCAATGGTGGGGTCGTGAGGACCATGTTGTCTGATTAGTGATGCGATAGCCGTATTTCGCTCATATGTTGTTACGGGTGTGACAATAGTCGATTTTGTACACCTTGGGATTAGCGTTGCCATGGTCATTTTGGGCGCTATCAGTTTTAGCCGTTTGCTTATGATATTACGATAGTTGCGTATTGGTCGTATTGCGCACTACGAGGGATGTTAAGTGGTTAGTGTATCCATAAGGATTCGTTTTATTTGGTTTTCATCATTTTGGTTGTTGACCTTATGTCGGAACGTGGTTGCTATTAGCATTTTACTTGGTAAGGGTACGCTAAGCGATTGATATCTCGGTAAGAGATTGGTTGAGTTTTTCCCGATGTGAGGGATTGAGCAAGTTTTAGTGCTCGGATTTGTGGATTTGATAAATCGCAGATGAAGATTTAGTGTTAAAGGCGGTTCATTGGGAAGAATTGCCTAGAGGAATTGGAAGAACGCGTGATGTTTCCATGTATGCTAAGTGTTTGTAGTAGTTTTCGGGTGTTGTGTGCGTTGCATGTCTCGGAATGCGTGCACGTGTGTAATTGATAAGTGGAATGATCTTCGAGATTTACGATTAATGTGGCGGAAGTCGTATTAAAACGTATGGTTGAGGAAGTTAGAGTGTGGGTTCGGTTGGTTAAGTGATGAGGATCACGGGGACGTGATCCAATTTAAGTGAGGGAGAGTTGTAAGACCCTGTTTCAGTTTCAGTCTTGTTCAGTTGAATGGGACGCCATCCCAATGGTGGAACGCCGTCCAGCAAAGAAGGACTGGACGCCGTCCAGATTGTTTGGACGTCGTCCAAGTGGTCTGACGGGCCAGCTGGGTAATTTTAAGGTTTTAAAAGGGGTATGTTGTTCTTTTCACTTGGTGACCGGTTTTAAGCCACAAATGGGCAAGGTTGAGCTCATTCAACCTTATCTTCACCAAAACAAACACTCTCATCCATATCTAGAGAGAGAGGAAGAGTTTTAGAGAGAGGAAAATCCATTTGGAGAAGAAGGAGTTGGATTCTCGCCAAAGCTCGGGTTTGAAAGTTGTTCATCTCATTCACGGCTACGTTGTGATAGTATTGGTAAGTTCAAACTCCGAATTTCATTTGTTAGAATTGATATTCAAGTTAGGGTTTGAGCTTGTTTAGTTGTGAAACCCTTTTAGATGATGAAGTGGGTTTATGGTGACTAGTTATTCTTGTCACTTGGAGGGTTTTGGGTTGGTTGACGATTTGGCCATGTTTAGGCTTTGATATTAGGTATAATCACTAGTGTTAGTGATTATGGAAGTGTTGGAACCCATTTGGGGGTATTTGGTTGACTAATTTTGAAATGGGTCAATATTAGGGTTTGGTGTCAATTTGGGCAATACGGGTGTTTAACACTTGTGTTCGGGTTTAATTGGTATCTTAGGACTATTCTCACTTGTGTTTGTAATTATTGGTTGGTTTGGACGCGGGTTGGTGCTTGGAAGTGCAATGGGTCGAAATTGCACTAAGTGTCGATTTGAGTTGGTTTGTAAATCCACTCTAAGTGTGTTGTTGTATTGTGATAATGGAATAGGTACTTTCCATTGGCGAGCTGCGGATTACTCAGTTGCATTCATCAAGACGATAAGGTGAGTGTTAATATCCTATGTGCATATGTATATGTAGGATGGGTGCGGGTCGGGTGAAGTGGTTCTCAATTATAGAGCTCACTTCACATATAGGTGGATTTGATGGACTTGTGTAATAGGTCCAATTGGCACGGTTGTGCATTTTGGTTGACCACCTTTGGTGAGGTGCACACTTTGTGTATACGTTATCATGTGCTTGTGATGTGGATTATACAACCCCAATGACGAAGGGTTGGTATTAAGTTGTGATGTGGATAACCCCGATGTTGTGGATTTTATAATCCCGTGACCGAGGGTTTTGATTTGGGAAGTGAATCACGTGTGGATGCGGATTCACGATGACGCGTGTAGTTCGGTCATCTTATTGAGGTAGTGATATCGTGTGGTTGCGGATTCACTAAGGCTCGTGTAGTTCGGTCAACCTCGATGTTGTCGTAGTAATGAAGATAGTAGTCTCGTGTGGTAGCGGATTTACTATGGCTCGTGTAGTTCGGCCAATCTTCATTGTGGTAATTGACTTTTGGTATTGGGTTAAGGGGTTAACCTTGGGCGTTGTACGCTTTGTTATTATATATATATATATATATATATATATATATATATATATATATATATATATATATATATATATATATATATATATTGTCGTATTGTTGTGATGTACCTAGCCCACCGAGCATAGCTCTATGGCGTTGTTCATATCGTTGTTGGTGAACTTACATTGTTGATATTTTTAGCTTGTTGTGTAGCGATTGTACGGTATGCATAGGTTAGCTTGCCTTTACGCTTGGATGCTCCGGTATGTGCTATTTGAATATTGTGTGGCGTGTCCATTTTATGCATATATATGTATGTAGTATATTCTCACTCACTAAGCATTAGCTTACTCTCTCGTTGTTTACATTTTTTTAGATTTGCATGGATGCGGTGGCTCGGGTAAGCGTGGGAACTAGTGGACTTGCAGTTGCTTAGAAGACGTGCCTTTGAATTGTTTAGGATTTGGTAGCGTATCCCCAATCACCATGCTCGGTCAATGTTTTGTATTAAAACTAAAATGGGTAGAAATGGTCGCTTGTCGTAATATGGTCGATGTGGGCCCGGTAATGTAAAACTCGGTTTTTATTATTAAAAACCCTTAGTTTAATTATTATTAACATGTTGTGAAAACCGTTTCGTTTAAAAGTGTGGGGAAGCGGGTTTTTCGCCCGCGTGTATTTGACAAACTGATCAGTAACTTACAGTTTATTTGGACGCCGTCCAAATAGCTTGGACGCCGTCCTGGTCTTCTCTGCTGGACGCCGTCCAGATGTGTTGTTTCAGAAAAAACAATTAAGGCGTGTTTTTAGTAGGATAACGGGTTGGGTCGTTACACGGATATACATTCTATAACTTAAACTAATAATATAATATTAATAATAATTAATAATAATAAAAAATTATATAATAATATTTAAAGAATATAAACGTGTAAATTGTTAGCCGTAGTCTACTATTTCATTCACGGACTGAAATTCGTGCTCCGTTGATAATGGATAAAAGTACACAGAAAAATCCCAAATTTTTATATTAAACATCTTTATTTATTCTAATCATTATTTTATAAAAATGGTCATTAATTGTTTAAAACTATTAAATAAAAATTAAATTAACTGTCCGCGCTAGATCCTGGGTAAAATATGAAAAGTGTTCAAATTTAATCATTAGCTCCTAAATACATTTCTAATATGCCTATAAATTATATCACTCATTTTCGGATCACCGTTTAATCTTAAAATCATATAAGTTTGAATTCAACTTGTTCAAATAACCATCGAGTGCTACAATCGTTTATTAAATGAATTCGAAATCACATATATATATTTAATATACTTCAATTATATATATTGATATATTTTAAATAATAATTATTATAATATCATATTTTTATTTTATTTTACATAATTAATTTTAATAACAACAACATATAATACTTCAAAGTATATTTTAAATTATTATTTATATTTATATGCACACATCTCTATTTACAATTATTTGTTCTTGAATCATCGGAAATGATCGAAGGTCAATTGAATATATGCAACAGTTCAAAATTTTTGAGATTCAACTTTACAGACATTGCTTATCGTGTTGAAATATTAAATCGTATCGAGAGTTTGATTTAAAATTAGTCGAAATTTTCCGGGTCGTGACAGGTTGAAGCGTACATTTTTTAAACTTATCATGTTTTCTTTGCTATGGAATATTTGGAGACTTCGGAACTACACGATCTTAAACGATTCGTCTTTAGGAAATGTCATGTTTTCGATAACATTGTTGTATGTGGTTTTAATTGGTTGTTTTCTAGATCGAAAAAACATAGAATAGACAGGATGAAGTGGTTGCAAAACCCTTTGTATGTTTGTAAATATTTGTATTTTTTTATAGCTTCTTGCTAGTTTTTTTAATAATATTTTGTTGTTCGAATTTTTTTTCTTCATAACTACTACTCATCTACCGTCAACTTGTACCACTTCAGATTGAGAAATAACATTTTTTTCAGTATGTTGCGGGTATTCGACTAGAGTTTGTATTTTGTTGCACGTTTTATTGATTTTGTATGTTTTGATTTTAGAATCCATTTATTTATAGTAATATTTTTTCAATATAAAAAAATGAACTGCAAAGTCCAACTAACAAAACAACGGTCAACAGTCAACACATCACTCACTCACATGATTTTTTTTTTTTTTTTGTTATTTAAATAATTTAACTTTTTATCCTTTTAATTTATGAATCCACTCGTTTTCCGATTTGGCATATTGCATAATTTATCTGTTTATCTCACCATTTAAAAAATTAAAATTTAATATTAAATTTAAATTTAAAATCAATATCAATATATATATTATTGTGATAATCCCATAACTGGTACAACTTGGTATACTTAATTTTAATTGTAGATGAAAAACTATACACGATTCTCTTCAATCATGTACATTCATACAAAATTAAAAACGGCAAATTACATAAACCTAAAAACATATATATATATATATATATATATATATATATATATATATATATATATATATATATATATATATATATATATATTTAATCAATAAGGAAGTACTTTTTTGGGGGGAAGTAATTTTTTTCCGTTTTTTGAAAAAACTTTGTTCACAAACATTATATATTAGATGAAAATATGAACATTTAAAAAAGACACTTTGTAATGAATGTCATTATTTTGGCGGGAAAATGCTCGAAGAAAAAAATAAAAACATTCAATGCATTGAATGTTTTGCTGCTGAGTTTATTTGCATCGTTTTTGTTTTCATCGTTTTGTTTTCATCTTGGCTAAATTCGAAAAAAAACACTTCACACAAGATGAAAACAAAACGATGCAAATAAACTCAGCAGCAAAACATTCAATGCATTGAATGTTTTAATTTTTTTATTCGAGCGTTTTCTCGCCAAAATAATGACATTCATCACAAAATGTCTTTTTTAAATGTTCAAATTTTTATCTAATCTATAATGTTCGTGAACAAAGTTTTTTCAAAAAACGAAAAAAAAAAAAATTTGCTTCCCCCTTCCCCCCAAAAAAGTGCTTCCCTCTTGATTATGACCATATATATATATATATATATATATATATATATATATATATATATATATATATATATATATATATATATATATATATATATATATATATATATATATATATATATATATATAGCGAAAAAACGATAACATTAATAACTGATCCGGAGATCAACTCGTACAACCGATACAATAGAGTCCTAAACAAGCTCAAACAACTACACATCAATCCTAATCAAACGGCTCACTAATAGGGTGAGAAAAACGCGTTTTTCAAAGGATCAAAATACAACTGAAGCTATAACAGAAGGAACTCTATAATAACGGCTACACTACACAAAACAGATAAAGTAAATGGACGAACAGTGTCAACAGTCAAGAAAACGCCGACCGCCAACCGCCAACACAATCACGGAGCACCACAGATCATCCTGAATCGTCAAAAACAACAACCATCCCTTCAAGAACGCATCCTCTCCCGGGTCAAGACCAGATCTCCAACAGGGAGATCGTCTCCTGGACTAAACCCGGAGAAATCACCGGAGAGGAACAGACATGCAAAATAAATACACAACAAACCGAAGCCCCACAAACGAAAGAACCAACAGCCCGCCAGAATAAAGCCGAACAAGCCCACGAAACCAGGAAACCACCGAACCTGAACCCACAAGCGAGAGAACGTTGCAGTAGAGACAAGAAAGCAGGGCCCACCCAGAACAAATCCGACCAAACTCCGGCAAAGTAAACTGTCGGCCGAAAAAAGAAAAAGAAAAAACGGCCACCAACAACTGTGTCACCTCTAGGATCTAAGAATCCACCACAAAATATCCACGGCAGAACCCCAAACAATCACCAGAGCACCAACAAGGCACTTGATAATGCTAAAAACGAACATATATTTCATAGCATTATTCCTCAAGAAAGAAAAGCTTTTAGTTGCAATTGTTCTATTTACAAGTGATATTCGTTTAAATAATAAAAGGTGAAGACAAAAGACAGATTCGACGAATTGAAGACGCAAACGACCAAAAAACTCAAAAGTACAAAATACAATCAAAGAGGTTCCAATTATTGATGAGAAACGTCTCAAAATTACAAGAGTACAAGATTCAAAATGCAAAGTACACAATATAAAATAGTACGCAAGGACGTTCGAAAATCCGGAACCGGGACCAGAGTCAACTCTCAACGCTCGACGCAACGGACTAAAAATTACAAGTTAACTATGTATATAAATATAATATAATATATAATTAATTATATAAATTATATATATATTATATTTATATATTAAAACCGTCGGCAGACTAGGATCCAAACTTGTGTGAGCTGGATTTACGAACTCCGCGACTTGCGGAGTTTGTAGTGCAAAAATGTCGCAACTCGCGGAGCTGTCCTGGACAAAAATGCCTATAAAAGCTCGCGCATTCTGAACGTTTTATATATCCTAATTCTATCTATCTCTCAAAAACATATATATATATATATATATATATATATATATATATATATATATATATATATATATTTTAATTTTAATTTTAATTTTAAATCCTAATAATAAGGGTATGTTAGCGAATGTTGTAAGGGTGTAAGTCGAAATTCTGTCCGTGTAACGCTACGCTATTTTTAATCATTGTAAGTTATGTTCAACCTTTTTAATTTAATGTCTCGTAGCTAAGTTATTATTATGCTTATTTAATCCGAAGTAATCGTGATGTTGGGCTAAATACTAAAATTGGGTAATTGGGCTTTGTACCATAATTGAGGTTTGGACAAAAGAACGACACTTGTGGAAATTAGACTATGGGCTATTAATGAGCTTTATATTTGTTTAACTAAATGATAGTTTTTTAATTTTAATATAAAGATTTACAATTGGATGTACCTATAAATAACCATATACACTCGATCGGACACGATGGGCGGGGTATTTATATGTACGAATAATCGCTCATTTAACCGGACACGGGAATGGATTAATAGTCTATGGAATTATTAAAACAGGGGTGAAATTATGTACAAGGACACTTGGCATAATTGATAACAAAGTATTAAAACCTTGGGTTACACGCAGTCGATAACCTGGTGTAATTATTAAACAAAGTATTAAAACCTTGTTACAGTTTAAGTCCCCAATTAGTTGGAATATTTGACTTCGGGTATAAGGATAATTTGACGAGGACACTCGCACTTTATATTTATGACTGATGGACTGTTATGGACAAAAACCAGACGGACATATTAAATAATCCAGGACAAAGGACAATTAACCCATGGGCATAAAACTAAAAATCAACACGTCAAACATCATGATTACGGAAGTTTAAATAAGCATAATTATTTTATTTCATATTTAATTTCCTTTATTTTATATTTAATTGCACTTCTAATTATCGCACTTTTATTTATTGTCATTGTATTTAATTGCACTTTTAATTAACGCACTTTTTAATTATTGTATTTTATTTCATCACACTTTTATTTATCGCAATTTCATTATCGTTATTTATTTTACGCTTTAAATTAAGTTTTATTTATTTAATATTTTACATTAGGTTTTAACTGCGACTAAGTTTTAAAATCGACAAACCGGTCATTAAACGGTAAAAACCCCCTTTTTATAATAATAATATTACTTATATATATTTGTATTTTTATAAATTAAAACTAATATAGCGTTAAGCTTTATTTAAAGATTTTCCCTATGGAACGAACCGGACTTACTAAAAACTACACTACTGTACGATTAGGTACACTGCCTATAAGTGTTGTAGCAAGGTTTAAGTATATCCATTCTATAAATAAATAAATATCTTGTGTAAAATTGTATCGTATTTAATAGTTTTTCCTAGTAAAATATAAGCTATTTCATATACACCTCTGCGTACACCAAGTACTTTTGGTGCCGCTGCCGGGGATTGCCGAAGTGAACGCTATATATATAAAATAAAATTTTTTTTTGTTAAGTTGTAGTTTACTTTTATAAAAGTATATACGTTTTAAATATAAAAAGTTATAAAATATAAAAAGAAAAACAAAAATATTTATATATTTTTAAGAGTTTATTAAATATATAAAGTTTTTTTTATTTTTATTTTAGTTTATAAAAATATAAGTTTTATTTAATTTATATAAATATTTTATATAAATATTAAAACAAAAAAATATAAAAAAATATATATATATAAATCTGAACCTGTCCGAATTTGAACCTGTTTCTGAACTGAAACTGCACCCTCCGCGACCCGCGGAGTTTTTGAACAGGGTTCACCGCAACTCGCGGAGCCTCCCTGACAGACAGGCCACATAACCCTAATCGCATTAATTACGGAGTATTATTTATTATTATTATTAATAAATCCTTAATTAGTTTAATTATTATTATTATTTAGTTTAAGTTTTTAAATTAATTAATAATATTAAATTATAATTAGTTTTATTTATATATAAAAAAAATTAATACTTTTATAAAATAAATAATATAAAAATAATATTTTTATAAAAATTGTACTTTTTACAACTTTTAGTATATTTTTATATTTTGTCCCTTTTTATTTGTTTTTAGCGTAATTTTTGTAACTTTTCGTTCGTATTTAGTTTTAAGTCATAGTTTTTGCCATAGTTATTTTTACTTCTAGATTTTTAGGCTTTGCTGTAAAATTCCTTAAGTGCTTTTTCTTTAGACTAAGATTTAAGTGCTTTAGAATTTTGCGACGATTTTTTAAGTTTTAGTACCTTTTTAAGTTATTGCCATTTGGGATATAGTTTTACTTTTAAGCTTTAATATTTTTAGACGCAACTTTTAATTCTTAGTTTTTAGTTCTTTTTTTAAGTTTCAACGCGCTACTTTCTTATTTTTATTTTTCGACGCCTTTTACCTATGTATCAATTATCACTCCAATTAGTAATCTCAATTTGCAATTTTAATTTTAAGTTAGTGATAGTAATAAGGTTGGGTTAGTCGAGTGTTTTAAAGTTTTATAAGTCACTCTTTTTCTTTCATATTTTTTGACGCCCTTTTCTTTTTCGATCTTTTCCGACGCGCTCTTTTTCTTTCTTATTTCTCGCCATTCTAGTTTTTAGGACTTAGAATTTTTCTACTTCTTCTCTAAATTTCTTTAAATTACGAAAATTTATTTTAAGTGGTTAAATTGATAGACATCAAAATTTTCTGGTTCGTAGTAATAGTTGGATTTGTACGTGGACCGGGTTATTGGACCGGGTTTTCTCGCTCGATGATATACACAAACACAACCAAAATTCTACGCGGTACAAACACACGCGAGAATTATTATCACAACACAACAACATATTAATAATATCCGCATTACTAATATAAACGTTAGTCAACCTATAGCCAAGGCACTAACCAAACCCATTCCGACCCGTAATCCTACAAGTCCCGCAACAATTTAAGCACACATAAGTCTAAGTCTAGGCACCTATCTCAAGTCACCTAAATCCCTTAGACCATGCTCTGATACCACTTGTAACAACCCAAACCAACCCGCGATTAAACCGTGTAAAATTACAAAAAAATAAAAATAATAATTTGCTGAACTGCCACCTGGCGCGGCGCGCCATATAGGCAGCGCGGCGCGCCAAACCTGACTGTCCGGAAAGTCTTTAAATGCGAAAATGTTTGACTAGTTCCCGACATATTTAGGCGTAACGCTTTTAACCACATGTTCCATATATAAAAACTAGCACGTTCTATTAATAAAATTATGTTTACGAAGCGGGGCCCACATCGACCCAAATTACCCTTTAAGTATCAAAATACAATTTTCGACCATACGACTTTTAATACAAAACAAAGCCGAGCATGGCGATTGGGGATACGCTACCCAATCCTAATAAATCCAAAAGCAAGCCTTCTACGCAAACTATGCAAGTCCTCTAATCCTCGCGCTTACCCGAGCCACCATCCGCATGCAATCTATAAAAAGAGTCAACAACGAGAGGGTAAGCTAACGCTTAGTGAATGATAATATACTGCATACATATATATGTATAAAATGGACACGCCACAAAATAACAAATACCGCATACAGAGGCATCCATATAAGGCACTACACTAAGCATACCGTACGATCTCTAAGCAACGAGCTAAAGATACAACAACAATATAAGTTCACCAACGATGATGTGAACAACGCCAAATAGCTACACCCGGAGGGTTAGCTACAACACAACAATACATTAATATATAACAATATAAACGAACAAGGTTAACACCTTAACCCAATACCGAGAACCAAATACCACAATGAAGATTGACCGAACTACACGAGCCTTAGTAATCCGAAACCACACGAGATTACTATCTTCACAACATCGAGGTTGGCCGAACTACACGAGCCTTAGTAATCCGAAACCACACGAGATTACTACCTCAATAAGATGACCGAACTACACGAGTCACCATGAATCCGAACTACACGAGATTCATTTCCACAATACAATAAGATGACCGAAACCACACGCGTCATCGTGAATCCGAATACACACGCGATTCACTTCTCAATATTATACCCTTCGCCATTGGGGTTATATCAACCACATCACAACCACGTGTGATAATGTACACGCGAACGCGTACTTTTTCAAAGATGGTCAACCAAAACGCACAACCGTGCCAATTAGACTCATACAAAAGTCCATCAAATCCATCTATATGTGAAGTGAGCTCTATAGCCGAGAATCACTTCACCCGACCCGCACCCATCCTACACATACATATGCACATAGGATATTATCACTCACCTTGAAGTCTTGAAGAATGCTTCCAAGTAATCCGCAACTCGCCAATGGAAAGTACCTATTCCATTATCACAATTACAACAATACACTTAGAGTGGATTTACAAATCAACCCAATTCGTCACTTAGTGCAATTTCGACCCAAATGCACTTCCAAGCACAAACCGTGCCCAAAACTAACCAATAATCACTAACACAAGTGAGAATGGTCCTAATACGCCAATTAAACCCGAACTCAAGTGTTAAACACGTGTCATACCCATTTTGACACTTAAACCCTAATTTTGACCCATAAGGTCAAAATCTCACCATTTACAAGTTTTGACACCAAAACACTTTTAACTTGGTTTTATACTTCAACTTAATCCATTTCAAGTTTATAAACCTCATTAAATCGCCAAATGGGTCATAATCACCACCAAACCCTAATTTGACCCAAAGTCACAATTAGTCAACCAAATAACCTTAAATGGGTTTCAATACTTCCATAATCACTAACTTAAGTGATTAAACTCAATTTCAAGTCCTAAACATGGCCAATTAGTTCACCAACCCAAAATCCACCAACAATTAACAATAAACCCAATTACTAGCATCACTAAACCCATTTCATCATCTAAAAGGGTTTTTCATCAAACTAACTCAAACCCTAACTTGAATATCAAATCAAATAGATGAAATTCGGAGTTTGAGCTTACCAATACCACCACAACGTAGCTAGGAACGAAAGGAACAACTTTAGAACTCGAGCTTTTGATCAATTCGGCCTCCTTCTTCACCAAAACCCTAAATTTCTCTCTAGAATCTCTCTCTCTCTCTCTAGATAGTTGGGAGTGATGAATGGATGTGAAAATGATCCAAAACTGATCCAAACCAGCTAATGTGGCTCACAAATCCGGCCCCAAGTGAAATTACCCAAATACCCTTCATTTAAACCAATTTAAAACAAAGGATTCTGTCAGCGCCAAATGGCGCGGCGCGCCCCAAACCCGCGCGGCGCGCGATCCTACTGAAACAGTTTCTTTTGCATTTTAATTTATATACAATAAAACCCACACCCTTGAACACCATAATACACAAGTAAGTAAGATAATTATTCGGGTCTTACAACTCTCCCCCACTTAAACTCGATCACGTCCTCGTGATCCTCGTCACTTAACCAAACGGACCACACTCCACGGTCCTCAAACATACGTCCCAATCCGACTTTCCTAGGCAACTCTTCCCAATGAATCACCTCTAACAACCAAAATCGTCACACGCGATTTAACAAATAACAATCCGAGCACTAAAACCATGCTCAATCCCTCACATCGGGAAACTCAATCAATCTCGAACCGAGATATCAACCCTCTAGCGTAACGTTACCAAGTACAATGCTAAAAGCAACCAAGTTTAAATCCTAAAGTCAACAATCCGAAACGATGAAGACCGAACCAAACGATCCCTTACGGATTACACCAATCACTAAACATCCCTTGTAGTGCGCCATACGACCAATACGCAACTACCGTAACATCATAATCCAACGGCTAGAACCGATAGCGCCCAAAACGACTATGGAAACGCAAAACCCAAGGTGTACGAAATCAACCATCGTCACACCCGTAACAAACATGTGAGCGAAACACGGCTATCGCCTCACTAATCCCACAACATGGTCCTCACGACCCCACCATCGACGTATAAAACGACCGATAGTTCCCGCAACATGGTCCTTACGACCCTACCATTGGTGTATCAAACAACCAATAGATCACACGACACGAAGGCTGGCCGAAAACATACGCGCCCTAGTGAATCCGAACTACACGCGACTCACTACCTTCACCACAACAACAACAATCGGGAATGGCCGAACTACACGCGCCATAGTGAATCCGAACTACACGAGAGTCACTATCCCGGAGGAATGACCGAACTACACGAGTCATTTGTGAATCCGAACTACACGAGACTCACTCCTCAATACAATGACCGAAACCACACGAGTCATTTGTGAATCCGAACTACAAGAGATTCACTTCCACAACATCGAGGTTGGCCGAACTACACGAGCCTTAGTAATCCGAAACCACACGAGATTACTACCTCAATAAGATGACCGAACTACACGAGTCACCATGAATCCGAACTACACGAGATTCATTCCAATAAGATGACCGAACTACACGCGTCATCGTGAATCCGAAAACACACGCGATCCACAATCTCAACACAGGAATGGTACTCGTATTTCCCACCGGTACTCGCATTTCCCGATAGTGTTACACCATACCGACATAACACTACTCCCTTGATGAAGTCAGCGGACCCCGAAGGTCATGCTCCACCAATCACAACACCGGATGAAGTCAGCAGACCCGAAGATCATGCTTCACCGATATAACATCACGCTCATGATGAAGTCAGCGGACCCCGAAGGTCATTCTCCACCAATCACAACACCGGATGAAGTCAGCGGACCCGAAGATCATGCTTCACCGATATAACACCACGCTCATGATGAAGTCAGTGGACCCCGAAGGTCATGATCCACCAATCACAACACCGGATGAAGTTAGTGGACCCGAAGATCATGCTTCACCGATATAACACCACGCTCATGATGAAGTCAGCGGACCCCGAAAGTCATGCTCCACCAATCACGTATTCCCATGATGAAGTCAGCGGACCCTAAAGATCATGCTTCATCAAACAACCATACCATAATCGAGCAAGAACCACCTATACCAAACATAGGTACCAAACAATAATTCTCCACAAGAGAACCCGACACACACCTCCCTTAACCGGAGGATTTCACCTTGCTGGCCAAACACGTCCATTATCCCTCAACGAGATTTACCACATTACCACCTTGGTGATAATTCAAATCCAAAATCATAAGTACAATTTATCCGAAATTGTACTCTACCACAAATCGACCCAACCAGGTCTCGACAACATTTTCCGGATCTACCAATAGCATCATCCGAAATCTCACACTAAAACTTCCTCGTGCGGGAGTGTAACTCCCCCACTTAGAACCACGTTCCATATCCACAACTCGTACAACCGTACAATGCTACCACAGGTAGACTTTACCAACAATTTGGGCTCACACGACCCATTACCACATCTTACTCCAACCTTGAGCACACGAAGGATTTTAACCAACCCTTAAACACTTTGTACGAAAAGTGTACCGCAACACAATCGGAGTCGAACACCACGCTAGTAGGTATAAAAGAGGCACCTAATGTCGCGTCACGTAGAATCCTTTACCAACATACATCGAGATCCAAAACACTCGATTTCTCGGGTTTCATCCCACCCGTCAAACCTCATGGTTCATCAACTTCAACACGAGAGCGAACATGCTCTAACATCCGAACACCAAAACTCATTTCCATGGCTTGGTAGAGACATTTTCCAAATACTAAGGAATGCTTGGTTACGCCAAGTCTTACGCCCTTCGCCCGTCAATCAAACATCAACATAGGGTACTTCCATTAGGAACGTCACCCATAGCATAACATGCACAACAAAGGCACGCAACTCAAACTCAAACGACATTTAATAAATAATCAAAAGACATATTTATTAAAATTAAACGTACCTTAACGTCTCCTGGCCGCACCCGTCCCCGCTAACTCGGGACATTCCGACTTACGATGTCCTTCTTTTTGGCAATTGAAGCACACCATACCATCACCCTTTGGTACCGAACATTCCCAAGACTTGTGACCCCTCACGCCACAATTGTAACATCTAACCGCACTAGAATCCGACATACCCGTTCGCGTACCACCCGTGCTCACACTCGGACCCTTAGCCCTCTTACTCGGAGCACCATAAGAAACGACCCTTCGCTCACTTGAAGGTTCACCCTTTTTCGATCGTGAATACGACTCGAAACCTCTAGCCAATTCGAATAATTCCGAAAACGATTTCGCTTGACCCCGACTAATTTTACTTTTCAAGTCATCATTCAAGGTCCGATAGAAATCCCCCATCAACAAACGATCATTCCCCAAATACTCCGGACAAAAACGAGCCTTCGCCATAAAGGTCGTCTTGAGAGTACTCAAATCCATAGATCCTTGTCGCAAATTTCGCAACTCATTACGCAATTCCCACAAATCGGCCGAAGTCCGGAACTCCTCGAAGAATTCCTCCTTAAAGTCGTCCCACGATAAAGCCATAAACGTCTCGCCACCGACAAGATCAATCTTACCATCCAACCAATCCCTTGCCCTACCCCGCAACAAACCCGTAGCGAGTCTCGTCTTTCTCTCGGGAGGGCAATCAATAGTACGGAAACACCCTTCGACGTCCGAAATCCAAGTTGTGCTTACCAAAGGATCCAGCTTTCCGTCATACATCGGGGGTTTAGTCCTCATGAAGCTCTTAAGATAACGCTCCATTTCACCACTACTTTGAAGTTCGGAATACCTCCTTTCCATTCTTTCTTCTAACTTACCCATTTGCTCCGCAACGGCGGCCGCAACCCTAGTGTTAAACTCCGCGTCATTCGCCTCGGTCTCGATTCACGTCGTCATTCTAAAGAATGCAAAACGATTAGTCCACGAACGTGTAAAACCGTACGCACGACACAGCCACATCTTGCTAAACACTCATCGTACATCACTTGTTAGACACGATTTGCACCCGTAATAAGGTTTGCAAGTTCTTATTACGCACACATGCCGCATCGACTCGTTAGTACAACGACCGTCTCGCTCGATGATATACACAAACACAACCAAAATTCTACGCGGTACAAACACACGCGAGAATTATTATCACAACACAACAACATATTAATAATATCCGCATTACTAATATAAACGTTAGTCAACCTATAGCCAAGGCACTGACCAAACCCATTCCGACCCGTAATCCTACAAGTCCCGCAACAATTTAAGCACACATAAGTCTAAGTCTAGGCACCTATCTCAAGTCACCTAAATCCCTTAGACCATGCTCTGATACCACTTGTAACAACCCAAACCAACCCGCGATTAAACCGTGTAAAATTACAAAAAAAAAAAAAAAAAAATTTGCTGAACTGCCACCTGGCGCGGCGCGCCATATAGGCCGCGCGGCGCGCCAAACCTGACTGTCCGGAAAGTCTTTAAATGCGAAAATGTTTGACTAGTTCCCGACATATTTAGGCGTAACGCTTTTAACCCCATATTCCATATATAAAAACTAGCACGTTCTATTAATAAAATTATGTTTACGAAGCGGGGCCCACATCGACCCAAATTACCCTTTAAGTATCAAAATACAATTTTCGACCATACGACTTTTAATACAAAACAAAGCCGAGCATGGCGATTGGGGATACGCTACCCAATCCTAATAAATCCAAAAGCAAGCCTTCTACGCAAACTATGCAAGTCCTCTAATCCTCGCGCTTACCCGAGCCACCATCCGCATGCAATCTATAAAAAGAGTCAACAACGAGAGGGTAAGCTAATGCTTAGTGAATGATAATATACTACATACATATATATGTATAAAATGGACACGCCACAAAATAACAAATTCCGCATACCGAAGCATCCATATAAGGCACTACACTAAGCATACCGTACGATCTCTAAGCAACGAGCTAAAGATACAACAACAATATAAGTTCACCAACGACGATGTGAACAACGCCAAATAGCTACACCCGGAGGGTTAGCTACAACACAACAATACATTAATATATAACAATATAAACGAACTAGGTTAACACCTTAACCCAATACCGAGAACCAAATACCACAATGAAGATTGACCAAACTACACGAGCCTTAGTAATCCGAAACCACACGAGATTACTATCTTCACAACATCGAGGTTGGCCGAACTACACGAGCCTTAGTAATCCGAAACCACACGAGATTACTACCTCGATAAGATGACCGAACTACACGAGTCACCATGAATCCGAACTACACGAGATTCATTTCCACAATACAATAAGATGACCGAAACCACACGCGTCATCGTGAATCCGAATACACACGCGATTCACTTCTCAATATTATACCCTTCGCCATTGGGGTTATATCAACCACATCACAACCACGTGTGATAATGTACATGCGAACGCGTACTTCGCCAAATATGGTCAACCAAAACGCACAACCGTGCCAATTGGACTCATACAAAAGTCCATCAAATCCATCTATATGTGAAGTGAGATCTATAGCCGAGAATCACTTCACCCGACCCGCACCTATCCTACACTTACATATGCACATAGGATATTATCACTCACCTTGAAGTCTTGAAGAATGCTTCCAAGTAATCCGCAACTCGCCAATGGAAAGTGCCTATTCCATTATCACAATTACAACAATACACTTAGAGTGGATTTACAAATCAACCCAATTCGTCACTTAGTGCAATTTCGACCCAAATGCACTTCCAAGCACAAACCGTGCCCAAAACTAACCAATAATCACTAACACAAGTGAGAATGGTCCTAATACGCCAATTAAACCCGAACTCAAGTGTTAAACACGTGTCATACCCATTTTGACACTTAAACCCTAATTTTGACCCATAAGGTCAAAATCTCACCATTTACAAGTTTTGACACCAAAACACTTTTAACTTGGTTTTATACTTCAACTTAATCCATTTCAAGTTTATAAACCTCATTAAATCGCCAAATGGGTCATAATCACCACCAAACCCTAATTTGACCCAAAGTCACAATTAGTCAACCAAATAACCTTAAATGGGTTTCAATACTTCCATAATCACTAACTTAAGTGATTAAACTCAATTTCAAGTCCTAAACATGGCCAATTAGTTCACCAACCCAAAATCCACCAACAATTAACAATAAACCCAATTACTAGCATCACTAAACCCATTTCATCATCTAAAAGGGTTTTTCATCAAACTAACTCAAACCCTAACTTGAATATCAAATCAAATAGATGAAATTCGGAGTTTGAGCTTACCAATACCACCACAACGTAGCTAGGAACGAAAGGAACAACTTTAGAACTCGAGCTTTTGATCAATTCGGCCTCCTTCTTCACCAAAACCCTAAATCTCTCTCTAGAATCTCTCTCTCTCTCTCTCTAGATAGTTGGGAGTGATGAATGGATGTGAAAATGATCCAAAACTGATCCAAACCAGCTAATGTGGCTCACAAATCCGGCCCCAAGTGAAATTACCCAAATACCCTTCATTTAAACCAATTTAAAACAAAGGATTCTGTCAGCGCCAAATGGCGCGGCGCGCCCCAAACCCGCGCGGCGCGCGATCCTACTGAAACAGTTTCTTTTGCATTTTAATTTATATACAATAAAACCCACACCCTTGAACACCATAATACACAAGTAAGTAAGATAATTATTCGGGTCTTACAATTTAGTGGTGCGCCGAAGGAAGATCCAAATGAACATCTTCGTACCTTTAATAGGATCTGCACACTATTTAAAATAAGAGAAGTGGAAGATGAACAGATATATCTCATGTTATTTCCCTGGACTTTAAAGGGAGAAGCCAAAGATTGGTTGGAATCGTTACCTGAAGGGGCGATTGATACATGGGACGTTTTAGTTGAAAAATTTCTTAAACAATTCTTTCCAGCATCTAAAGCCGTAAGACTTCAAGGAGAAATTGTTACTTTCACACAGAAGCCAAATGAAACTCTATATGAGGCATGGACCAGATTTGGAAAGTTATTAAGAGGATGTCCGCAACATGGTTTAGACACCTGTCAAATAGTACAAATATTCTACCAAGGATGCGACATCACTACAAGGAAAGACATCGATATAGCAGCTGGTGGTTCTATTATGAAGAAAACCGAAACTGATGCTTATAAAATTATTGATAACACTGCTTCCCACTCACATGAGTGGCACCAAGAAAAAGATATCGTTAGATCATCTAAAGCAGCTAGAGCCGATTCTAGCCATGACTTAGATTCCATTTCTGCAAAGATAGATGCTGTTGAGAGACGAATGGAAAAGTTGACTAAAGATATACACTCAATAAGAATTAGTTGTGAGCAGTGTGGAGGACCACATTTGACAAAAGATTGTCTTAGTATTGAGCTAACAATGGAACAAAGAGAGAATATTTCATACATAAACCAAAGGCCTGGAAATAATTATCAGAATAATTATCAACCGCCAAGACCGATTTACAATCAAAACCAGAATTATAACTGAAATGTTCCATACAACAATCAACAAGGTCCTAGTAATCAACAAGTATCCAATAATACTTACAACCAGCAAAGACCTAATTTTCAAAACAAACCACCACAAACCAATGATAAAAAGCCAAATTTTGAAGATATGATGACGAAGCTAGTTGAAACTCAAAAGCAGTTTTTCACATCTCAGAAACAAACGAATGAACAAAATGCTCAAGCATTTAGAAATCAACAAGCTTCTATTCAAAATTTGGAACAAGAAGTAAGTAACCTAGCAAGGTTAATAGGTGAAAGAAAACCGGGAAGTTTACCTAGTGATACAAATGCTAACCCCCAGAATGAAACAGCAAAAGCCATTACCACAAGAAGTGGTATTACACTTAAACCACCTGAAATACCTGTAATTTCTGAGGAAGCTATTCCCACTCCACAAGAACCACAACCTGAACAAGATAAGGAAAAAGAACCGGTAGTTGAAAAGGTTAATGAAGATAATACAGTTAAGGCTAAACCTTATGTTAAACCATACCAACCACCGCTTCCTTACCCGAGTAAAATGAAAAAAGAGAAACTTGAAGCCGAGCAATCCAAATTCTTGGATATGTTTAAACAGATAAATGAAAATCTTCCTTTCATTGATGTGATTTCAGGAATGCCTAGATATGCTAAATTTCTGAAAGATCTAATCTCGAATAGAAAGAAAATGGAAGAGCTCTCGGCTGTTACTATGAATGCTAATTGTTCTGCAGTACTGTTGAATAAGATACCAGAAAAATTATCTGATCCAGGAAGTTTCACAATTCCATATTTTCTAGGTAGTCTTAGTTTAATAGAAGCATTGGAAGATTTAGGTGCTAGTATAAATTTAATGCCGTATTCACTATACGCTAAACTAGACCTTGGAGAATTGAAACCAACAAGAATAAGTATACAACTAGCCGATAGATCAATAAAATATCCTAGAGGGATAATGGAGAACATGCTAGTTAAAGTTGGTACTTTAGTATTTCCAGTAGATTTTGTTGTTCTGGACATGGAAGAAGATTCTCAAGTTCCTCTCATATTAGGAAGACCATTCTTAAACACGGCTAAAGCAATGATAGACGTGTTTGGTAACAAACTGACCCTAAGTATAGAGGACGAGAGTGTTACCATTTCAGTTGATAGAGCAATGCAACACCTACAATCTACAGATGATACATGTTATTATATTCAAACTATAGAATCACATGCAGAATTGTTAGAAGAATTTTCAGAATTACAAGGAACAGGAGAATGTTCTTTAGGAGAAGGAACTGAACCAATTGATGAAATTGAAATGTTAGCTACACTAATGGCTAATGGATATGAACCAACAACAGAAGAAATTCAAATGCTAAAAGAAGAAAACAGATATCGATATAAATCATCGATAGAAGAACCTCCGACATTAGAGTTAAAGCCACTTCCAAATCATTTGGAATACGCTTATTTACATGGTGAATCTGAATTACCTGTAATAATATCGTCTTCTCTTACTGAAAATGAGAAATCATAACTCATTTCTGTGTTAAAAGCTCATAAACCAGCCATTGCATGGAAGATTCATGATATTAAAGGAATAAGTCCTTCGTATTGCACACATAAAATCCTTATGGAAGAAGGTCATAAAATGTATGTGCAACGCCAACGAAGACTAAATCTGAATATGCAAGATGTTGTTAAGAAAGAAATTATTAAACTGCTAGATGCAGGTTTAATTTATCCAATTTCTGATAGTCCATGGGTAAGCCCAGTTCAATGCGTGCCTAAGAAGGGTGGCATGACTGTCATTACAAATGAGAAAAATGAGCTTATTCCTACTAGGACTGTAACAGGATGGCATGTGTGTATTGATTTTTTATATATATATATATATATATATATATATATATATATATATATATATATATAGAAAATTAAATGACACCACCAGAAAAGATCACTTTCCCTTACCTTTCATTGATCAAATGTTGGAAAGATTAGCCGGAAATAGTTACTATTGTTTTCTTGATGGTTTTTCCGGATATTTTCAAATTCCAATAGCACCCGAAGATCAAGAGAAAACCACGTTCATGTGCCCTTATGGTACTTTTGCTTACAAACGCATGCTATTTGGACTTTGCAACGCCCCTGCAACCTTTCAAAGGTGCATGATGGCGATTTTTCACGACATGATAGAAGAATGCACGGAAGTTTTCATGGATAACTTTTCAGTCTTCGGTGATACTTTTGAATCATGTCTAGCTAATCTTGAACGAATGCTTATTAGATGTGAATAATCAAATCTAGTTCTTAATTGGGAGAAATGCCATTTCATGGTTAAAGAAGGCATCGTTCTTGGACATAAAATTTCAAAGGAAGAAATTGAAGTGGATAGAGCTAAAGTAGATGTAATTGCTAAACTTCCACATCCCACCAATGTTAGAGGAGTTAGGAGTTTTCTAGGGCATGCCAGTTTTTACCGATGTTTCATAAAAGATTTTTCTAAAATTGCCACTCCTATGAATAAACTCCTAGAAAAGGATGCTCCATTCATCTTTTCAGATGAATGCATCAAATCTTTTAATATTCTTAAATAAAAACTCACTAATGTGCCAATCATGATAACTCCAAATTGGAATTTACCGTTTGAACTTATGTGCGATGCAAGTGATTTTGCTATGGGAGTCGTTTTAGGACAAAGGATTGAAAAATGATTTCAACCTATATATTATGCTAGTAAGATGTTACAAGGAGCACAAACAAATTACACAACTACTGAAAAAGAACTCCTTGCTATTGTCTTTGCTTTTGACAAATTTTGTTCATATCTCGTTTTAGCTAAAACGGTGGTCTATACCGACCATTCTGCTCTTAGATACCTATTTTCGAAACAAGAAGCCAAACCACGATTAATCCGATGGATCTTACTCTTACAAGAGTTCGATATTGAAATCTGAGATAAAAGAGGAGCAGAAAATCTCGCCGCTGATCATCTTTCTCGTCTTGAAAATCCCGAATTAGAAGTTCTAAATGAATCAGCCATACAAGACAACTTTCCTGATGAATATCTATTGAAGATAGATTATAATGAAATTCCATGGTTTGCAGACTATGCAAACTACTTAGTATGTGGATTCCTTGAAAAAGGATTATCGTACCAAAAACGAAAGAAATTCTTCAGTGATATAAAACACTATTTCTGGGAAGATCCACATTTGTTTAAAAGTTGTACCGATGGAATAATACGCCGATGTGTATTCGGAGATGAAGCTAGTAAAATCTTAAACCATTGTCACACAGGACCAACAGGAGGGCATTATGGGCCTCAACTAACAGCAAGAAAAGTTTAAGATGCTGAATTCTATTGGCCTACAATTTACAAAGATGCACACCTTCTTTGCAAATCCTGTGATGCTTGTCAAAGGGCCGGAAAAATATGTCAACGTGATGAAATGCCACAAAATGTCATTCAAGTATGTGAAGTATTTGACATTTGAGGTATTGACTTTATGGGTCCATTTCCAAAATCTCATAATAATCTCTACATTCTCGTAGCCATTGATTATGTATCTAATGGGCGGAAGCACAAGCTCTCCCAACTAACGATGCACGAGTTGTAGTCAACTTTTTAAAACGTCTTTTTGCAAGGTTTGGAACACCGAAAGCTTTAATAAGTGATCGGGGAACTCATTTTTGTAATAATCAACTTGAGAAAGTTCTTAAAAGATATGGAGTAACTCATAAAATCTCCACCGCATATCATCCACAAACAAGTGGACAAGTTGAAAATACCAACCGAGCTTTGAAACGCATTCTAGAGAAAACCGTAGGATCAAATCCGAAGGAATGGTCCATAAAATTGGAGGATGCACTATGGGCTTTTAGAACAGCCTACAAAACTCCAATTGGAACCACACCTTTTAAACTCGTTTACGGAAAAGCATGTCATCTTCCAGTAGAAATTGAACACAAAGCATTTTGGGCTTTGAAGACATGTAATCTTGATTTACATGAAGCTGGACGTCTATGATTAAATCAATTAAATGAATTAGAAGAATTAAGACATGAAGCATATGAAAATTCGTTAATCTATAAAGAAAGAACAAAGAAATGGCATGATAAAAGAATCAGAAGTTCAAAAGAATTTAAAGAAGGATACAGAGTTCTTCTTTTCAATTCACGATTCAAGCTATTTCCTGGAAAATTGAAATCAAGATGGTCTGGACCATTCATAGTCAAAAGAGTTTTCCCATACGGAACAGTAGAGTTGATAAATTCAAATGGGATTGAATTTAAGGTTAATGGTCACAGAGTTAAACACTACATAGATAGTCCAATAGAAGTTGACAACGATGTTAATCACAATTTTGATACCACAGCTAACTAAGTGTGGGGAGAATCAAGTCTTTAAAGGATAATATGTATTTCTGTTAGAGTTAGATTTTCTGTTTTCGTGTAGTTCTTGAAAATGGAATCCGAATGGTCTTTCCCTAGCAGACCCTAAAGAACTAGTCTTCTCCCCCCATTCTGAATTTTTATTTTTTTTAGGTTTTACGAAATGAAGACTTTCTGTGAACTAAATCATGGTCTAATGCTACACGCTTTGATCACTAAATGTAATAATGACACCCTTCCAAGTAAAATAGTATCATTAATCAGAAGTAAATTGGACGGAGTAAGAAAAGAATCCAGATGCGAAAATAATAAGTTACAATTTGGTAAAGGAAAATCAAAATCCGCAGCGAAAAGAAGAGCACGACACCTTGAAAGATGTCACAAATGCGGAAAATGGTCACACGAAGGTAAATGTTCAAATAATCAAACCTATTCAAACACCGAATTTGTTACTTTATGCAGAGATGGACCGTTCATATGTTTAGAAGAAAAAACATTAAATGCTCGAGGTTACACCTATGTAGCCATGGAAAATCAATTAGTCCGACTATCTTATGAGTTGGCTAGAGCATATCACTACGAAATCTATTTCACAGGTAAGTTTGTACAGTTTTTATTTTTATTTTTATTTTTAACCTTTTGATAATAAACGCTAATTTGTTCGCTATAAAGTATTAAATTGGTATTCGATGAAATTAGGTCTTGCGACCGAAATTATTGATATCATACAAAAATTTATTACATCACTGCGAAATTTAACGTTTATTCTTAAGGAATAAATATCTTTAATCAATCAACCCAAAATATTTCAAAAATTCGTCATGAGTTAAATTAGGTCATGGAACCGAAATTACTTTACCGAAAAGAGGGGCATATATTTTTGATAATATTTGATTGATTAAAGTGGGATAAAAGACCAAAAAGATTTTTAATTTTATTTTTACTTTGTTTTTAAAATTAATATTAAAATAATATTGTAAACTTGATAAAATTAATATATATTTAAAATTGTAAATATTTGAAAAATTAATATTTTTAATATAAGTTTGTATGTATAAAAAAAATATAATATATGTTTAGTGTGATTTTTTAATTTTTAAAATATGAATTTTTAATTTTATGCATTTTAAATTTAAGTTTGGTGTGAATTTAAAAACAAAAATTTACTTTATTTCGTTAAGTTAAAAATTTTATTTTTAAAATTCGTCGTGAGTTGAAGACTAGGTCTTTGAACCGAAATTGCTTTACCCGAGGGAGGGACGAGAACTTTTATTATCATTATTTTTAATCTTATTGAATTAAAGTATGCCAAAAACATTAAAAAATCCATAAATCTTTGCTTTTAAAATCGCGCTTTAAATTGACAAATTTTAAAATTTTGTCGAGGGACGGACTAGGACATCGTTCCGAAACGACCTCGTCCTAAATAACAAGGGAAACAAAATTTTAATTACCGCAACTCGCGGAGTTTGAAAGAGGTAAGTACCGCAACTCGCGGAGTCTGCAAATTCCAGAAAAAAAAATATAAGCAGACGAACAGATCAGTTTACACACAACCAAACTCAAAAACTGCGAAAACACACCCAAAAACACACACAAAAATCGAATTTTTTCACCATTTTTCATCAAATCTTTCACAAAATCATTTTGAGAAGGATGCTATCAAGGAATTACTCATGGAAAACGGTAATTTCTTCATCAAAACACCCATTTAATCTGAAAATTAGTGTTCTTGAACAAATTTATACCCAATTCGATTTTGATGCTTTTTAGTGTAATTATGCTTAAATTGCTTATGTATTATGCTTGTATAACCTAGATTGATGCTATTTAACATGATTAGAAGCCTTAAACTTCAAATTTTGAGTAATCTAGGGTTTGTGTTCTTGAGCAATTTGGGGCTTTTTGATATAAACAGGTTATGGCCGATTTTTGTCATGAATTATTGCTAAATTAATTAGTGTAACATGTTTAGGTAGTTAAATGATCCAAACTTTGAGCCTAAACATGATTTTTGAGAATTAAAGTGGACTTTTTCAAGTCTAAAATTCATGAACTTGATTTTTGAGAGATAATGCCATTTAAAACTTGTTTAATTGCTAATAATGATTATTTTGACATGTTATTTGAGTTGAATGCTTATAAACTTGGCGAACATTTTCGTATATGCTTATTTGAAAAAGTGTAGATTTGATAAAAATATGAAAATGAGCATAAGTTTGATATAAATTGAACATGTCATTGTAATTATTTTGATTGATGATTTTGCTGACACTAATGCATATTTGGATGCACAAAAATTGTGTTTGATGTGTTTTGCACACTGAAAGGGGTGAATCTTCATCCCAAGCTCGCATTGCTCCTCCTGAGAATGCGGAACAACAGGATGTTGATAACTATTACAAACAAGATATACCTCATCCAGTTATGACATTTTCAGATATGCACGTGAAAGATTTGCACCCGAACTTGAGATTAGACAGACGTTGGATAGATTATCCAAAATACCAAAGGAGCTTGCACACTCTTCATTCTAAAGCTGTTGAAGTACCTAGGGTAATAGAATGGGAACCATTAGAGGTAGTGGAATTGGCCGAGCCAATCAGGGAATTACTTACTCAGAGGTATGGTAATTCTACTTTTAACGATTGGGTACGATTATTCAACATGCGTAGACCTGTATATAAAGTATGGTGTGAAGAATTATTGTGTAGTATATAAATAAATGATCGGGTAGCTACTTTAACCGATCGAACTTTTATTAGATTTTTGTTAGGAGGTTCGATGCACCACATGTCTCTACTAGACATGGCTCAGGCCTTACGTATATATACGCCTGAGGAGCTAGCATCTGCCGATTGTCAAGGGTTGATATTAAATGGTAGGAAGATTGATGAAAATTTTGATACGCATGGTGTATGGAGTCAAATGACTAGCCATCACCGATTTAAAGGGGGAAATTACTCTTATCTTGATATTGATAGAGCTAAATTAAGAGTAATCCATAGGTTTCTAGCGAACTCGATTACATAGCGAGGTAAAAATAAGGAAAAGGTAAATGAGCAAGATTTATTTTACCACATGTGTATTCGAGACCCACAAAGCGCTGTAAGTATACCTTATTGTGTGGGTTATTATTTATCGGCTATGGTTAGGGGGATGAGACCGCACAGTATAATAGGAGGTGGTTGATGTGTTAAGACGTAACCTTTAAAATGTAGACAATATGCTCAATAATTAACACATAATACAGGTAACTAAACCTGATCATGCAGTAACTAGCAAGTAAATTGACCAGTTCAATCCACAGGGAGAAGTTTGTTTTAAGGACTTTATAACGATTAATTATTCTAAAGGGGGATTTGTGTTTGAAGTTGTATTTTTGTTTAACGAAACAGTAAATAAATATAGTAATTAACAAGAATGAGAATGCGGTGTTTACTTCTTTGCTTGATAAATGACAGGGATTGTTCTTTTATAATTAAAACCGTTATGCGATAGTTACAATAGAGTAGTTTATATCAATTTCACAATATCTATAAACTTAAGAACTATGTTTAATCAACAAGATTCTTTCTTGGTTAAATTCACATAAAACCTAGTTTACTAAGATCACTCTAAGTAAACTACATGATTGTATATCCTAAATATCGTTCAATTAACATCCTATACTCACTTATAGGTGGCTAGATCACTAGATGTTGAAGTATAAGCTATAGTCTTTGATAAATTCACATAAATCAAGTCATAACTTACATAATTGAACTAGGATACAAGGATGATTACAACTATGGATCTTTTGAAAGAACATGGTGATTTAGATTGATTAACTAACTAGATTCAACCCGGTTAAACTCACGTGAAACCTAAATTACAAAAATCACTTGAGGTAACTTCATAACTATGTTGCTTTGGAACTTATTCAATTACCGAAATAAACACATAACAAAATCACTTAAGTGTATGTATCTAATCGTCTAGATTACTAGGTGTATTGAAGTATAGATTGTTTTCCTAGTTAATTCACATTAATAGGTTTGCAATCTATATAATTGAAGTAATGATCTAAACAAGCATAATAATGGTTCTTACGGTTGAACTAGATAATTAAATCAATCAAACATATGTATAACTAGCATAACATCAAAGTATAGAACAATCCCAAGCCATAAATCTTACATTGAAGCAAACACACAAGGCTTTTAGCCTGACATAATCATAGTAGAACTAATGAAACAGTAAATACAAGTTGAATTCATGTTAAAAAGATATAGAACAATAGTACCAATTGCGATAAACGATCCTAGCTTAATCTTGAGGTTGAAAGAGTGGAGATTGACTTGCAGCCTTCCTTAGACCTTGAAAATCGTCTTAGAACTGAGGGAGAACTTAGTAGTGAAGGTGTGTCAAGTAAGTAACCAAAGGCTCCATTAAATAGCCTCAAAAGTTAGGTATTTTGGCCAGAAAGTGACCAGATGCGCCGCATCTCTTTGGGATGCGCCGCATCTCTTTTCGTTCAGTAGATTCCAGCTCGATTCTGCACTCAGGACTATCGGCAGGGGGTCAGATGCGCCACATCTGGGACAGATGCGCCGCATCTGGCTTGGATGCACCGCATCCATCTCAGATGCGCCGCATCTGGGGCTGTTTTGGTCCAGAAGTCTACATGCTCAACATCTGAAACTGTCGGGAATTATTTGGTGCATAGATGCGCCGCATCTAAGAGAGATGCGCCGCATTTAGACCTGTTTCAGTGGTTTCGGGCTGTTTTGCGCGTTCAATCTTCGTTTTAACTCTGTTTTTGCTGTTGGTCTTCATTTATTCATTCACAATGGACTTTTACAAATATACATGAATTACAATACATACATATAACAATTACATACAAATGGAACAACTTTGGATCGAAATAACGGCAATAAACATGTATAATTTTGGCGTTATCAAAATCCCCACACTTAAACCTTGCTTGTCCTCAAGCAAGACTTATAAGAAATCGAAATTTACTACAGTAAACACACTTATTTAATTGAGAACATAAAAATGGGAATCACTCACTTGATATAGTACACAAGATACACAAGTTATTTAGTAACACAATAACTCACACTATATGGAAATCATACTTGGGTCACAATATATACACACTCACACTTTTATTTATTTCACAATGTAATACACACACTTTGAGTACACACACGATTATTTATTTCACAATGTAATACACACACTTTGAGTACACACACGAAATGAAATCACGCCAAAGTCGAAAGGTGGGTTTTAAAGTCCACATTTCTTAAAAATTTGGATACTTAGGGAAATTGGGACCTTTGTGAAAAACCTTTTATATTTTGAAAATTAGACATGTTAGTTTTTACACTAACAAGTTTTTCGGTTTTAACCTCAAAGTCCGGTTGAGGGTAACTGAAAACCGAAGCCTCAGTCGGCGCTTAGCAAGCTACTCGCCCCCATGATTGAAGTATCATGGAACTTGAAACCGGATGTCCTAAAAATGGTTTTACACAATATAGTTCATAAAATAGCATAAGTTTTAGAAGAAACTATATCATGTCCAAATATCATCGGTGAACCATGAGTTTTCACACCTCAATTTGTTATGGCATATGTATGTTGACCGCGGTCAACATAGATGCGGTTGATCTTTACGGAGATCATCCATCTGGGGATTAGATTCATTAGTCTTAAAAGCTAATTTGCACTGTGCCCCCCATTGTACGAGACAGATCCATCTCATGGTTAGGATAAGTCTGACCACCAAAAACACTGTTTGATGCTGAGGTGAGGTGGATTTCCAGCCGATGATAGAGATGACTTTTCAAGATTTTTCGTCAACCTACAGCTGTTCTGGACTACGACTTCTAACATAAGTTAGCAAGTGTGTCATATTGGAAGACTTGACTTCCATCACAATCATTACATGGATGAGCATTGGATTAGTTTGTTACGACAACAAATTACTTGATGATTTTCATTTCATCCAGAATGTGGTATAGCATGATGATTATATCTTTTATATGACTACTAGTTTTATGATTTTTAACAAAATAAACTCAATCTTTTGGTTGTTTCTTAATTTGTTTTGTGATAATAATTTCGGTGTATACACCTAGTTTTAAAATCTACAAATTTTAAACAAAATTTGAATTTATGAAGATAAAAGTTTAAAATTTTTCACCATTTTAAGCCTTTTTAACCAAAATCAAAAACCCGAAAGAATTTATAACTTCCTCCCCACACTTGAGTTCATGTATCGCCCTCGTTACATGAAATCAGAAAAATTTAAATTCAAGAGGGTTAAAGAGTGTAAGAGAGTTTATTACTTTCAAGGTTTAAAACCGAAGTTCACGGGATGATGGCATTGAACTGAATGCCAGCATAAGAACATCATCCGCTTCTTGCAACCACAAAACAATCACCAATCAAGTATGTGCTGAACTTACTGCCAGTCTTTGTAAAAATGCAGCATAAAGCACAATGCTCACCTGTAGCAATTCAAACAAAGGTACCATACGATTCACATAAATAAATGGGGGTGTACTCCATGTACTAAAAACCCCACTTACAATTATCTAAATTATTCAAATTACAATTATCCAAAATATTATCTAGTTATTACACACCAAACTTGAAAAGAAATTGTTTTTTGAAACAAACCAACATCAACCAAACCTGTCACACATCAGGAAAAATTACGTCATCTTCATAAAAATCCCCAAAATGAGTTACTTGGGCCAGCTCCACCTTCGCTTTGATTTCCCGCGTCGTCGTCCTGAAATATTGAGGGGTTGTACCCCTGATAAGTTCCTTGAGCAGGGATGACCGCAGTGTCTTCAGTAGGCGGGTTAGGAGGAGGAGGATAAGGCGCAGGATATGGATCACCCATTCGAACCCAAGGATCATATGCAGGCCAAGGAGAGGGGGTATAGTTAGCGGGATCTGCAGCGTATGACACTGTCTGTTCATGTATCCAATTAAGCTGATTTTGCTGCCCCGCTTGAGTGTACCATGTTCGATCATTCCCTACATCAATGTAATGTTGCATCTCCCTGTTACCTGCATCGTAATGATCAATTACCTTTTGGGTGTTTCGATCACTATGGAGTCGCATATCCGAAAACTGGCGCACCATGTAAGCCTCCCAATCATTTCCCGGACCCGAACTACTTCCAATATTCGGCTGTGGATCTGGTTGCTGTTGGGGTTGTTCTGGTTGCCTGTTCACGGGATCCTCATACCTAGTTAGAAGGCCGTTCGACCCCCTCATCAAAATGCTTGCCCTTGTATAACTCACTCTATCAAAGGCAATCATATGTTTCTCCTCTAACCTACTTGTGTTGATTTGAAAATGTTCAGAAATCCTGGTTACAAAATGGCCGCCCATGATTGGTGTAATCTTTTTCCTTTCTTCGAGGAGGAAAGTGAGAATCATTCGTGGGATATGAACATGGGAGTGATCCAATATCGCATGAATGTACCATATATCCAAGTTGGTGACTTTTTCACTACTGTCTTTTCGACAGTTTATGGTACTTGAAATGAATCGTTGGACGCATCGGTGCTCGTAGGTACGTAGCTTGCTACAAGTCTGCTTGCTTGCACTATATGCGGTATTGCTCATATCCACCCATGCTGCTGAATGATTAAAAGAAGAAACATAGTATATACATTGATTAAAGTAATTTTGCATCAGTTGATGTGGCAACCCTTCATAAATATCCAACGCCTTCACAAATTGCAGCAGCGTTAATGTCCTGTCTTGCCCTCCAAGCCTAAATCTCATAAATGTACCCGATGTTGGTGACGTGTAATTAACCCTAAGTGAACCAGCGAATTCTTTGACTAAAAGTGGATACACTCTTTCTTGCATTCTGAACAGGTTTTCCCAAGCATATATTCGATGGCCATGATACGTTACTCGGAAAAGGTTGCGAAAATTTTGATATTCGCTGGCTTCTTCTAATGGTGTCCAATCGATATATTTCCCCGGATATACGTCTTTGTGTAGAAGTGCCTTCATCCGTTCATGGTATTCCGGATGCCTCAAAACTGCATTGATCAATGGATCCGGAGTGGTTTATCCACGGACATTTAACTGCCAGTTGTCAATATTCATTTCTTCCTCTTCAGCAGCATGTTCTTCTTCACTTGTATCCTCATCTACAATTGTCGGGGCTTTTTGCTTCTTTGATTTTGGGTTTGATGATGATGCTCTAGTCTACAAAAACACAACAAAATCAAACAAACAAAATAACAAACCAAGTTGATTAGCGTTAAAGAATTTCAAAACATCTTTCATATTGTACTTAGCTAAAACCATGTGGATATGTTAAGTTCCAATTAAATCTCAATGTTTATGTTAACCAATATCTTAACATGGTATGAACTATTTTCACTCTTAACAAACATGTACTAGTATGCCAATTGATTCAAATCACTTTACAAGTATAATCATACATAGCATGCTTCATTTCACCAAACACTTGCAATGTCATAACATATGGAACCATAGGCATTCATCAAAAAGCATGTTAAACAATATGCAATCAATGGTTTTCATACATTTAGAACATTAAATTCATCTCAAGTCAACAACTTCATCAAAATGCTTAAGCATATGATCCTTAACTTATATAATAATTACTTTCAAATCAAAATAACATCAAGTTAAGGTTCACATGTGTTTAGCATAAGTAATGATTTGCATAACTTCAACTTAGAACACTTACTAGTTAACAAAAGTCAAAATCCCTAATTCAAGAACCCTAAAATTCAATAATTTGTGTAATCGTGTAATTCAACAAAGGTTCATGCGATTTTGTTAATGTATACTAGTAATCAAACTTCAAAATATCTCAATTGAATAAATTAATGGCCAAAATTCCGAAACCCCTAAATTCATGAAGAACCCTAATTTCCAAAGTAAAGATTGAAGCAAATAATCATGAAATTAGGGCATAAATAAGGATTAGTAGCAACAATTTAAGCATATAATGACCAAAACATGAACATTCAAACATCCTCACACTAAGAACAAGCTAAATCTGATTTTTAGATTGAAGAACACAAGAATCATGAAGTGTTTAGGATTAATCTTACCTTTCTCATGTTGATATTCGGATTTGATGCTCAAAGATGGGATTAATCGGTTCAATTAGTGAGTAGAAATTGAAATTTTGAGAGAGAATGAGATGGGATTCGGAGTAGTTGGTGACAAAATGAGAAAAAATGATAAACTCCCGTATTTGTGCCAAAAAATTGGGCAGAATCCAACATACAAACACAGATGCTGCGCATCTGCAGCAGATGCGGCGCATCTGCAGTAGATGCGGCGCATCTGGCTCAGATGCGGCGCATCTGAAGCTGATGGGGCGCATCAGATGGTCCAAACGCGGCGCATGACCCTTTCTCGGCGCATTCAAAACTCACAGGATTTTTCTTGTCTGTAGATGCGGCGCATCCATCATAGATGCGGTGCATCTGCCCCTGTTGCACCAGATTTTGACATTTTTTCGCGGTTTAAACATTTCGGAAGGTCCCTAAACAACTTGGTTCGTATAATAACTTAGAAATCACTCAAAAACACTCGAATTTATTAAAATACGTACACGAGTGGGACTATATACATGTTGTGAAGTTTAACGAGTCGTTCACGCGACTCCGTCCCAAGCTAATTAGTGTTGGGGAATAGGGTGATGTCATCTCGAACCGTGGTGTTCACTCCATCGAAATAGAGTTTCAAGCGATGACCATTCACCTTAAAGGTATTTCCGTTTCCAAACAACTCAACATATCCCGATGGGAATGCTTGTTTCACCAAATAAGGTCCCGTCCATCGGGACTTCAACTTTTCGGGAGAAAATTTAAACCGTGAGTTAAAAACCAAAACCTTATCACCGGTTTTAAACTCTTTCACTTCTTTCAATCGGGAATCATGCCACCTTTTCATTTTCTCCTTATACGAGCTCGAATTCTCGTACGCTTCTAACCTCAACTCTTCCAATTCATGCATTTGCATGAATCGGTTTTCACCAGCCTTTTCCATGTCTAAATTACAAAGTTTTAATGCCCAGTACGCTCTATGTTCCACTTCAACCGGAAGATGGCATGTTTTACCGTATACAAGTCTAAATGGTGTGGTACCGATTGGTGTTTTAAAAGCAGTCCTAAAGGCCCACAACGCATCATCTAACTTATGTTGCCAAATCTTAGGGTTGTTATCAACCGTCTTCTCAAGTATGCGTTTCAAAGCACAATTTGTGTTCTCCACTTGACCACTCGTTTGCGGGTGGTACGGAGTAGAGAAACGATGAGTTATGTCATACTTCTTCAACACCTTTTCAAGAAGGTTGTTGGCAAAATGAGTTCCTCGATCGGATATGAGCGCCTTTGGGATTCCAAAGCGCGAGAAGAGATTTTTCAAGAAGTTCACCACCACCCTAGCATCATTCGTAGGTAAAGCTTTTGCTTCAGCCCACTTGGATACATAGTCAACGGCTACTAGGATGTATTTGCACTTATGGGAACTTGGAAATGGTCCCATGAAATCGATTCCCCAAATATCAAAGATTTCACAAACTTGGATGCCGGTTTGAGGCATCTCATCCTTTTTCGTGATGTTACCCGTTCGTTGGCATGCATTGCAAGTCCGAACAAAATTATGGGTATCTTTGAAGATCGTGGGCCAATAAAAGCCCGAGTCAAGGATTTTTCTTGAGGTGTGGTTTGGTCCGAAATGACCGCCGGTTGGCCCTTGATGGCAATGCTCGAGAATTTGTTGAGTCTCTTTTCCGTACACACAACGGCGAATCATTTGATCCGCACCAACACGAAATAGGTCGGGATGTTCCCAGAAATAGGACTTCAAATCCGCAAAGAATTTCTTCTTTTGTTGGTAAGAAAGTCCTTTTTGAAGAATGCTTGAAGCAAGATAGTTTGCAAAATGGGCAAACCATGGGATTTCAGATTCCTTGTCAACCCTCATTAGAGATTCATCAGGAAATGTGTCCTTGATGATTGTATCATCAAGTTGTTCTAATTCGGGGTTTTCAAATCGGGATAAATGATCGGCGGCTAGATTCTCGGCTCCTTTCTTATCATGTATCTCAATGTCAAACTCTTGAAGTAAAAGAACTCAACGTATGAGATGATGTTTTGCATCTAGTTTCGAGAATAAGTACCTAAGAGCCGAATGATCCGTGTAAATAATGGTCTTGGACAACACCAAATATGACCGAAATCTATCAAACGCATAAACAACCACTAGGAGCTCCTTTTCCGTGGTGGTGTAATTAATTTGAGCTCCCGTTAGAGTTTTGCTCGCATAATAAATTGGATGAAAATGATTATCGGGTCGTTGTCCTAAGACAGCACCTAAGGCATAGTCGCTCGCGTCACACATTAACTCAAAAGGCATACTCCAATCCGGAGACATGATAATGGGAGCTTGTGTGAGTTTTGACTTTAGAATGGATAATGCATTCTCACAATTGGAATCGAAGTCAAATGGAGCATCCTTTTCAAGAAGTTTGGTCATTGGACGGGCAATTTTAGAGAAATCTTTGATAAATCGCCTATAAAATCCCGCGTGACCAAGAAAGCTTCTAATTGCCTTGACATTCGTCGGTATAGGTAGCTTAGAGATAACTTCAATTTTAGCTTTATCTACCTCTATTCCCGCACGAGATATTTTGTGACCAAGTACAATGCCCTCCTTCACCATGAAGTGGCATTTTTCCCAATTCAGGACCAAATTTGCTTTCTCACATCGGATAAGCATACGTTCAAGGTTAAAAAGACACGATTCAAAGGAGTCTCCAAACACGGAAAAGTCATCCATGAAGACTTCCATACAATCCTCTACCATATCATCAAAAATTGCCATCATGCACCTTTGAAAGGTTCCGGGTGCATTGCATAAACCAAATGGCATGCAGCGATAGGCAAAGGTCCGAAAAGGACAAGTGAATGTGGTCTTTTCTTGGTCGTTGGGATCAATTGGAATTTGAAAGTAACCGGAGAAACCATCTAGAAAGCAATAGTATTCTTTCCCCGCTAATCGTTCAATCATTTGATCAATAAAAGGCAACGGGAAATGATCTTTTCTAGTGGCATCATTGAGACGCCTGTAATCAATACAGACTCTCCAGCCGGTAACCGTTCTAGTTGGAACGAGTTCGTCTTTTTCATTTACAATAACGGTTGTACCCCCCTTTTTGGGTACTACTTGTACTGGACTAACCCAAGGACTATCGGAGATGGGGTAGATTAACCCGGCGTCAAGAAGCTTGACTACCTCCTTTTTAACAACCTCTTTCATGTTGGGATTTAGCCTGCGTTGTCTTTGTACTACTAGTTTGAAGTCATTCTCAAGGAGAATTTTATGTGTACAATAACACGGGTTTATCCCTGGAATGTCGGTCGTTTTCCAGGCTATAGCCTTTTTATGGGTTTTCAAAACAGAGATTAACCTTTCCTTCTCGTTACCGGAAAGATGTGAAGCAATAATTACCTGTAATTGAGATGTACCTTCGAGGTAAGCATACTCCAAGTGTTTGGGTAGCTCCTTAAGCTCTAGTACGGGTGGTTCTTCCAAGGAATTCTTTATTCGGAATCTATCTTTATTTCTGATATCTTCAAATGATTCTTCTTCCTTAGGAATTTCTTCTTTCATGGTCTCATCATCCGTGACCACTTTCATCAACTCATCAAAATCCTCATCAATATTGAAATATTCACTTTCACTCACCGGGGCAAACCCCGAGGTATCAATTTCAAGTAGCTCCTGTAATTCATTCTCAACACAAAAGTTTATAACATCAATTTGAAAACAAGAGTCATCGGTGGAAGTGGGTCTTTTCATGGCTTTGTCAATATTACAAACTATTCTCTCGTCTCCCACACCTAGACTTAATTGTTCTTTTTGGACATTAATGATAGCATCTGCAGTGTTAAGGAAAGGACGTCCTAAAATGATAGGAACTTTTGTGTCCTCTTGCATTTCTAGAATAACAAAGTCGACGGGAAAGACAAGTGAGCCAACTTTTACAAGAATATCCTCGGCTATACCTATCGGAGTATCAAATGATTGGTTTGCTAATCGAATACCCATCCGGGTTGGTTTCAAATCTCCTAAGTCAAGTTTCAAATATAACGAGTAAGGCATTAGGTTAACACTTGCACCTAGGTCGGCTAGCGCATCATACACTACCGAATCACCCATCATACATGGTATGATAAAACTACCCAGATCTCCCAATTTTGGAGGTACATTTTGCTTTTTCAAGATGGACGAACACTCCTCATGGAGGAATGTGGCAGATACTTCTTGGTATTTTCCTTTCGAGGATATGAGATCTTTCAAAAACTTCCCGTAATGGGGCATACCCTTAAGAACCTCCGCGAGTGGCTTGTTAATGCTGATTTGCTTGATCATATCCACAAATTTCTGATATTGGCTCGCGAGTCTGTCTTTCTTCAACACTTTTGGGTATGGAATAGGTGCCTTGTACACCTTCACTGGTGGTTCTTCACTTTTCTTCGATATGACCTCCGGTGGATCACCTTTCTCTTGCTCTTTTTCAACATGCTCATCTACATCAACAGGCACCTGCAAAACAGAAGACAAGGGAACTTCCGGGGACTTAAGGGTCTCCGGGTTAGTAGTTAAACTGCTTCTAGTGGTTATAGCATTTACATGCTCATTCCTTGTTTGATTGTTACTAGGATTCACTTGAGTATTTGAGGGGAGAGCACCAGGTGGTCTCTCTGCTAGTAACTGTGAGATCCTTCCAACATCCCTTTCTAAGTTTTGAATCGTAGCTTGTTGATTGCGAATTTGCTTAGTTTGAATTTCTGCATTTTGTTCGTGTTTAACCATAAAATCTCTCAACAGATCTTCTAAACCGGATTTCTTCTCAGGTTGTGGTTGTATAAGTGCTTGTGGTTGTGCTTGTGGTTGATTGTGTTGGAAATTATTTTGGTAATTTCGTGGGGGTTGATTACGATTATTTAGATGATTGTAACCCGGTGGTGCATTTCTTTGATTTTGATTCTGGAAATTCCGGTTATTTTGGTAACCTGCATTTCCTCCGTGGTAGTTGTTGTTAGAACTTGAAGGTCCTCCTATTTGATAACTGTTGACAGGAGGATATTTCCGGTTATTTGATTCAACCGCCGGAAAGTCGTCAAAATCCATCTCACCTTTTCGCATGTAACCTAGGAAATTTGCTTGCTCTTCCATCGTCGTTTGGTCGCAATCTCGCGTGAGATGGGGACCTTGGCACAACTCGCACCCTACCCTGATAGCGTGCATTTCTTTGGTTACCTTCTCGATTTGCCTTGCTTGATTTTCCAATTGAACTTTTAATGCAGTGATTTCATCGTTGCTTTCGACATTAGCAACTGTTGACGATCTAGAGAATTCCATCTCCTGATGCCAATTATGAGAATGGGCTGCTATATCGGCAATTATCGTGTGAGCGTCTTCGGGCATTTTTTTCATGATTGATCCTCCTGCTGCAACATCTATATCCTTCCGGGTAGCTACATTGACTCCTTTATAGAAAATTTGGACTTTTTGGAATGTATTCAACCCGTGTTGAGGACATACCCTAAACATTTTATTAAATCGGGTCCAAGCTTCATAAAGAGTCTCGTTAGACTTTTGCTTAAAGTGATTTATGTCACTTTGCAATTTTGCTGCTTTCGAAGCAGCGAAGAATTCTGACAAAAATTTGTCCATCATATCATTCCAGTTTTCAATATAACCTTCCGGTAATGAGTCTAGCCAATCTCTTGCATCATCCTTTAGGGACCATTGAAAGATTTTTAGACATGCAACTTTATCGGAGACATCTTTGATTTTGAAAAGCTTGCAAATGCTTACAAACTTACGAAGATGCTCGTTAGCATCTTCATTTGGGGCCCCACCGAATTGGCATGTATTAGTCACCATGTGGAGAAATTGCCCCTTTATTTCAAAACCATCAGTCATCGTAGGTTGAACAATTGCATGGCCTTGTCCTGTCCTTGTTGCCTTCATCAAAGTATCCATTGTTTGATTTGTAGCAGTCATCTCTTCCTCTTCTTTAATGACTGGCTCGATGATTGGTTGAACAATTGGTTCAGAGTTAGAATCTAATGAAAGTGATTCTAAACCTTGAGCAAGAGATTCTACTTCTTGAGCTCTTAAGTGTTCGTGAAGTTCTCTTTCAGGTTCAGGATATGAAGGAATTAAATTAGATTTGGAAGAACGTAGATTCATGCACTAATACCTATCCTGCAATCACAACACCACAAACAAACCAATTGCAAAAACACAAGCTTACAATAAAAAGTAACTTTTCTAGGAATTGAATTCCTACAAAAGGATCGAATAATTCAAAGTTTATTAAAATCTTTTAACAAAACCGCTCCCCGGCAGCGGCGCCAAAAAGTTGATGTGTTAAGACGTAACCTTTAAAATGTAGACAATATGCTCAATAATTAACACATAATACAGGCAACTAAACCCGATCATGCAGTAACTAGCAAGTAAATTGACCAGTTCGATCCACAGGGAGAAGTTTGTTTTAAGGACTTTATAACGATTAATTATTCTAAAGGGGGATTTGTGTTTGAAGTTGTATTTTTGTTTAACGAAACAGTAAATAAATATAGTAATTAACAAGAATGAGAATGCGGTGTTTACTTCTTTGCTTGATAAATGACAGGGATTGTTCTTTTATAATTAAAACCGTTATGCGATAGTTACAATAGAGTAGTTTATATCAATTTCACAATATCTATAAACTTAAGAACTATGTTTAATCAACAAGATTCTTTCTTGGTTAAATTCACATAAAACCTAGTTTACTAAGATCACTCTAAGTAAACTACATGATTGTATATCCTAAATATCGTTCAATTAACATCCTATACTCACATATAGGTGGCTAGATCACTAGGTGTTGAAGTATAAGCGATAGTCTTTGATAAATTCACATAAATCAAGTCATAACTTACATAATTGAACTAGGATACAAGGATGATTACAACTATGGATCTTTTGAAAGAACATGGTGATTTAGATTGATTAACTAACTAGATTCAACCCGGTTAAACTCACGTGAAACCTAAATTACAACAATCACTTGAGGTAACTTCATAACTATGTTGCTTTGGAACTTATTCAATTACCAAAATAAACACATAACAAAATCACTTAAGTGTATGTATCTAATCATCTAGATTACTAGGTGTATTGAAGTATAGATTATTTTCCTAGTTAATTCACATTAATAAGTTTGCAATCTATATAATTGAAGTAATGATCTAAACAAGCATAACAATGGTTCTTACGGTTGAACTAGATAATTAAATCAATCAAACATATGTATAACTAGCATAACATCAAAGTATAGAACAATCCCAAGCCATAAATCTTACATTGAAGCAAACACACAAGGCTTTTAGCCTGACATAATCATAGTAGAACTAATGAAACATTAAATACAAGTTGAATTCATGTTAAAAAGATATAGAACAATAGTACCAATTGCGATGAACGATCCTAGCTTAATCTTGATGTTGAAAGAGTAGAGATTGACTTGCAGCCTTCCTTAGACCTTGAAAATCGTCTTAGAACTGAGGGAGAACGTAGTAGTGATGGTGTGTCAAGTAAGTAACCAAAGGCTCCATTAAATAGCCTCAAAAGTTAGGTATTTTGGCCAGAAAGTGACCAGATGCGCCGCATCTCTTTGGGATGCACCGCATCTCTTTTCGTTCAGTAGATTCCAGCTCGATTCTGCACTCAGGACTGTCAGCAGGGGGTCAGATGCACCGCATCTAGGACAGATGCGCCGCATTTGGCTTGGATGCGCCGCATCCATCTCAGATGCGCCGCATCTGGGGCTGTTTTGGTCCAGAAGTCTGCATGCTCCGCATCTGAAACTGTCGAGAATTATTTGGTGCATAGATGCGCCGCATCTAAGAGAGATGCGCCGCATTTAGACCTGTTTCAGTGGTTTCGGGCTGTTTTGCGCGTTCAATCTTCGTTTTAACTCTGTTTTTACTGTTGGTCTTCATTTATTCATTCACAATGGACTTTTACAAATATACATGAATTACAATACATACGTATAACAATTACATACAAATGGAACAACTTTGGATCGAAATAACGACAATAAACATGTATAATTTTGGCGTTATCAGTGGTATATTTATTACATTAATTGCTGAGTATCTCGATGTGGATATAAGTTGGGGGAGATTATTAATCGAAGAACCAGAACCCCACGATACAATTGGTTTAAATGTATATCATGGTGCTAAGGTTTTGAAGAGGCGAAATAACGCCGCAGTACCATATAATGGAAGACATCCACAGGTTGAGAGAAATCAACAGCCAGGTAATGTGGGAGGGGGAAATGAAATGACAGAAATGCAAAGGTTTATAGCTTCACAAGAGTATGAAAATGCTAGACATCGAGCATTTGAAGATTGGCAAGTTCATCAAAACCACATCATAGCTCATTGCCAACATGTAGGTAGAAACTATATTCCTACTCCAAAGCCCATATTTTCTCCCTGGTCTATAGAAATCCAACCACCGTATCCTACTTATAACCCAGCTGAAGCATTCTATAACACATACGGTTATGCATGGAACCCCTACTGGTATCAGTATCAACCCTAGTTTATTTAGTTTTATTTATTTTATTTTTATAATGTTACTACATTTAACACTTATGTTGATATTGTAATAGTTTTTATAATTTTCTAACTTTTATTATTAGATTTTAATAATTTTTGAATGTGGGGTAATATACCAAACTTCAAAAATATGTATATATGTTTGCAGTTTATCTTATGTACACAACAGGGTAAAACAACGCATTTTCAAAGACTGGCATTAAGTTCAGCAAAAGCAACTAGTTTTGACGACAAGATGAAAAATAAATGTGATGTAACAACAAGACAGAATGAACAAATGATATGCACCATTTATCATTCAGCAAACAAACGCCAATATGTTTGGAAACTTTGGTAAAATTTAATCATTTTTCTGTGCTAATCACCCTCAATAATTTAAATTGTTACTGATTTCTTGCAAATGACGGCATTGCAAGATCTTAAGTGTGGGAAGGGGTTAAATTCTTTCGGATTTTTAAAATTTTTATCTTAAACACTTGGTTACCATTAAAAATACTAGTAAAGCAGTAGTTGTATTAGAATCTAGTGCTCTCTGATAATAAAGAACAGCCCCAATCTTATATACTGACTACCCAATTCTAGTAAAAATTTTCAAAATTTTCAATTAAATGAATTCAAAATCATGTTTATACATATTTATGAACGATAAAACTAGGTGTTAACACTGAAATTATTGTTACCTTGGAAAGGACATAAATTGAGAAACAAACCAAAATGTTAAAATTCATTTAAAATGGAATAGAGGACAATAAAAAGAAAAATAAAAGCCAAGTGTGGGAAAATTTACCAAATTATTTTAAACATATGTCACATATTTTTGTACAAATAACTGAAGATACTTTTGTTTTGGACAATTTCTAAAAAGTTTTACCCGATTTTCTGTAATAAGATGGATCTACACGATGAATCAATTCCATCATTAAAAGGAAGTAAAGTCTTCCGAAAAAGACACGCCCTTCTTGATTTAGGTCAAGAAGTTGTCGTCCAGACCAGCTATAGGTTGACGAAAAACCTAGAAAAGTCATCACTAAAATCAGCAGGAAATCCACGGACCTCAGCATCAAACAGGGTCGCCAAGTGGTCAGATTTATCCTAACCATGAGAAGGATTTATCTCGTACAATGGGGGGCACCGTGCAAATTAGCTTGATAAGACTAATGAATCAGATCCCCAGAAAGGATAATATCCTTAAAGATCAAAAATTAGCTTTTAAGACTGATATTACTCAATCCTTGAGATTGACCTTAAAGATTGAGAATTACAAACTCATGGAATTCGATGATATCTAAACTCGAGCTTGAACGAGAAAATATTTTGATCAAAATTACAAACCAATTTGTTTTCTGAAAACCCATTTTCAATGCGTTCATTACCATTGAACGTAAAATCCTAGGAATTCACCTGGAATTCATTAGGTCACCTGAACCAAATCGGGTGTCAACCGTAAGAACGGTGGTTGCATAGCATGGTCAAAGACAGGACCTTGTGCCAGACCGAAAAATTATAAGGGTGAGCTTTACTATTGCTCCTACCAAGGATAGTAATTGCATCCGATACGTTATAGACCATAATTAAAAGAATGTCAGGGGACATTGCCTTAACAGTTGCTTGTTCAACGCTTTCCTTTACAACCGGACGGTAGTTTACCGAAAGGTAATATACGGAGCAAGTATACTGGACGTGTTGCGTTCCCAATACAAGGTAAGCAAGTGGGTGACACAAAACCACAAGTTTTGAGCTAAAAATTTCAAATATGAAACCCACCAAACCCACAAAAAGAATTTGCAAACACCAGTGAAGGGTTATTCCAGAAAATTTATCTAGGGTAAAAGCAAGATTTAATTTTCAAAAGATCAAATGTTTTCATAAAGATCCAATTTCTTTAATGGATCTAAATTTTCATAAGTCATGTGAGACTATAAACCACATCGTTACTACCATTGTTTATACCGCCGTATAGAAATCACTGATGTACAAAGTGTGAAGAATAAAGAAGTGATTCTAGTATATTTCAAGACTATATTGCTTGAGGACAAGCAACGGTCAAGTATGGGAATATTTGATAATGCTAAAAACGAACATATATTTCATAGCATTATTCCTCAAGAAAGACAAGCTTTTAGTTGCAATTGTTCTATTTACAAGTGATATTCGTTTAAATAATAAAAGGTGAAGACAAAAGACAGATTCGACGAATTGAAGACGCAAACGACCAAAAAGCTCAAAAGTACAAAATACAATCAAAGAGGTTCCAATTATTGATGAGAAACGTCTCAAAATTACAAGAGTACAAGATTCAAAACGCAAAGTACACGATATAAAATAGTACGCAAGGACGTTCGAAAATCCGGAACCGGGACCAGAGTCAACTCTCAACGCTCGACGCAACGGACTAAAAATTACAAGTTAACTATGTATATAAATATAATATAATATAATATATAATTAATTATATAAATTATATATATTATATTTATATATTAAAACCGTCGGTAGACTAGGATCCAAACTTGTGTGAGCTGGATTTACGAACTTCGCGACTCGCGGAGTTTGTAGTGCAAAAATGCCGCAACTCGCGGAGCTGTCCTGGACAAAAATGCCTATAAAAGCTCGCGCATTCTGAACGTTTTATATATCCTAATTCTATCTATCTCTCAAAAACGTATATATATATATATATATATATATATATATATATATATATATATATATATATATTTTAATTTTAATTTTAAATCCTAATAATAAGGGTATGTTAGCAAATGTTGTAAGGGTGTAAGTCGAAATTCTGTCCGTGTAACGCTACGCTATTTTTAATCATTGTAAGTTATGTTCAACCTTTTTAATTTAATGTCTCGTAGCTAAGTTATTATTATGCTTATTTAATCCAAAGTAATCGTGATGTTGGGCTAAATACTAAAATTGGGTAATTGGGCTTTGTACCATAATTGGGGTTTGGATAAAAGAACGACACTTGTGGAAATTAGACTATGGGCTATTAATGGGCTTTATATTTGTTTAACTAAATGATAGTTTGTTAATTTTAATATAAAGATTTACAATTAGATGTACCTATAAATAACCATATACACTCGATCGGACACGATGGGCGGGGTATTTATATGTACGAATAATCGTTCATTTAACCGGACAGGGGAATGGATTAATAGTCTATGGAATTATTAAAATAGGGGTGAAATTATGTACAAGGACACTTGGCATAATTGATAACAAAGTATTAAAACCTTGGGTTACACGCAGTCGATAACCTGGTGTAATTATTAAACAAAGTATTAAAACCTTGTTACAGTTTAAGTCCCCAATTAGTTGGAATATTTGACTTCGGGTATAAGGATAATTTTACGAGGACACTCGCACTTTATATTTATGACTGATGGACTGTTATGGACAAAAACCAGACGGACATATTAAATAATCCAGGACAAAGGACAATTAACCCATGGGCATAAAACTAAAAATCAACACGTCAAACATCATGATTACAGAAGTTTAAATAAGCATAATTCTTTTATTTCATATTTAATTTCCTTTATTTTATATTTAATTGCACTTCTAATTATCGCACTTTTATTTATTGTCATTGTATTTAATTGCACTTTTAATTAACGCACTTTTTAATTATTGTATTTTATTTCATCGCACTTTTATTTATCGCAATTTCATTATCGTTATTTATTTTACGCTTTAAATTAAGTTTTATTTATTTAATATTTTACATTAGGTTTTAACTGCGACTAAGTTTTAAAATCGACAAACCGGTCATTAAACGGTAAAAACCCCCTTTTTATAATAATAATATTACTTATATATATTTGTATTTTTATAAATTAAAACTAATATAGCGTTAAGCTTTATTTAAAGATTTTTCCTGTGGAACGAACCGGACTTACTAAAAACTACACTACTGTACGATTAGGTACACTGCATATAAGTGTTGTAGCAAGGTTTAAGTATATCCATTCTATAAATAAATAAATATCTTGTGTAAAATTGTATCGTATTTAATAGTTTTTCCTAGTAAAATATAAGCTATTTCATATACATCTCTGCGCACACCAGTACTCGTCGCCTGAATCTTGAAGAGAGAGCAACCGAAGTACGTATTCCGGCAGGTCAAAACAAAAACCGATGACACCTCACCAACCCAGCACCCGCGAACCCAACCTAAATAACTAGAAAGCACAACCAAAATAAGATGGGGCCGAGAGAACGTCGAGCCACATACCATCTGCTATAATCATACCTCGGGCTAGATCAAAGGAGGTAGATCTACTGCCGGAAAGGGAGCAGACGAGGTAGCCATCAAAAGCAAACAAGAAAACGTCATAGGAAAAGGATCTCCACGGTAAAACGCCATAGATTAATCGGTTCGGGTTCGGTCCATGCTTGACATCAAAGAAGGGGGATTTAAGGGTCGATTGGGTTTAACTCTCCAGTTCGGAGTACCGTGAATAACCCCTCATGAGATGATGATCTCTGTAGGGGTGGTTAAACATAAACCCACCATCGACGGGTTATCCGGTTGGCAATGGATCGCGCTGGGAATAGGGTTCGTAGAACGTTACCTGTAATCTAGAATGTCTAGTGGTATGCTGTGAGCCCAGTAGCGCAGGTAGAGAAGGCGCTATATGGATAGCGCAGTTAGTCCGTACATTGGTACTTAAAATAGTATGTGTGTGATTTCCCAAAAAACGGATCCTTTGCGTTGTGATTCAAGTCCGTTATTTATAGCTACAGTTCCGTTTGCTTATTGGAGCCACATGTTCCACGTTGCTTTCTTATCTGTACTGCTTGGTCGTTCAGGAGAGGGGACCAGGGAACAGTACTGTTGCTCTTTTCTAGCTGTCGGTTCTTTTACAAAGATCGTGGTAAGTACAGGACACGTCATCCTCATACAGTGCGCTATTCTAACCTAGTGCACATTTACTTGTGCCTGGAGTGCTAGAACGTGAGGGCTGTGACATGGTACAAGTGTGATGCGCAACACGAGCCAATTAGGTATGCGTATCATTAAGTCCCCCCAGTTTGATATTATGCGCAAGTATTGCGCATGGTGTCGAACTCAGCTACTATTAACTCCATAGCAGGTGTGACGTGACAGCCGTCACATCACCTGTTTCGTTGTATTAAATTCTAATCTTCTTCCCTGTTCATGTTCTGACACGTGTACGGTCAAGATCACTTACAACCATCCTTTCCCCTTCTATAAATAGAGCTTTCTTTATTCATTTTTCACTTTTACTGCCTTTCCATTTTAATATGGCTTATTACACTGATTTTTCCAATATTGGTTCTATTCCTTCGTCCATCTCGCCTGAATATGTAGCGCATCTCGCGAAGCGCTCTCCTCCCATGAGATCATTGTCACCCGTTGTTCCTGGTCATTTAGATCGAGCCAACCGTTCTCCTGGTGGGAAGGTGGCCATATATAGCGTAGTATTTAAGCGGGGGAATATGCACATTCCGCCCACAAATTTCATTTTGCGCGTGCTCTCTCATTTCAACATTGGTGTGGGTCGGCTAGACCATGATAGTGCTTGTTGCCTAGTTGTATTCTAGATGTGGTGTAAGGCGAATGATTTTGAAAGGACCTGTTCATATACATTATAAACGATTCACAATAGTTGATTACATCGCGAGGTATTTGACCTAGATACATTTTACAAACATTGCATTCGTTTTTTTTAAAAGACAAACTTTATTCACATCTAAAGTTGACGGAATGCATACCATTTCATAATACATCCACCTATAATTGACTTAATAATCATCTTGATGAACGCAATGACTCGAATGCAACGTCTTTTGAAATATGCCATGAATGACTCCAAGTAATATCCTTAAAATGAGCTAATGAACAGCGGAAGATTTCTTTCAAATCTGAGAATAAACATGCTTTCAAGTGTCAACCAAAAGGTTGGTGAGTTCATTAGTTTATCATAATCATTCATTTCCATTATTTTAATAAACCACAAGATTTTTTTTTTTTACATAATTCCAATAGCAGAATCCTATCGCCTGCATAAAGGTAAAACCATTTCCAATAATATAATAGACCACAAGATTTTCATTTTTCATAAACATAATCCTCAAGCAGAATCCTCTCGTCTGCATTAAGGTAAAATCATTCGTATGGTGAACACCTGGTAACCGACATTAACAAGATGCATATAGAATATCCCCAAAACAGAATCCTCTCGTCTGTATAACAGAATCCTCTCGTCTGTATAAAATTCGAAGTACTAAAGCATCCGTACGTCGAATGGGGTTTGTTAGGCCCATAGATCTATCTTTAGGATTCGCGTCAATTAGGGGTACTGTTCCCTAATTCTTAGGTTACCAAGCTAAAAGGGTGATATTCGATTTCGATAATCCAACCATAGAATGTAATTTTTTAGTACTTGTGTCTATTTCATCAAACATTTATAAAATCAGCGCATGTATTCTCAGTCCCAAAAATATATATTGCAAAAGTATTTAAAAAGGGAGCAAATGAAACTCACAATACTGTATTTCATAGTAAAAATACATATAACGTCATTGAACAAGTGCAAGGTTGGCCTCGGATTCACTAACCTAAATTAAGTATATATATTTTTATGTTGGTCAATAATTGTTTAATAATTTAAGTCAAATCATAGTGTACCACAATCCTAATGCTTGAGACTAATTTGAAAAAGTCAACAAAAGTGAATTTGACTCAAAAATGATTTCCAAAATTTATACATGATTATTATATAGTTTAAATATCGTCATTTTATATTTTTAAATATTTTTTAAAAGATTTATTAGAATAAATAATATAATTTATTTATTTATTATAATAAAAATATATACTTTTGTATGTCTTAAATAACAAAATTTATAAAGTTCATTTAATATCATAAAAATATTATGATAGGTTTTATTAAGGCAATTTATATTATTTGTATTACATATTTATTTGATAAAATAACATTGATAATAATAATAAGTAAAAGTTGTATTATTTTGTAATAATAATTATTATTATTCTACTAATAATAATAACAATATTTATATTTACGAAAAATTGGTATTATGATAAAATGATAATTCTTAGTAATAAAAATAATGAAATTTTATATTAACAACGATATTCCTACTAAAGTAATAATTTTGTAAAAATGATAGTTTTAATGTTAATAATACTTTTAATAATAATAGAGATAAAAATAATGAAAAATGATAATTTTATCTAAATCAATATCTTACGATATTTTAATTTCATCATGATATTCATACTCATTATTTCCTAATCGATTCGTTTAATAACTTTTAATCGTCTTTTATATCGCGTTCATTTTAATGATCATAATAATTAAGTGTTACTAATATTAGTTGTAATTATAATAATAATAATAAATATTATGATAATGATAATACTAATGATAATGATAATAAAATAACAATTTTTAATGATAATACTTTTTATTGATAATGATGATGATAATAATAATAATAATAATAATAATAATAATAATAATAATAATAATAATAATAATTTGATAAAAACTAGAACGATGATAATAACGACGATAATAATAATCATTTTTAATTAATAATACAAAAATTCAATTGACTATAACTTCAAATCCGTTCATCAAAACCATTCGGTATCTAAAGGAAAAGTTCTTAATTTTTCGCTAGCTTTCCAAGGACATGCATATCTTATACCTTATCTCAATCGCATGTGTAACTAATTCAGGATTCAACATATCCTATCTAAGGGTAATATCAAAAGTACAAGCATGCATAATCCTATATACTCGAGCACTAGTCAGGGATACACTATTAGTATGTAAAAATTTATTTACGAGTACTCACGTATCAATATTGAGATTCAATATTGCAGGAAAGGTACGTAGACGCAACGAAGACGATAAATACCAAATTAACCTCATGAACATACCCACGAACTATACCGATCACCTCCATAGCTATAACCCATAATTTCCTTAGCCCTATCCTAATCGAAAACCAGTTTTGAAAATAACCCACTCATGACCTCGTCGTAGTATTTTATGTATAATACTAATAATAATTACTCCTAATACTACTTAATAATAATCATATGACCAATAATAATAATAATAAAAATAATAATAATAATAATAATAATAATAATAATAATAATAATAATAATAATAATAATAATAATATAAATAATAATAATAATAATAATAATAATAATAATAATAATAATAATAATAATAATAATAATAATAATAATAATAAGAACAGAGGGAGTAATATATCGGTGATATATGTGTGTGTACCAGTGAATAACTTGTTCCATTTATATTGTGTTCAACATTTTGACTCCATGCGAACGCATGGAGTCTCTTGGTTTAAATCATGCGATTGCATGATGAGGAAATCCAATTCATAAACAACGAATCCAATGTTGCCGACGGTTTTCATGTATCATATGTTTTATATATATATTATTTAATATATAATATATTTAATCTTTAGAATTAATTAAATATTATATTATATTCTCGTGCATAGTTGATTTGTAATTTTAGCACCGATGACTTGTACGTTGACATACGACCTATGCGCCGGTTCCGGTTTTTCGAACGCATTTCCGTGCGCTTAGAAAACTAGCACTTTACGTTCCGTGACGTGTACCCTTATTAATAATTTGACTTTCTCCTCAATAAATTACCTTATAAAAAATGTAACTTATAAAATTGAGCGTTGTGGTCATTTGCTTCTATAAATCAGTGACTCGTTGTTTATCAAAATATATTATTTTAAATCAGGACGTTTTATGACTAAGTTAATATATATATATATATATATATATATATATATATATATATATATATATATATATATATATATATATATATATGTATGTATTTAACATTTGAAAATTTGTACAATATATATATATGTTTGAAATATTTATCTAATGATATAGTATTTAGTCTTTCAAAACCAATTACATTTCAAAGTCCGTTTTATATAATTTAACTCATTTTATATAATAGTAGTTATTTTGCCAAATAATGTTTTTAATACAAAAACTAACTAGTTGATTTATCAAGGGACACGAGTTAACCAAGTAAAGTATATTTTTGAAATTTAAATGGAAATGATTACTAACTTTTGACTAACTCTTGTAAATGACACTTTTGTAAATCACTTTTACCAAATAGTCCGGATATCGTTAAAAAGGAAAGGTTTTCTAAATCAAGTGGACCTCTTAACAGAGACTCGTAATCGTAATTCAAGGTAACTGTTAAATCAATCATTTGATATTATCATCAAACTCCATCGATAAACATATGGAACTAAATACTATAAAGTAAAGTATTTACACTTAATACTTTGCTAACGTTTTCAAGTTATAAGATATACACATATTCATATATAATCATTTACGTTCATTTAATGGTTCGTGAATCATAGGAATTTGGTCGAGGTTAAATGAATATATGAACATAGTTTGAAATCCTTGAGATTCAACTTAAAAAACTTTGCTTATCGTGTCGGAAACATATAAAGATTAAAGTTTAAATTTGTTTGGAAATTTCCGAGTCGTCACAGTACCTACCCGTTAAAGAAATTTCGTCCCGAAATTTGATCGTGGTCGTCATAGTTAACCATAAAAATGTTTTTATGACGAATATGGGTCGATAAATAGAGTTTTATCTTTATTGAGTAATATGGATAAAACAATTTGATTACGCGAAGAGTATAAGTGAAGCTATCGCAAAAGGAATGAAATGAGAAATAAAGTTTCGTTTTAACTATTGACGTTGTATAGGTTGAATTCCGGAATTCAAGGGATTTAAAGAAAATCTTCTAAATCCAAAAGATTTGTTTCTTCGGCGAATAAGGAAATTAGATCTCTCTAATTAAATGCGGAGATCTGTCTTGATTTCACTATCAGATATTTCACTATAAATTAGCTTCTTTCGTTTCGTTACTTTTACCATTCCTATACCCAATTCCCAAATTCAAAAGTTTATAAAAATGCTAAATCCAGTTCTGATCCTTGTCCTTATCCTTACTATCGCAACCATCATTCTCCTTTTCCAGCTTCTACCAGAGGAATCTGCTTACTTCTACTTTGCCCTTGGGGTTATAGTTCTTTTAATCTTCCCGTGTCTTTATGTTGCGATAAACATTGATATACACGGTTTGTAATTTATGTGTTGTTATCGGGCTTTATATCTTCCCTTATACTTCGAAGTCTTTGCTTAGGTTTTCTATAATCATTGTCATCCCTAGTTAATGCTCTTTTTTATTTGCTGCGATCTATACCTCAATTTCTATTTAGGAGTTTTGTCCCTTCGTTTCTTCTTCTTGTGACTAAGCATTGCTTGTAATGGTCCAGAATTCGCAGACATGAATCTCGGAATGAACATTGTTAATGTTCTAAGAAGAAAATGGTAATGGCACGATCTCGATTTGTTAAATTACTAGAATACTTTGGAAAAGATCGAATTATCAAGAATTATTTTCTTGATATTTTAGAGGTTAAATAGAATAACAGAGTCGTGTAACATGGCACGTGATGATGTTATGATCTGTGAATCATCACGTTCCATTTAGAAACTCAGTATGACTTACTCGAATATAATCACGTTGATCAAGTGTCATTATATTATACTAACTCATGCTTCAGCTCCCAACACTACTTCAAAAATATTCCTATTTTAAACTTGAATGTTTCAGAATTTAGAAACTAAAATAGTTTCTTTTATGATCTAATATAGATAGCGTGAAGAGGTAAATGATTTTAGATAAGAATAATTATGAAAATATCTTCAGAAATATGGAGGATAATTATAATGAAAGATATGATGATATCTTAGGATTTCTAATATCAGAGGATGATGAAAAATATTGTCCACTGGGGTTTATGATCAGGAGCAAGATACTTGTTAATGACTTCAGTAGATACTGAATCATTTGGATTCTTTGAATGTAGGTTTCGTCCTTGTGATTTGTCCACAGCCTCTTTCATACTTTGCTCAATCCGTTTTCCAGTTCCAAAACTTCTCTTTTTCTGAGCTTTGCCAATACACTATTCTTTATCATCAAACTTTTTACTGTTAAGATCGTTTACAGTTGTTACTTCTTCGTCATCATTTCAAGAACTAGTTCGCAGTTCAAGGTGTTTTTCAGAAAATTCATATTCAAAGTATGTAAGTCCAAGAGATAGACGTTGTACGTACACATATAACTGTTGGCGTAGACATGCTGCGAGATTTCAAAATACTAATTGCTAATTCCCGATGATTCGTATGGAAATTCTCGTTACAAGATGCGAATGAGTAAATGATGGAGTTTCGATAAATATAATGATTCTTTGGAAGGTCAAAGATCAGTGAAATTGTGAATAAGTCTATTGCTAATGTGGTGGAATATGAAAGGTTCTCCGGTAACAAAAGGGTAATCATATATATCAAGATTATGATAAGGCTACTCCGAATGAAAAATCGAAGTTGTCTTGCTGGTGCTGTGATAGAATTTGCTACTTTGAAAAGAAATTGCAAAGTTATTTTTGCTAATAAATGCCAAAGGATCTGACACAGATATGTGTTGAATTATGACTTTGGTTTCGAGAGCTTTTTATGTACATAACTGTGGGTAATATGTGGTTAGATCATCATCTCGATTGCTCATTATTTGAAGTGTCTTCAGAAATTTTCGAAGGGTTTGAACACAGATTGTAATCGTTAATATACATTTGATGTTCTAACACAGTTTTGAAGTCAAAGTATTGCTTGGAAAGATGTAGGAATCTAAAAGTGATGGTACTGGTTATATCTCGAATTGAATTCTGAGGTTTCAAAATCAGAATATGTATTTGGGTTTGAATGAGTATGGTTGTTTTGATTTCTATGAAAGAATGTGTTATTGTGAAAGTAGGAAGTATAGTTGATAATTTGCTTAATCAGATTTGAAGAATGTAACATATTAATTATGAGTATATATATATATATATATATATATATATATATATATATATATATATATATATATATATATATATATATATATATATATATATATATCTCGTGTGATGACCCGGGAATTTCTGACCAAATTTAAACTTAATCTTTATATGTTTCCGACACAATAAGCAAAGTCTGCAATGTTGAGTCTCGAAAACTTTGGAACAGTTTACATGAATGCATTTGTCCTTTTGACCATTCCCGACGATTCACGAACAATTGTTTGTAAATAATTAGGTATATGTAAATCTAAGAATATGTATATTAAATTGAAATTATAAAATATAATTTAAGCATTTGAATTAAATACGTAAAATAGAATACAAAGTAATTGAGTGTAAATTTAAAATGAATCTATATATATAACTATATATAGAAATTCTATGATTAATTATTAATATATGTGTATTATAATATATAATTTATAAATAATAAATATTCAATAAAGGTTATCATATTATATTATGTGATTAATAATATGTAATACAATTTAAAATATAGATGTTGTATTAAAATTAATATATTCATTATCAATATAAATATTAATATTAATATTAATAACAGTATCATTAATGATATTTTATGAAATCGGGTACGTTTGATTTATGATTTTTAATAGTATTATTAATATTATTAATATCATCATTATTATAACTAGTAGTAAAAATTAAAATTTTATTTATGATTAATAATAGTATTGTTATTAAATTTTATTATTAATATTAATGTTAACATCAGTATTATAAATATTATTATTTTTAATTTGAGATCTGATACATGTAACTTGTTAGATCTTAATTATTATTTGTATTACCATCATTAGAATATTATTATTACTTTCAATATATATGTAAAATAAATATAAAGTTTAATATATCAATTGTTATTATATTATTATTACTAATATTATCAATCATTAATAATATTAGTATTATGATAATCAATATTATTATTAATAATAATATTATTTTTATAAATTTTATAGTTATTATTATTATCATTACTAATTGTATTATTATTATTATTATTATTCATATACTTATTAGTATTAATATTAATATTAATACACATATATATTTACAGATACATGTATATATACACGAAATACAGTAAAACATATATAAATACATATGCAGAGTATATAATTATATACATATACTGATATATATACGCACATATAGATTTTTTTATATAAATCAAGATTTATTGTATTATTTTTTTCACTGAATTATTCCATCACAGAATCCTAAATCGATTTACATCCTTGACTAACTGTATTCAATCTTTATATCTATCTGCTAAATGATTCCATTACAGCAATCAAAGCCAAAATCAGTTAGCTATCTGTTTGAAGCTAATAATTTTTTTTTATATTTTTCTGTCCTTCTGAATTAACCTATCGTTATCAATTTGCTATAAAAAAACGTTTACTCTGTGTTATTTGACAAACTCAATCAGCTTTATATTCTCTAAATCAATTACAGTCACGTCTAACAGATATTAGGTATTGAATTAAATAAAAAACCCATGAACACAGATAGTAACTCTGTTCTTGGTCCATTTTTATAACAGATCGATTTCTAAACTAATTTCAAAATCTATAAATGTAACTCTGTTAGGAATCCAATACTCAAAGTTTCTTCAAAGTCTCAAGTTCCAATTCTTTCAAACAAGTACTAATTTTTGAAGTCAAACTTATTTATTTAAAAGTTAAAGAAAGTGTTCATCAAGAAATTTGAATCTGTTTTGAGGTTATAACTTAAATTGAAGGTTCAGACAGTTTCCAAGAATAATGTAAAACATTTTTCATGTAGAAATCGTGGGCTATATCGATCTCTAAAATCGAATTTGATCTTGAGTTAAGTCGTGTTCTTCAAAGACCTGTAACAGGTTTTTTTATTTTAATTTTTTTTCTGTTTAATGAATTTAATCGCTCATAAATTTTTCGGTATACGTTTTAAATCCTAAAAAAAACTATTAAAGTAATCTGTTATTACTTAATATTAATTACTGGTCGATTCAAGTGAGTATGGAGAAGAAGATAAAGGAGACAGACAAATACGGGTTTTATATTTTTGAGGAGCAATTTAATTCAGAAAAACAGAAACGGACTGGATGGTTGAGTGTTGTGTTGGTGAGCTGATGATCGTGGGTTCGAGTCTGTAGCTGGGTTGTTTTATCTTTTTACTCTATGAGGTAGTTTCAAATTATAATTATTGTTATTGTTATTATTATTATTATTATTATTATTATTATTATTATTATTATTATTATTATTATTATTATTATTATTATTATTATTATTATTATTATTATTATTATTATTATTAATGTTATTGTTATTATTCCTAATAGATAGAAGTATTAGTATTATCATTAATCGAATTAATAACATTATTATTATTATTGTTATTGCTAGTATTATCATAAATTCTTTTAATTATTATTATTATTACTAAAATAAGTATTTGCTATCAATTATTATTATTATTAAAAAATGTATTTTTATCAAAATTATCATTTTTCATTATTATTATTATAAACAATATCATTCTTACTATCATTATTATTATTATCATATCATTTTTATAAAAAATATCATTTTTATTATTATTAGTATTGTTATTGTTATCTCTATTTTAGTACTATTATAATTATTGATCTTATAAACAAAAGATATTTATATATATAAAAAGTATATTACATACTATATTTTTGTTAACTATAATAATAATTAAATTACATCTAGTGTATAACTATATCTTAAAATGTTATACATAATAACAATAATACATATATAAATATAAATATTAATTTGAATACATTATAATAAGTTACAACTTAATAATATATAATGAAATATATATATATATATATATATATATATATATATATATATATATATATATATATATATATACGAAACATATAATTTATATCACTAATAATTATATGAGAATTTGTTGAATGACAAATATATATGTTAATATATATATATATATATATATATATATATATATATATATATATATATATATATATATATATATATATATATATATATATATATATATATATATATATATATAATATAGGTTCGTGAATCCGAGGCCAACCCTGCATTGTTCAATATAGTCATATATATTTTTACTACAAAATACAATAGGTGAGTTTCATTTGCTCCCTTTTTAAATGCTTTTGCAATATATATTTTTGGGATTGAGAATACATGCGCTGCTTTTATAATTGTTTTACGGAATAGACACAAGTACTTAAAATTACATTCTATGGTTGGATTATTAAACCGAATATCGCCCTTCAAGTCTGGTAACCTAAGAATTTAGGGAAATGGCCCCTGATTGACGCGAATCCTAAAGATAGATCTATGGACCTTGACAAGTCCCATTCGGGGTACGAATGCTTTAGTACTTCGAGATTATTATACAGACGAGAGGTTCTGTTTTGGGATATTCTATGCATTAAGTTAACGTCGGTTACCAGGAGTTCAATCCATATGAATGATATTTTTGTCTCTATACATGGGACGTATGTTTATGAGAAATGGAAATATGAAATCTTGTGGTCTATTAAAATTATGAAATGATTATTTATGTTAAACTAATGAACTCACCAACCTTTTAGTTAACACTTTAAAGCATGTTTATTCTCAGGTATGAAAGAAATCTCCCGCTGCGCATTTGCTCATATTAGAGATATTACTTGGAGTCATTCATGACATATTTCAAAAGACGTTGCATTCGAGTCGTCGAGTTCATCAAGATTATTATTAAGTCAATGATAGTTAGATATATTATGAAATGGTATGCATGCAGTCAACTTTCGATGTAATGAAAGTTTGTCTTTTAAAAACGAATGCAATGTTTGTAAATTGTATCATATAGAGGTCAAATACCTCGCGATGTAATCAACTATTACGAATCGTCTATAATCAATATGGACTTCGTCCGGATGGATTAGGACGGGTCTTTACAGTTGGTATCAGAGCAGTGGTCTTAGCGAACCAGGTCTGCATTAGTGTGTCTAACTGATAAGTCGATAGGATGCATTAGTGAGTCTGGACTTCGACCGTGTCTGCATGTCAAAAGTTTTGCTTATCATTTCTAGTCGGAAATCATCTGCTTATCATCCTTAGAAAATTACCTGCTTATCATTATTAGTCTAGACACGTCTTGCTACATTAATTGCATGAGTAGTGTATAGAAAAAATTCATATTTTAACGTATCTGCTAAATCATATCTTATCGTATCTGTTACTTTAAACTTTGCCTGACATAACCCGCAAATTCTTCCGTAATCTACGAAATCTTTTGATCTATATATATGTATATGTATATATATATATATATATATATATATATATATATATATATATATGTATATGTATATATATATATATATATATATATATATATATATATATATATATATATATATATATATATATATCCTATGTAAATAATACCATCCGATAGCCGGAAAATCATTTTATAACGAAAAATCCTTTATACAATCGTACGAAATGGAATTTGTCATCAGTTCAAGTCCCTCGGATTTCGAAATGGAATCCCACTCAAGCTCCAAAAGCAGTGTGACCGGAATGGATCAACCAATCAGTCATCATCTATTCTGGATGAATTGGGGATGGGTTCGTAGCCTCCTCAATCATTGGAGATAAGAAGAAGGCGATCCTTTCCATCCACCACATTGCCCTCTTGACGAAGAACCTGAAGCACTTACCGGCGAACCTGTCTGAAACACCATTTTCTCTCTCATTTCCAGGGTATCTCATCACGATTATATACTATACCAAATTCTAGATCATATTTATCCGCTCGTCCGAACCGACAATCACCTCGGTGTAATAGAAGAAGTCAACGAGCTTCGCGCTCGGGTAGTGGCTTTGGAGAATATGGTGCCAAGGTTACAAACACCAGCAGTAGCAGCAGCATAACCAGTATCACCACCACCAACAACAACTGCATCGCAAACCTCAACTTCACAATCTATCACACGAACATCAACGTCATATGCACCATAGATACCAAGGAGTACCAACAACAATGAACGATGAAGTATTAATTCATAACTTCATTGAAGAAATATTCTGCGGAGAATATGTGGTTTCTAAAAGTTTTAGAGATTACTTATTCTAGCTCAAACCGAAAAGCAAATGAGATTAATATCATGTTAACTCATTAAATCCATGATTACATCTGAAGAAAATATATATGTATATATATTTTTTCATAACGATTGTAATTAAAAATTCTTTTGTACAAACTGTTAATGATGAAAATATTTTAATGGGTAGGTAATACCCGAGGAATATTTAGATTTCACATTAATAAGTTACACTGTACATTCTTCGAATTAGATTCAATAGTCATTTACTATCCTACTTACATCCACCGATATACAAATTCGTTCACCACAGAATAACCATATTCATCCAATTTCATACTGGGATTTTGATTTATCAAAATCCAACAAGTGGCATAATGAAGAAAACATTTGGCAAAATAAAATTTGTTAGAAACAAACAAATTAACTATGAGAAATTTTGTTAAGAATCCACGCTAATTGTTCCTAGCTAACTGATTACATTTTATTTATCACAATTTAATTATCTCAATTTATATTCTTGCAATTTTATTTATCGTCATTTAATTTCTGTTATTTACTTTACGCACTTTATTTATCGTTATTTAATTTCTGTTATTTATTTTACGCACTTTAAATATCGGGACACGTATACAAGGTTTTGACATATCACATCGACGCATTTATATATATTATTTGGAATAACCATAGACACTCTATATGCAGTAATGAACGAGTTCTCTATACAGGGTTGAGGTTGATTCTACAATAATATATATAATTTGAGTTGTGATCGACTCTGAGACATGTACATGGGTCACGATATGTATTAATTAATTCAAATATTATATATTAAACTATATATGAATTATTGGACTGTTACTATGGACTATCGACTGTGGACTAATAGCATTGGACAATAAAATGAATTAAAATATTGATTATAACATATGAAACTAAACATTTCTTTAAGTTTGCCACTTGATTTCATCTTAAACCTCATTTGTATCTTGATGATTACAATCTGCGTTCAAATCTGTCATAATTCCTGAAAACACCTCAATTGAGAGGATGAATCAACCGCACTTCATTTACGGGAGAAAAGATTGATGCATATAGTTATGCACCTGAAAATACTCGAAACCTGAGTAAACATTTAACACGTAGCTGTGCTAATTCCTTTAGCGTTATTATTACGAAAAATAACTTTGCAACTCCTGTTCGAGATAGCCAGTTTTGTCACAGCTCCAGCAAGTCAACTTCGACTTTTCAATCGTATTAGCTTATTATAACCCTGATATATAAGTTGCCTTTCGTCATCGATACTGGAAAACCGTTTATATATCACTATATTAGCAGTAAACTTACCAGCAACATCATTGATCTTTGACTTTATGAAAAATTATTATATTCATTGAAATCCTATCATCTACTCATCTGCATCTGATAACAAGAATTGCTGTACCAAATACCGAGAATCAGCAATCAGTATTTTGAAATCTCGCAGCATGTCTACATTAACAGTTATATGTAAACATATAACATTTATCTCTTAGAATTATTATCTTCCATTCTGAAATTCTTCAAAGCACCCAGTCTACAAATCAATACCACAAATTCTGAAAAAGTTGAATACAGCAGCAAAAACTGTACACGACTTTAACCGTCGAAGTTTAATGATAAAGAATGGAGTATTGGAAACACTCAATAGAAAATTTAGTACCGAAAAGCGGATTATGCGAAACTATGAAGGAAGCCGTGGACAAATCACAAAGAATAAGTTTGACTTCAAAGAATCCAAATGAATCAATACCTGCTGAAGTCTTTAGCGAATATCTTGCTCCTTACTCTAAACCCTTGCGAAAAATAGTTTCCATCATCCTCTGATCTTAGATATTCTAAGATATTATCGTATCTTTTATTATAAATATCCTCTATATTTCTGAAGATATTTTCATAACTATTCTTATCTGAAATCATTAATCTCTTCGTACTATCAGTGATACATCATATAGAAACTGTTAGTTTCTGTATTATGTAAACTTTAGAGCTTAAAATATGAATGTTATTGAAGTAATGTTGGGAACTAATGCATGAGTTAGTATAATATAATGACACTTGATCAACGTGATTATATTACAGTAAGTCATGCTGAGTTTCTAATGGGACGTGATGATTCACAGATCATAACGTCATCATGTGCCATGTTACATAACTCTTTCATTCTGCTTAACTTCTGATCATATCAAGAAAATATATTTTTGATAGTTCTATTCTCAGTGATTCAGGTAGTTTAACAAAACAAATCGTGCTACTACCTTTCCTTTTTACCTTGTATATTATGATAATTCGAAACTCCATACCTATGAATTCTGGACCATTGTTCGCTTGATTTAAAGTCGGGAAGAGAAAACAAAAGGAATGAAGATCTGAAATAAATGAGAGTATAATTCACAGTAAATTAGAGAGGGTATTAACTGTGGATGTCAATGATTACAGAAGGACAGAAGCAGAGACATCGAAATATAAAGGAAGCTATAAAACCCAAACAACAACTCAGAAATTACAAACCATGGATATTAATACGAATAGAAATATAAAGACACGTTAGAATTAAGAATAGTATCACCCGAATGTAATAGTGGAAGTAAATAGATTTTCCCTGGTGGAAGATTGAAAAGAAGGATAACAGAAATGATAATTCGAAAAATATCAAGGATTAGAAACTGGATTAAGCATTTTCACAATCTTTTGGATGTATGAACTAAGAAAGAAAGTATAGGAATTGTGGGAATAATGGAACGAAAGATCTTAATTTATAATGGAAATATTAGATAGAGTAATCGAGGCAGATCATCGCATTTAATTATAGAAATCTTAATTTCTTTATTCGCCAAAGAATCAAATCTTTTAGATTTCGAAGATTTTCTTTAAATCCCTTGAATTCCGGAATTCAACCAAGGCAACGTCAAAAGTTAAAACGAAACTTCATTTATTTATTTCAATTTTTTTGTGATAGCTTCATTCGTGCTCTTCGATTAATCGAATTATTTTATCTGTATTATTCAATAATGATAAAATCCTATTTATCAGCTCATATTCGTCAGGAAAACCTATTTATTGTTAGCCATGACGACCTCACTCAAATTTTAGGACGAAATTTCTTTAACGGGTAGGTACTGTGATGACCCGGGAATTTTCGACCAAATTTAAACTTAATCTTTATATATTTCCGACACAATAAGCAAAGTCTGCAATGTTGAGTCTCGAAAACTTTGGAACAGTTTACATGAATGCATTTGTCCTTTTGACCATTCCCGACGATTCACGAACAATTGTTTGTAAATAAATAGGTATATGTAAATGTAAGTATATGTATATTAAATTGAAATTATAAAATATAATTTAAGCATTTGAATTAAATATGTAAAATAGAATACAAAGTAATTGAGTGTAAATTTAAAATGAATCTATATATATAACTATATATATAAATTCTATAATTAATTATTAATATATGTGTATTATAATATATAATTTATAAATAATAAATATTCAATAAAGGTTATCATATTATATTATGTGATTAATAATATGTAATACAATTTAAAATATAAATGTTGTATTAAGATTAATATCTTCATTATCAATATAAATATTAATATTAATATTAATAACAGTATCATTAATGATATTTTATTAAATTGGGTACGTTTGATTTATGATTTTTAATGGTATTATTAATATTATTAATATCATCATTATTATAACTAGTAGTAAAAATTAAAATTTTATTTATGATTAATAATAGTATTGTTATTAAATTTTATTATTAATATTAATGTTAACATCAGTATTATAAATATTATTATTTTTTAATATGAGATCTGATACATGTAACTTGTTAGATCTTAATTATTATTTGTATTACCATCATTAGAATACTATTATTACTTTCAATATATATGTAAAATAAATATAAAGTTTAATATATCAATTGTTATTATATTATTATTACTAATATTATCAATCATTAATAATATTAGTATTATGATAATCAATATTATTAATAATAATAATATTATTTTTATAAATTTTATAATTATTATTATTATCATTACTAATTGTATTATTATTATTATTATTATTATTCATATACTTATTAGTATTAATATTAATATTAATACACATATATATTTACAGATACATGTATATATACACGAAATACAGTAAAACATATATAAATACATATGCAGAGTATATAATTATATACATATACTGATATATATACGCACATATAGATTTTTTTTTATATAAATCAGATTTATTGTATTATTTTTTTTTACTGAATTATTCCATTACAGAATCCTAATTCGATTTACATCCTTGACTAACTATATTCAATCTTTGTATCTATCTGCTAAATGATTCCATTACAGCAATCAAAGCCAAAATCAGTTAGCTATCTGTTTCAAGCTTATAAAATTTTTTTTATATTTTTCTGTCCTTCTGAATTAACCTATCGTTATCAATTTGCTATAAAAACAAACGTTTACTCTGTGTTATTTGACAAACTCAATCAGCTTTATATTCTCTAAATCAATTACAGTCACATCTAACAGATATTAGGTATTGAATTAAACAGAAAACCCATGAACACAGATAGTAACTCTGTTCTTGGTCCATTTTTATAACAGATCGATTTCTAAACTAATTTCAAAATCTATAAATGTAACTCTGTTAGGAATCCAATACTCAAATTTTCTTCAAAGTCTCAAGTTCCAATTCTTTCAAACAAGTACGAATTTTTGAAGTCAAACTTATTTATTTAAAAGTCAAAGAAAGTGTTCATCAAGAAATTTGAATATGTTTTGAGGTTATAACTTAAATTGAAGGTTCAGACAGTTTCCAAGAATAATGTAAAACATTTTTCATGTAGAAATCATGGGCTATATCGATCTCTAAAATCGAATTTGATCTTGAGTTAAGTTGTGTTCTTTAAAGACCTGTAACAGGTTTTTTTTATTTTAATTTTTTTTCTGTTTAATGAATTTAATCGCTCATAAATTTTTCTGTATGCGTTTTAAATCCTAAAAAAAACTATTAAAGTAATCTGTTATTACTTACTATTAATTACTGGTCGATTCAAGTGAGTATGGAGAAGAAGATAAAGGAGACAGTCAATTACGGGTTTTATATTTTTGAGGAGCAATTTAATTCAGAAAAACAGAAACGGACTGGATGGTTGAGTGTTGTGTTGGTGAGCTGATGATCGTGGGTTCGAGTCTGTAGCTGGGTTGTTTTATTTTTTTTTTACTCTATGAGGTAGTTTCAAATTATAATTATTGTTATAATTATTGTTATTATTATTATTATTAGTATTACTATTATTATTATTATTATTATTATTATTATTATTATTATTATTATTATTATTATTATTAATGTTATTGTTATTATTCCTAATAGATAGAAGTATTAGTATTATCATTAATCGAATTAATAACATTATTATTATTGTTATTGCTAGTATTATCATAAATTCTTTTAATTATTATTATTATTATTACTAAAATAAGTATTAGCTATCAATTATTATTATTAAAAAATGTATTTTTATCAAAATTATCATTTTTCATTATTATTATAAACAATATCATTCATACTATCATTATTATTATTATCATATCATTTTTATAAAAATTATCATTTTTATTATTATTAGTATTGTTATCTCTATTTTAGTACTATTATAATTATTGATCTTATAAACAAAAGAGATTTATATATATATAAAGTATATTACATACTATATTTTTGTTAACTATAATAATAATTAAATTACATCTAGTGTATAACCATATCTTAAAATGTTATACATAATAATAATAATACATATATAAATATAAATATTAATTTGAATACATTATAATAAGTTACAATTTAATAATATATAATGAAATATATATATATATATATATATATATATATACGAAACATATAATTTATATCACTAATAATTATATGAGAATTTATCGAATTACAAATATATATGTTAATATATATATATATATATATATATATATATATATATATATATATATATATATATATATATATATATATATATATATATATATATATATATATATATATATATATATATATATATATATATATATATATTTAATATAGGTTCGTGAATTCGAGGCCAACCCTGCATTGTTCAATATAGTCATATGTATTTTTACTACAAAATACAATAGGTGAGTTTCATTTGCTCTCTTTTTAAATGCTTTTGCAATATATATTTTTGGGACTGAGAATACATGCGCTGCTTTTATAATTGTTTTACGGAATTGACACAAGTACTTAAAATTACATTCTATGATTGGATTATTAAACCGAATATCGCCCTTCAAGTCTGGTAACCTAAGAATTTAGGGAAATGGCCCCTGATTGACGCGAATCCTAAAGATAGATCTATGGACCTTGACTAGTCCCATTCGGGGTACGAATGCTTTAGTACTTCGAGATTATTATATAGATGAGAGGTTCTGTTTTGGGGATATTCTATGCATTAAGTTAACGTCGGTTACCAGGTGTTCAATCCATATGAATGATATTTTTTTCTCTATGCATGGGACGTATGTTTATGAGAAATGGAAATATGAAATCTTGTGGTCTATTAAAATTATGAAATGATTATTTATGTTAAACTAATGAACTCACCAACCTTTTGGTTGACACTTTAAAGCATGTTTATTCTCAGGTATGAAAGAAATCTTCCGATGTGCATTTGCTCATATTAGAGATATTACTTGGAGTCATTCATGACATATTTCAAAAGACGTTGCATTCGAGTCGTCGAGTTCATCAAGATTATTATTAAGTCAATTATAGTTAGATATATTATGAAATGGTATGCATGCCATCAACTTTCGATGTAATGAAAGTTTGTCTTTTAAAAACGAATGCAATGTTTGTAAATTGTATCATATAGAGGTCAAGTACCTCACGATGTAATCAACTATTACGAATCGTCTATAATCAATATGGACTTTGTTCGGATGGATTAGGACGGGTCTCTACAGTTGGTATCAAAGCGGTGGTCTTAGCGAACCATGTCTGCATTAGTGTGTGTAACTGATAAGTCGATAGGATGCATTAGTGAGTCTGGACTTCGACCGTAGAAATCATCTGCTTATCATTTCTAGCGAACCATATCATTTCTAGTCAGAAATCATCTGCTTATCATCCTTAGAAAATTACCTGCTTATCATTATTAGTCTAGACACGTCTTGCTACATTAATTGCATGAGTAGTGTATAGACAAAATTCATATTTTAACGTATCTGCTAAATCATATCTTATCGTATCTGTTACTTTAAACTTTGCCTGACATATCCCGCAAATTCCTCTGTAATCTATGAAATCTTTTGATATATATATATATATATATATATATATATATATATATATATATCCTATGTAAATAGAATACCACCCGATAGCCGAAAAATCATTTTATATCGAAAAATCCTTTATCCAAACGTACGAAATGGAATTTGTCATCAGTTCAAGTCCCTCGGATTTCGAAATGGAATCCCACTCAAGCTCCGAAAGCAGTGTGACCGGAATGGATCAAACAATCAGTCATCATCTATTCTGGATGAATTGGGGATGGGTTCGTAGCCTCCTCAATCATTGGAGACAAGAAGAAGGCGATCCTTTCCATCCACCACATTGCCCTCTTGATGAAGAACCTGAAGCACTTACCGGCGAACCAGTCTGAAACACCATTTTCTCTCTCATTTCCAGGGTATCTCGTCACGATTATATACTATACCAAATTCTAGATCATATTTATCAGCTCGTCCGAACCGACAATCACCCCGGTGTAATAGAAGAAGTCAACGAGCTTCGCGCTCGGGTAGTGGCTTTGGAGAATATGGTGTAAAGGTTACAAACACCAGCAGTAGCAGCAGCATAACCAGAATCACCACCACTAACAACCGCATAGCAAACCTTAACTTCACAATCTGTCACACGAACATCAACGTCATACGCACTATAGATACCAAGGAGTACCAAAAACAATGAACGATGAAATATTAATTCATAACTTCATTGAAGAAATATTCTACGAAGAATATGTGGTTTCTAAAAGTTTTAGAGATTACTTATTCTAGCTCAAACCGAAAAGCAAATGAGATTAATATCATGTTAACTCATTAAATCCATGATTACATCTGAAGAAAATATATATGTATATATATTTTTTCATAACGATTGTAATTAAAAATTCTTTTGTACAAACTGTTAATGATGAAAATATTTTAACGGGTAGGTAATACCCGAGGAATATTTAGATTTCACATTAATAAGTTACACTGTACATTCTTCGAATCAGATTCAATAGTCATTTACTATCCTACTTACATCCACCAATATACAAATCCGTTCACCACAGAATAACCATATTCATCCAATTTCATACTGGATTTTGATTTATCAGAATCCAACAAGTGGCATAATGAAGAAAACATTTGACAAAATAAAATTTGTTAGAAACAAACAAATTAACTATGAGAAATTTTGTTAAGAATCTACGCTAACTGTTCCTTGCTAATTATTCCTAGCTAACTGATTACATTTTATTTATCGCAATTTAATTATCGCAATTTATATTCTTGCAATTTTATTTATCATCATTTAATTTCTGCTATTTACTTTACGCACTTTATTTATCGTTATTTAATTTCTGTTATTTATTTTACGCACTTTAAATATCGAGACACGTATACAAGGTTTTAACATATCATATCGACGCATTTATATATATTATTTGGAATAACCATAGACACTCTATATGCAGTAATGAATGAGTTCTCTATACAGGGTTGAGGTTGATTCTACAATAATATATATAATTTGAGTTGTGATCAAGTCTGAGACAAGTACACGGGTCACGATACATATTAATTAATTCGAATATTATATATTAAACTATATAAGAATTATTGGACTGTTACTATGGACTATCGACTGTGGACTAATAGCATTGGACAATAAAATGAATTAAAATATTGATTATAACATATGAAACTAAACATTTCTTCAAGTTTGCCACTTGATTTCATCTTAAACCTCATTTGTATCTTGATGATTACAATCTGCGTTCAAACCTGTCATAATTCCTGAAAACACCTCAATCGAGAGGATGAACCAACCGCACTTCATTTACGGGAGAAAAGATTGATGCATATAGTTATGCACCTGAAAACACTCGGAACCTGAGTAAACGTTTAACACGTAGCTGTGCTAATTCCTTTAGCGTTATTATTACGGAAAATAACTTTTCAACTCCTGTTCGAGATATCTAGTTTTGTCACAGCTCCAGCAAGTCAACTTCGACTTTTTATAACCCTGATATATAAGTTGCCTTTCATCATCGATACTGGAAAACCGTTTATATATCACTACATTAGCAGTAAACTTACCAGCAACATCATTGATCTTTGACTTTATGAAAAATTATTATATTCATTGAAATCCTATCATCTACTCATCTGCATCTGATAACAAGAATTGCCGTACCAAATACCGAGAATCAGCAATCAGTATTTTAAAATCTCGCAGCATGTCTACATTAACAGTTATATGTAAACATATAACATTTATCTCTTAGAATTATGATCTTCCATTCTGAAATTCTGAAAAGCACCCAGTCTACAAATCAATACCACAAATTCTGAAAAAGCTGAATACAGCAGCAAAAACTGTACACGACTTTAACCGTCAAAAGTTTGATGATAAAGAATGGAGTATTGGAAACACTCAATAGAAAATTTAGTACCGAAAAGCGGATTATGCGAAACTATGAAGGAAGCCGTGGACAAATCACAAAGAATAAGTTTGACTTCAAAGAATCCAAATGAATCAATACCTGTTGAAGTCTTTAGCGAATATCTTGCTCCTCACTCTAAACCCTTGCGGACAATAGTTTCCATCATCCTCTAATCTTAGATATTCTAAGATATTATCGTATCTTTTATTATAAATATCCTCCATATTTCTGAAGATATTTTCATAACTATTCTTATCTGAAATCATTAATCTCTTCGTACTATCAGTGTTACATCATATAGAAACTGTTGTTGGAATTCAATATAACAACATGTTCTTAATGTAAATATAATTACTAAACCAATTTAGTAAGATTTATAGCAAGCGGAAGAAAGATTTATTAAGAAAACAAGTGTATATATTTAACCATTTATTTGAATTCCAAGTAGATATCAAGTCATGATTAAATGCTTACAATAAAAGGATATTTAGTGATTATACCTTCTCCAAGTTAGGAGGTTAATGAATGATAATGAAGATGATGAACAAGTGTATAAAACCCAAGCTTTTGTGATCCAACACCACCCTTGAGATAGTTAGGATTTAAGACTCTTAATCACCTTTGAACCAAGCTTGAAACCCTCTTCTTTGCACCCAAGAAATTTGGACAGCAGCTATGCCAATAGATGATGATGAATGAAGCCTCAAAACTATGAAACCTCAAGTTGTTATACCCCAAACTTATCACCAACACCCTAGCCTTTAGTTACAATTTAATTGTAACACTTGAATGAACTTGCAAAAAGAAAATTGAACCTCTTTCTCCCTAGGAAAGTCACGGCCAGAATACAGCTGAATGGAGGGAGAGAATGCAGTTTTTTCTTTGTTATTTTGAAGTGTATTGCATGTATTACTTGAGTCAATCCATTGGTAAACTAGTTGAGCATGTACCTAAGGAGTTGTGTTGTCTTAAAAGTGACAAAACAAAGCATGGGGTGTCTCCTTGGAGACCCCAAAATCTGCAATATATAAATTATATAACAAGGTTTATATATTATAAAACTTGTTATAAAATACCTTGTAATTATATAAAACTTGTTATATAAAGTATGCATTTGTTAAGTCACTTATTTTATAAACCAATTTTATAAAATATAACACAACATAATTATTTAAACCTATAAATAATTAAATACAAATTATCCAAATAATTTATTTCAAGTAATAACATTTCAAAAAACCGATTTTCTAAAGTTTAAGTGTCGCGTATTTATTTAACGATCCAGTCTTTAAGATTAAATACATATAAAGTGTTGGTAAGCTTGTTATTGGGTATGACCCGACTTGGATCATAACACATTAGCCGCATTAATTTAATATGTCTCTCGGGCATATGAAATACCTTCAATCTCCCACTTGCACGAGAAACATAAGAAATTAATGCAAGTGATGGATACCACCTAACGACCGTCCATCACCTCCAATATGTTATGACTTTGTGCCATTCAATAACATCATCCCTATCGAGTTCCCATCTCGAATATGAATAGGTGAATCTTTTCATTATATCCTTTCGTCCTAGATGTCATGTTAAATCTAAGATATACAGAGTGATCACTCTCTTCTAGATTTAACTTTATCAGGCCTTAGACATCTGACTCTCAAAGAATAAGAGGGACGAATTCCATCTTGACTACATACGTCCTAGATATATACTTTGCATTACACCTGAGCTCTTCCTTATGAACTACCATATTTCAGAATAGCGAAGGAAAGAATCAAGGCATAATACTTAGTGAATATCCGAACCCAATATGTATCTCAGGTCAGAGGATACAATGATATTCGCCTTTACTCAAGATTACATGTGATCAACCACAAAGGCTCCATTTAGTAAATCTTGAGGGCGGGTCTTCCAATATTTGTATCCCACAAATATCTATGAACCTTGGTTGCAACCTTGCCCCACATTCATCCCGTGAATGTATACCAATCCAAGTTCATAATAGTCTAAACCTCACACTTGTTCCCACAAATGTGATCGACCACGGAATTTAGAATAATTACTTATTCATGGATAAAATATGCAAAATAGGAACATAACTCAAAATAATTAATACCATAATTATATTAATGAGTTTGAACAATTTCGTTCCGTTACAATACTTAAAACAGATCATGACCAATCACTAGAATATTGAAGCCCTAATGCACAAACATGTCCTGCATGTTTTGATCCATGTAAGAGCTTCGTGAGAGGATCCGCTATGTTAAGATCTGTGTGAACTTTGTGAATACATATCTTTCCCTTTTCAACTTCATCCCTTATGTAGTTGAATCTCCGCTCAATGTGATGGGTCTTTTGGTGAGCACGAGGTTCCTTGATTTGAGCAATCACACCTTCGTTGTCACAAAAGATCTCAAAAGGGCCCTGAATGGAAGGGACTATTCCTAAGTCGTCGATGAATTTATTCATCCATGCAGCTTCCTGAGCTACCAATGAGGCGGGAATGTACTCCGACTCTGTAGTGGATAATGCAACAACATCCTATTTTGAACTCTTCCAAGAGACCGCACCTCCATTTAATGTGAAGACATAACCGGATTGTGATCGAGAATCATCTAGATCAGTTTGGAAACTCGCGTCCACGCAACCTTTTACAGCGAGTTCCTCCTCACCAGACCCATATATCAGAAACATATCCTTAGTCCTCCTAAGGTATTTCAATATACTTTTGACAGCAATCCAATGACTGTTTCCTGGGTTATTCTGGTATCTACTTGTCAGGCTAAGAGCACATGACACATCCGGTCTAGTGCATATCATTGCATACATGATTGACCCAATGGCAGATGCATATGGGACTTTCTTCATTCTCTCCTGTTCATCTTTTGTGGTAGGGCACTGAGATGAACTGAGAAGTGTTCCATTTTGAATAGGTACCAAACCTTTCTTAGAGTTCTCCATCTTGAATCATTTCAAGATCTTTTCAATGTATGCACTTTGATTCAAACCTATCAGTTTCTTGGATCTATCCCTGTAGATCCCAATCCCCAAAACATATTGTGCTTCTCTAAGATCCTTAATGGAGAAGCATTTACTTAGCCAAG